>NC_056464.1:23571374-23927291 GCF_008729295.1 Plectropomus leopardus | reverse complement strand
GTGGGCCATGTTTAATAGCAGTAAAACTACAATTAAAACCTCAGTTTACAAACTCTAACACAACTCGTGTGATCACCATTATCAAGTCATATGCTCAGTACTGACCAACAGTGGAGGATGAAGTGTAAGATACTTAAGTAAAAGAACTAATACCAGACTCTGAAAATGATACAAGTGAAAGTCCTTCATTCACCTCAAAATTATTTAGAGCTGTACATGTATTAACTGTTTGGAAATGTTTTTATGCAAAAAAAAAATTGCAAAGTAACTAAAGCATTCAGATAAATCTAGTTTGGTTAAAAAAAAAAAAAAATGTGTGGAAAATGTGTGATGTGGAGTAGAAGTAGAAATTGGCATCAAAACAATTTGGTAAAGTTTGACTCATGTTACATGTGATCCCCAATGAATCTAAAAATCAATATATTTTCAGTATGTTTTTCCATGCTAGAAAAAAAATGTTTTCTTAAATTCAAGGTTACAAGGTATAAATAGTCATTTTGTGGATAAAGTTTTCCTCTTACACTGGAGCCCTCTTAAAGGAAAAGTTCAGCTCAAAATCAAAAATACATGTTTTTTCCTCTTACCTGTCGTCCTTCAGAGAACGTGAACGTCCATCACAGAGGGGCACCATGTTGCGTTACAACCTCTTTTTATGTCCATTTCCAAAGTGTATGCACTCAGTGAGTGGAGGTAGTGTAGTCTAATCCTTCTTTGGGCTGTCAAGCCATATGGATTCAATGTTGTTTTTCATGATGAGTTATTTTTCTGAATATCCTTACCATCATAGCAGGAACAATGACATATCATGGTCCTCACAAGATGGCGACCCCATCCGCAAAATTTAAAGACATGACATGGACTTATCATATAAATGTATCAGTGTGAATCTCACACCCAAACCATCTAGACTGATAAATAGCACTACAGGTAAGAGGAAGAATGAAGAAGAATATGTATTTTTTCACATTTTAGTCCAAAATTCACTTTTCAGCATTTTGGTAAATGTGTGAATAGACAAGACCAGAACTATCTGAGTCGTAAGGTAACAGTGGCAGAATAAGGGTGAACTGGCCCTTTAATGTACATTAATTTATGTTTCCTCAGCCTAACTTCTTGTTAACATGAAGTTAAGTTATCACCCTTGTTTTTTCTAATGTCATGACTTGTGAAAGATTGCCAGAGTGGGTTTGGACACTTCGTCTCTAAACTACCAAATAAACAGAGATGTTGTGGTGTGTTTGTTTAGGAAACCTGACAGCTAAATAGAGTTGCAGAGTGATGGTGCTGCAGTGTGTGAACTGTCTCTGGTATTATCAGTTATTGTAGTGTAAATCCACAGCCTGGCGGCCACAGGACGCCTCTAATCCTGCCAGTGATGGAGAGTCGGAGCCAGTTCAGTCTGTCAGGCGTCCCTCTGAGTGTGTGTGTGTGTGTACAAATCTTTGAATGTGTGTGTGACATCTCGTTGTATATTTAGAAGTAGCAATGTCAAGCTATGTTGCGTTCAGTTGGGAATTCTGTCGGTCTCTGTTGAATGCTATTTTGAGATCTAAGCCCTTTCAGTCTATCCCACCTGTGGATTGAGGTGTTTTTTGTGTGTGTGTGTGTTTGTGTGTGTGTGTGTTTGTGTGTGCGTGCGTGTGTGTGCCTACAAAAGAATGTGGAAAACCTCCCAGTATCATGCAGATTTAACTTCTAAACTCAATTTATGTTTTGAATATGAGTGAAATAAAAACTGGGGGGAAAAAAAGGTGACGTACACTAGTGTGGACACGTGTGTGTGTTTGAAGTCATTATTCATTGATCTGTCTCTGGCTGATTTGATACAGTTTGTGTGAACAGGCCCACCAGACGGACTCCATATGACTCAGACCGCATGTGGTTCAGTATTAATAGCATCGTTCTCGTATAAATCTGTCAGGCTGTGGGTGGTGCAGGAGACTGGAACTGTTTGGGTTAAATGAGGCAAACAAACAAAAAGAGAACAATTCAATGGAATAACAAAACTGAATCATTAAGGAGGATTTATTTAGTTTGTTTTGCCTGATTGAAAAGATACTAGCAGATAAAATTGAAAAATTGCCTCATATTTTTCTCAATTAGGCTTTTATCGTCTGTTACAATCTCAGTCTATGTGTTTCATGTTTTGTCTTTCTAACAGTTGAATACTGCACATTTATGACCTGTGCTGGACAAAGTACACAACTTTACTTGAGTTAAAGTAAAGATACTCCAATACAAGTGAAGGTCGCTGAATCCAAGTATTAAAAGAAGCAGAATTATTTACTGTCACATGTATATTGTACCCTAAAATTTGTCTTCTGCATGGGGCACCTGGTGGCTCAGTGGATAGAGCAGCGCCCCATGTGCAGAGGACGTGTCCTTGCTGCAGCGGCCACAGGTTCGAGTCTTTTATATGCCCTTTGCTGCATGTCTCCCCCTCTCTCTCTACCCCTTTCACGCTCACACTGTCCTATCATTTAAAGGCAATAAAAGCCCCCAAAAATAATAATATATATATATAAAAAAAATTGTCTTCTGCATCTTACCCATCCTCTATGCAGTAATGAGCAGCCAAATGCAGTGTTTTAAGTACTGGAGTACTTGCTTTTTAAAATCAATACTCAAACTTAAAAAAAAAAAAAAAAAAAAAATACTGGTGAATCCACAACTGAAGGCAAAACACTGAGTAAAAATATTAGCATATAAGTATATAAATATAAGTCACAAAAACTGCAGCTACAATAATAATAGAAAACTTTGTTTAAATTATTCATCTGGAATCAAGCAAATGTTCACAGACCTCAAACAACATGCAGAACTGCATTATCACAATTTATGAAGTTTTGCATTTTCCCAAAAAATCATCTGCAGACAAATGTTACCAGTAACAATAGCCGTCCTAGAAATGTAGGGGATTCAAAAGAGTAATATTTGTCTTTCAAATGAAGTTAAATCAAAGTAATACATTTCCCAAAAAATAATACTCAAGTACAATCAAGTAGTACTTAAAAACTGTACTTAAATACAGTAGTAGGGCTCAAAACCAGCTCATGCTGGTAGCTGGTTTTAGTTGATTTTAGCTGGTCTAAGATGATCTTTGATGATCTTGACTCAGGTCCTGCTGGTCTTTATGGTTTAGCTGGATGGGCCACCAGCATGACATGTTATTATCATTTATCTTTATGCTTAACACATGACAGTAGATTTAACTGACTTATGCTCTTTGCTTTTCATACCTTCCTCTAATGATACTACTATTTCTCCACACTCAAGGACATTGATTTGGTTTCAGTCTCAGAACTTCAATAGATGTATCAGCTAGAGTGACCATCACAAGCTGGCATGACCTGCTAAACCATCAATAATTATTCAAAAACATACCTAAAACTGGTCAAACAAGCTGGTCAACCATACCATCTTAACCATCTTAAGCTGGTAAGGCAGTAAAGATGTATTTCGTTACTGTCCACCACTGTGTCCCGATCCACTTTTATTCGGCTCCTTTGTGATTTTGAACCTCTGTCCTCTTCTGTCTCTAGGTGTATTTCATCTACGATGAGGAGGTGGAGGTGGAAGACAAAGAGGAACCAGCCCCTCCAGAACCAGTCAAACCAGTCAACGACAGACCTCACAAGTTCAAGGACCACTACTGCAAAAAACCAAAGTTTTGTGATGTCTGCGCACGCATGATAGTGTGTACGTCCATCCCTCTTGTTTACCCCATGACAAAATAAGTGAACTCCAGAGTAAGCTTTTAAATTCTGCTTTATTTTTGTTCTCTCCTCAGTAAACAATAAGTTTGCGTTGCGATGTAAGAACTGCAAAACCAGCATCCACCACCAGTGTCAGTCCTATGTGGAGTTCCAGAGATGTTTTGGCAAAATTGTGAGTTCAATGTTGTCGAGTACTGGCTTTGAAATAAGAAATATACAACAGAACTTTTTTTCCAGATATTTTGTCTCTCCTCTCTTCTCCAAATTTAGCCTCCAGGATTCAGAAGAGCCTACAGTTCTCCCCTATACAGCAGCCAGCAGAACGCCACAGTCTCACAGCTGCTGCCCTTCTGTGAGTCCTTCTCGTGTACACTTCATTGCCAGGTTGACAAATAACTACATTTTGTCACACCCCTCTGCATCTAATATTGACAGACAAGGCATCATTTAGCATCTTTATGAGTGTCTGTATGAGTGTTTACTATGGCTGACAAATGATTAACTTGTACAATCATGATTAATCGCAGAATTTCAATAGTTATTCGCGATTAATCACATTTTGTAACTGCATGTTTTAATTCAATAATTCTGAATAATAATAAGTTAATGACAAGGTGAAGCAATACCAGATTATCTTGATCAGAAATTAAATGGCAGCAAAAAACTGCATAGGATTAGCATTATGTGGGCTTGTCTGTAAAGGGGGAGACTGATGGGTACCCATTAAAACCCATTTAAAAATAAAAACAAAAATAAAGCTTTTTGTACGGACCTTAATTGCATTGAGATTAATGTGTTTATGCAGCCCTACTTTCACCTAACTCCAATTCAAACCCATTCACAGGAATATTAGACACTCAAAACAACTGGCATAGCAGAAAGTTCATAAAGGCAGGAGGTCAGGGTGGATGGATGGATAAAACAAACACATGACTTTCACCCAGGAGACTGTCGTTTGTGTTCTGGGTGAAACCAAAAGGCAACGATATTTTAACCTAAATCATGATCTTTTCCAAGACCAAGCCCCAAGGAGTTTTAGTGCTGAAACTTACATTTCCTGTGAACATGGAAGTTTATTTTGACAAGACACTGTATACATGTTCCGATTCTTTTTCTTAGTATTAAATAAGGTATTTAAACACCTCTTGTTACAACTGCCCATATGTTCTCACTCACCTGCATCCATATTTTCTCTGAGTGTGTATTGACTGATGACATTTGATTGGCAGCTCAGTCAAACCGCACTGACCCTGTGTTTGAGACTCTGCGTATCGGTGTGATCATGGCCAACAAGGAGCGTAAAAAAGGGTCTGAGGACAAGAAGAATGTGAGTATGAAAGCCCTAATAACACTTTATACACCACAAAACTGTCTGTGTAAACGATGCAGTAATTTAATGATTTAAAGCATTGTCATCTATGTCATGAGACTCTGACGTACAGGTAACTGTAGGCTTTAGGTTAGACTGTAGGTTACTGGGTTTGTTAGCAGAATGGTTTTACTGTATTTAGTGTTACAGTACATTAGTTTTACTAAACGGTTTTTTATGTATTATGTTTTTGTTTAATCTGATTCTGAAAGCCTAATTTAGTTATAAAAGGTGTTGCAGACAGTTCTATATATTTTTTTATGTACTGTTAATCTTAAATTGTTCAGATGATGATGATGATGATGGATGAAGATGAGTCGCAGCCCAAACCAGATGATGAAGGAGGTGAAGGAAGTAAGTGTGTTTCTTAGCAGCTGTCAAAATGTTTTGGTCGTTAACTTGTTGCTCTGTTAGATTAAATTTCTGAGAGTCATCATAACGATATGCAGATCTTTTGTCTGACTTTTATTTTCAGTTTGTCTTTTGATTCAGCACCTATCAACGCTTTTCTGTTTGTTTAAAACAAAAGCAGAAATAACATCAGATATCCTTTACAAACATGTAAACACAGCACCTGAAGTTATTTATTTGTTTGCTTTTCTTGTTTTTGTTGTTGTTGTCTGCCAGCAAACACAGAAGCAGACAAAAAAGGAGACAAGGCTCCTGCTGATGAAAAGGTCAGAAATTTGATAATAACAATGAAAACTAAATATTACAAAGATGTTTCTTAACCCGCTGAACCCTGAGCATATTGGTGCAATTTTTTCCAAAACATCGGAAAAAAGGCGATGACTTTGTAAGTGTTGAATGAATGAATGAATGAATAAATAAAGGCTTTTATTTTAGCGTCATTCCACCTACTGGCCGATCCCTCATGGGATTATATGACACCTTTGCAACAAGATGCACAGTAGTCCATAGTACGTTTCATTACATGAAGATAGCTTCCGGATTTTTTTTTTCTTTTTTGTGAGGGAAAGAAGAAAAAAAAAAACAAAAGCTAAGGAAAAAATATTTATAATTATCATGTCATTTTATTAGCACTTTTTCAAAGTCTTGTTTCCCTTTCCTTTTTCTTTTTAATTTTTTGGTTTGTTTTAACTTTTTTGGGGTAGTTTTCCTGTACTTTTTACAAATTTCTTGCAAATTTTTGGGGTAATTTCTTCCTTCATTGCTCAGTGCAGTTCTTGAAAGAGTTCTGAAAGAAATCAAGACAATTTTCTGAGATTTTAAAGGGTTGTTTGGCAATGTCACATCAGCATTGTGCTTTTCTTTGTGTTCAGCAGAGTAAAAAGCTTCAGCCGGGGAAGATTGGCGTGTTCAGTCAGTCTCACTACTACCTGGCTCTGTACCGCTTCAAAGCCATCGAGAAAGATGATCTGGATGTTCAGTGAGTCCCTCTCTCAGAGCATTTCCAAATCTTTCAGTTTTTCCTGCATACTTTCTTCCTGACTGTCTTATTCACACCAAACATACCTTTTTGCATCATTATTCAAGATTTAAATATTTAATATCCTGTTTGTTTCCAAGTGCTGGTGACCGTATCACAGTGATAGATGACTCCAATGAAGAATGGTGGAGGGTGAGTCCTAGATCTGTTTTCTTATGTTAGTCATGGAGATGCCAAGCTGATGTTTTCAATCCTGTCTGCTCTCCAAAAGTTATTACATTTTTACAGATAGACATCCAGATGAACTTGAGGCTCAATTAAGTAGATTTTGGTCATAATTTGGGATTTTTTGGGGTTTGAGCTGCAAGAATTTATGGTACATTCATGTGCACCTTTCAGCATTTTTAGCATTGTGCATTTCCTCAAACCACAGGTATGTTACATTTGTCCATTTCATACCTATTATGTCACCATTTATAAAGTGATGTACTTCAGATTACATGTTCATGAGCTGAATTTCTCATCAGGCGGTGGAGAGGGTAGTGAGAGGCATGACACTTCAGCAAGACAGCTGCCAAGCAGCAGACAGCAGTAGACCTCTGTTTAAAACCAACAAACAACAAGAGTGGTTATTTAAAATAAATCACCAGGACACATCGGTCTCTGTGACTACAGTCGTGCTCTAGCAGCATAAGTAGTCACTTACTCTGTTCTAGCAGCGTTTAAAGATATATTCTCTTTCTGTCTTGACTAAACCACTTTGTATCCTTTAGTAAGGGATGAAAGGAGCCTCAGAGTCTCCACTTTTTTCATTGATAATGTTAAGTCTCTCAAGCAATTTTTTACAGCCAATTTTTATAATACCTCCATGTCACCGATAGCTTAGGCCGGAGCCATTTTTTTTTTTTGGGTATGTCCGTTCATCTGTGAGTTCGTCCCATTCTTGTGAACACGATATCTTAAGAATGCCTTGTGGGACTCTGTTCAAATTTGACACAAACTTTCACTTGGACTCAGGGATGAACTGATTAGATTTTGGTGGTCAGAGGTGAACGTCACTGTGACTTCCTCAGTTTCATTCTTGTGAACGAGATATCTCCAGAACACCTTGAGGGTATTTCTTAATATTTGGCACAAACATTTACTTGAACCCAATGATGAGCTGCTTAGATTTTGGTGGGCAAAGGTCAAGGTCATGCTGACCTTGCGTTTGTTTCATTTTTGTGAACACAATTTCTCAATATTTGGCACAAATTTTCACTTGACCTGAAACATGACCTGATTTCAATCTGGTGGTTAAAGGCCGAAGGTCAAGGTCACAGTGACTTCATAAAGCACATTTTTGGCCAGACCTCAAGATCCCTGGGTCCCCACCTTGAAACTGTGCTTATTATATGGATCTTTTGTGCTGCTGGCGAGAAGATGTGTGTGAAGCATCCATTTCGTTTTCCATCCATTTCGTTTTCACAGTCATGGATGTTAACTGTAACTGCAATTTGACTGGTTTGCAAACAAACATTTTTGAGGGCCCCCTCCCATCAGGACCCTGAGTCAGTCCTACTTTTCCCCCCACTATGACGCTTGTGCTATCCAAGTGGACAACCACAGCATTGCCACAACTTAAAACTGAAAACTGACAGTTAAAGAAACAAAGAAAAAAGTTTAAAGGTATTTTCTACATATGACATGTACAAATATAACATATCAGCGGTTTGCAGAAATGTGCAATGCTAAAATCTGGTGACTGGGTTATGGGTTCATTTACTTCAAAGACAATTACTTTTAAGCATTGTGTGTATTTATGTAGTCATAACAACAATCAACTATCACTGACAAAAAAATGTAAACCATGAGACTTTGGGCGAAGCTTTGCAAGTTGGAAACTGTTCTTCAGAGGTGAGCTTCAAATTCAAAGATTAAGCTTTGGCTCCACCAGGGGAAGATCGGCGAGAGAACGGGCTTCATACCTGCTAACTACATCATCCGAGTGCGAGCAGGAGAGAGAGTCTACAAGGTGACACGCTCCTTCGTTGGCAACAGAGAGATGGGCCAAATCACTCTGAAGAAGGACCAGGTTAGCACACGCACACACACACACACACACACACACACACACACACACACACACTAAAAACATTATAATGCAGATGCACAAGTATGTAAACCATAAATGCCTCCACTATAAATAAATCTATTCCCAGTCTACTTTCCAAACAGTATGCCTACCCATAAATGAACTTAAAATATGTTGTTGTGTTTATTTCTGTGGTTGTGAGGACAGTTGATCCTCTTAGCTACAGAAATGCACTCGCGCACACACACACACACACACACACACACACTGTATGCTTTACACAGAAACACAAGAAGTGCGTCCACATCAACATGCAGCCTGAAGCACCATTTCACCAGTTCTCAAATCAATTCTCTGTAGATTTTTTGCTTAATAAAAGCCAAACCTAATCCACTGTCGTCCACACACTGTAGACTGTTAAAGCTTCATACACCTTAATTATTAAAAAACTAATCCAGAGGAGCAGGGCAAAAAATTACAAACACAGTAATTATGGAGTTCTTTTGACCAGATGTTTCAAAAGGGGAATCAAAAGAAAACACATGCTGTTTTCCAGTTCAATGAACTTAACATGGCACAGTTATTCATATAAATACAGCCATCATGTGTGTTGACATGACGGCAGTAAAAGAGATGAATAGAAACACACACACAGGCATGCGTCATGCTGACAAGAAGAGACAGATGTTGCGGTGTTGCTGATTTATGTTCAGTGACTACTATGTAACCTGAATGTTGAACTTCACAGCTGTTTAAATTTAACCCTCACTGTAAATTAACCTGAACATTAACTTTAAATTCTTGTTCTTCTCGTGAAGACGTGAGAACTATTCAGCAGCTTGCAGTGCTATCTGTTACACTGTCTTATTATATTACCACCACGTGGTGCCAAGGTTGGGTGTTTTCCACCTCTGCACCTCTAAAAGTCATTACCAACTACTCACCTGCTCTGTTGTGCTGCACTTGGGTCCTACCACACCTTGATACAATGCACCCTGAGTGTGTCTGGGCATGTGTGCACAAGCTCTGCTTGAGCAGACTTCTGATGTTTTTTGAGGGGTTCTTTTTAATTGTAACATTTTAGCAAAAGGAAATGTCTGTGGGAAGAATATATGTTCATGAAGAATTATTGCTTTTAGGGGATTCTTTGTTAATTGTGTAGGCAAAAACAGAGGAAAAAACAAAGTTTTCCTCACAAATTCAACGTAGTTTGATGAGGAATTGATGTACAGATGGTAATTTTGGGATGAAGTATTCATTTAAGAGTTCAATGTTAAATCCAGATTTTTTTTTTGCACATTTCAAAATCTGCTCTCTCAGTTTAGCAAACATAAATCTGGCTGATATGGTTAATTCTTTTTCACAATGTGTGAGATTGTTGAAATAGTTCATTTTGCACATGCATAGTGAAACATTTACTCTCACTGCCTCCAATTTTTTTTTACATGCACATTTCTTTTCTCTCTTGCCAAAGTTATGCATTAATGAATTTGCCGTAGCACACTCTCAAACGTTGAATTTTAGACTACCTTCTGCTCTAATTTGTTGTGTGCTTTGTATATATATTTGTTTTTGAGGACCAAGACAAGCATGTAGGAGAACAACAAGCATACAATTTGAAAACATTTAAAAACATTTTCAGTCTAAAATGTGTTTTTTGTGTGTCCTCAGATTGTAGTGAAGAAAGGTGAGGAGGTAAACGGCTACCTGAAGGTCAGTACAGGACGAAAGCTTGGCTTCTTCCCCGCCAACCTGCTGCAGGAGATCTGAGAAGGACCAGGCTGACGTCAAACCTGTGGCCAGCTTCCTCCCCAGTTTCATCACCTGCTGTGGCTGACAGGCTTGTTATTGGTCCAAAGCAACAAAAACATTTGATACCATTTTGATATCAGCAGACATTGGTTTTATAAGGTCACTCATGACCTTATAAAGACTGTGTGCAGAATTTACTGGGATGAATTTATCAAGCAGCAAACTCCAGAGCTGAAGGATGAAGCTAATGCAAAATTTCCAAAAAAATGCAGTTTCTCTAGTGGCCACTTGAGGCTGGCTCCAAAACAGTGTAAATCCTCATAGACCCCTGTGTCAAAATACCCAACTTTACAGCAGCAATAAACATATTTATAGCCTGGCACAAAATCCTGTTTTCTTTCCACTTGTCAGAAAGAAGCTATGTTATGTAAGAAAATGTATCTAACATCTCATTGACCAGTGTCTCATATTGCCTGTTTTGCCAACGTTCTGCAAACTGGAGACACAGGTGTTTTAGGAGGGAAAATACTTTGGCAGCACATTTGACACGTAGATAACTCAGGATTAACAATATGTATTTTTCAATCGTCCATAAGGCACAAATGTAGCCTATTACTTATACTGCAGCTGCCATACACTTTTTCAGCACATGTGTGCATCTTTCTCATCAGTTATCATGTTAGCAGTGGGAATAATTAATATTATTTCAGTGTTTTATTATACAGACGTATGGGTGTGTAAAGGAGGTGTCATAGAAACTGAAAAAAAGAGGTGAATCTGTTGAATTTGTGAGCAGCTAGTTACTGGAGTCATTCGTATAGTGAATAGAAGAATGCTTTTATTTCCTCGCATGTGGGGGAACAAAATGATATTGTCAAATGAGAAAGAGGCATTTCCAGAACTTCAAAAGGATGTGGAGCTATTTTCTGTAGCTACCCTGAGTGCAGTGTAATTATCCATAAGAAACACCGTGGGGATGGTTCGCTATGCAAAGGGACAGCTCAGAGATCAGGTATGCAGGGAATGGCATCTGTAGGTCTGAGAGAACATTCCTCTGGAGACTACAGGCCTGAATAACATGACACCAAGACAGATGGACAGACCGAGAGACAGACACAGATTTACTTTGGTTTCTTTTTCCATGCACCTTTTCATACCTATTTTTTTTACCTTTCCATCCTGTCTTTTGATTGTTATGCCTCGGTGCTGTTGATAGCCACGGCCAGAGGCATTAAGTTTGAGTTGTCCGCCCAGCTGTCTGCATGTACCTAAGTCCAAACGTCCGTACATCTGTCCGTCCCATTCTCATGAGCGCGTTATCTCAAGTACACCTTGATGGAATCTCTTTAAATTTGGCACAAATGTCCGCTTGAAGGAATTTCTGAATTTCTTAACATCTGTTACAAAGATGCACTTGGACTCTATAATGAACTGGTTAGAATTTGGTGGTCAAAGATGAAAGGTCACTGTGTCCCCACAAAGAAATGTTTTTGGCCATAATGCAAGAATTCATCTTATAATTATGACAAAATTTCACACAAATGTCCAATAAGATACAATGATGAAGTGATGAGACTTTATATCCAAAAGGTGACATCATAATGTTATGTACAAACACTTTTCTGACCTTAACTATATCTCAGGAACAGAAGGGGAGACATTTGGTCAGATACTGAATTGGTGACACTAATCTTTGGTGCCCACCTTGAAAGTGTGCTAGCTGTATAGATCTTCTGTGCTGCCGAGGGGGAAGATGTGTGTGAAGCATCCATGTTTTCGCAGACATGGATGTAAACTGTAACTGCAACTTGACTGGTTCATGGATGCATACAACCACGAGGCGCTATTTCTAGCTAATACAATAAATCTTTTCCTATACTTTTGCTCTGTCACTATTCTAGTATAGATCTTCGTCTTTCTCTCTCTGGTTTCCTCTCCTTCTCACTCTGGATGCAGATGATGAGCTGCCTGGTCATGCCTCCTTCCTCCTCTGTTGTCTGTCAGGGGGAAAAGGAGCAGAGCGGACCGAGCAGGTAGCGCTGCCAGGCTTCAACGGTCCTCTGATTGGACAAAAGAGCACCCCTTCAGACACGGGTCACTTCCTCCTGGGAAACAGCCTCTACTTCACGCCGCTCTGGACCGAGGGGACGGCATTGGAAGATATCACAGCTGCCATGTTGTCATCCCCAACCTCCTGACCCTGCCACTCCAGACAGACACGATGGAGGAGGGGTGCCGAAATGTTTGTGGATTTGAGTGGGTGGATTATTTTATGTGTGTGTGTGTGTGTGTGTGTGTGTGTGTGTGAGTGCAGTGGTGAGATGGCGAGGGCATGGAGGCTATGATGCTGTGGCAATGAATCTTTTCAGTTCAAGAGAATTTCATTTTTACTGGGGACAGCCAATGAGCCAAACTTTGGTGTACAACACAGGTAAACTTTTGGTTGTATTTATTTGTTAGGATTAAAGGCCCAGTGTGTCAGATTTTGGGGAATAATGGCAGAAACCTCTGTGTATAATTCAGCCCCCAGTGAAAACATTCTGCATCTAATGTTATCGGAGAAAAAAGGTGAGCAGACATAAACAGATACTAAGCTTGCAGCCCACATTTTATGTGCCAAACAGCATCAGAGAAACAATGATCTGTAAGATTAAACTGTTTGATTCAATGTTTTTACAGGTTTGAATAACCAGGTCTGTTTGTTCTGGAGAGAAGTAGACCTCTGCAGATAATTTGGCTCCTGGTAAAAACCCTTTGAATGTCTGGATCTGAAGTAACGTGAGCACACATCAGAAAGAAAAGGTGAGCAAACATTTGCGGGTGCTGGGTAAGCAGGCCGCCTGTGATGTGCTGAGCAGAAACACTGATTTGTAATATGAAACTGCTTTATTCTGTGTTTTTTTTTTTTTTTTTTTTAAACCTGGTCCATTTGTTTTGAAAAGGGAGAGGCCTTTCTGGGTAATATGGCTCCAAGTAAAAACCTGAAGAATGAACACTGATGGTATCCTAAATAGGAGACATTTCAGCTGGTTGCAATCTGCAATTTTCACCACAAGATGGCACTACATTACCCGAAATCTTGCACACTGTTCTGTTTAAATCAAATAAAATTAGAAAGTAAAATGTAAAACAGGCCCATTGATAACCTCTACCTAAATAATATATAAAAATATTAACAGTTGGCCCTGAAAAGCAATTTTACTCCATTGCCATGGAAACACACTTAAGTTGCATCTGAGCACCACGCCATCTTCTCATCCATGTTTGCTTCAGGGAACCTATACATTTTTAACAGCTTTTTTGGTTGGCTTCAAAGTTGAAATTATCAGTTTAATTCTGGACCTTGGAGACAGTTTTGGAGAAAGTTTATGCATGCACGTTTCCATGGCAACGGCCACGACTGGAGCTTGGAAGTTGAGATTGTTTTATCTGCTGCTGTTTCCTAGGTCACAAATGACCTGACAAGATCAGTTTTCACAATGACAAAGATGCAAGTAAATTATGTAACAAAGACAAGCAAGGGAGATGTCATTTGACCTCTGCTGGAAAGATGTTTGGGCAGATTAAACATTTTAACTTTGAATACAGAGTCCTTAAAACAGCTTTTTCACAACAATCAGTCATATTTCAGGACTTTTAGGATATCAGAAAATGCTTTACTAGTTCCACAAATGTTTCGCTAAATATTTCGTCATGTGCAACAGGCGTGTGCATCGCTGGAATTTTTAAAATCTGCAATATGCAATGAAAAACAAAAAAGAAAAAAAATGGGGAAAAGTACAAAATGTAAACTAAAGATAAAAAATGAAGAAGCTTAATGTGTAAAACTAATAAATTTAGCATCAAATACAGTATGTTACACTCTGTGTGTTTTACTGAGATATATGGGCCCCTGGGCAAAGATCATATGCAAAAGGCCCCATCACTACTGCTAAAGTCACTTGGGTGTGGTTTTCTCTAATTTAATTGTTGTTTTGCATCTCTTTGCTGTCATTTTGAGGGGCTTTTTTTTGGTCTTTTTGTAGTCATCTTGTGTTTTTTTTTGTCTTTTTTAGTCTTTGTTGTTGTTTTACCCCTCTTGCAGTTATGTTGTGTCTTCTTTTTGCAGTTTCTTTGCATGTCTTTGTGGTCATTTTGTGTTTGTGTTTTTTTCTGCCATTTTGTGTCATTTTGTGGTAACATTGTGAGGTTTTTTTGGGGTCATCTTGTATTTTTTTTCTTTTTGTTTGTTTTGCCACTGTTTGAAGTTATTGTGTGTTTCTTTGCAGATCTGTTAATTTTAGTGACATTTAGCAGGTGAAGGCCAGCGCTGAGACCAAGTGTATCATGTAATAATAATTTCTTCCAACAGAGGTCCCTGTTGCACCAGATATTGCGCAAATTGCACTGAAATTCCCACAGACCCAACTTTATGCACCATAGGGGCCCAGTGTGTGTTTGTTGTGAATAACAGTTACGACGCTCATGTGCAGTCTGTCCAGGCCAGAGGATCACAGGTCTGCAAGAGGGAAGAAATCATTTTCAGTGTTTATGAATAATGAGGCGTTTTTAAATAAGTGCTGGCAGAGCTGCTTGAAAGATTAATTTAGCCTCTAGAAAACATAATAGAGCCCATATTTCTAAAGTGTTCAAGTGATTTCCTGTCCATATAATCAAATGCAAATATTATAAATAGGCTGTCAATAGCATGCATTAAATTAATTGATCAATTTACAGCTAAAAGCTCCTTAATACCCCTCTCCTGAGTTGTTAAGTATCACACCCATGAGTGCAGTTTGTGGCATACAGCTTGTTACTTTCCAAGCATATCAGAAATCTTCCTGTGACATGTAATTTGCAGCACATGTTCACACATCGTTGAAAAGCAATACAACTTTGCCAGGTGTCAAACTGCACTCATGGATGTCCAGAAAGTGACGCATCCCTTTTTTAAGAGTGCAGGCTCTGCATCATCTCATTGACCCACCACATTCAGAATCACATTTAGCATCCAGTAGAAGAGAAAATCCATCTTCCCCCTCCGCCAGCCGCTGAGAAATGTAGCAATGTGTGAGGAAAAATAATAACATAAAACTATATTAGAGATCCTCTTTGCCTAGCAGAGAAGGTATTGATTTTTAGAGAAATGTTTCAGAAAGTCTCTTCCAGGGGCTTCTCTCAGCCCTCAAAGCAACAAAACATTTTAGGGCCTTTCACAAAGCTTACAGATTTATTTTTAGAAGGTTTTTTTTTTTTTTGCTCCCTCGCTCTGTCTGTGACATACAGATGTGTGTGAGTGTGTGTAAATCCCATATTTCCTGACAGAACCTCTCAAGCATTAGATTAAAGCCTTGACATGATTCTTTTAATAACTGTTGCAGAATAACACCCCTTTTATTTCCATTCATTTTTCACTGAGGCGCCCAAATTCAATTATCTAATCTGATTTGTACGATTATTAATCTTCATTACTCATACATTCAAAATGACTTTGCAGTCTTGTGAGTCTTTTTTTTTTTAAAGTGGAATTGTAATAAGGATGTGGTGATGGTTGGAGATAGGCTCAGTGTGGGACAGGGGTCAATGTTATGGACTAGATAGACAGATAAAGAGATGGAAACGGTTTCCTGTCTGGCATCATTAAACAATTTCAGGTGTTTATATGCACTAGCTGCCAAAATAACACAGCAGGGGAAGACAGCGGTAAGATGTTGAGATATTGGCAGCACCTTACAGTACATAGATGTCTGTGAGTGTGTGTTTCTGGTCTGTCTGCCTGTGTGTGCAGAGGGAGACCAGGACAGAGGGACAGAAAGCGTGGGTGTATACGTGTGATTTTATGCTTGTGCAAGAATAAATTTAAGCCAGTGATGACACATACACATAAAGAGAAAGACAAGTTTACCGAGTGACTCCCGAGGCCCAGAGAGAGAGAGAGAGCGAGTGGGAGGGAGGGAGAAAAGGCTGGAGAGAAGACTGCAGGGTTGGAACCAATTAGGCCAGGAGAGGATCCCTCCACCTGCACTGCGAGGCCCTCGGGGGAGAGCCCCAGTGACAAGATGAGGGATCATCATCATTACCATTATTTATTTGCTAAGCAGAGGCCGACTCTGGGGCCAATCCTAATAGGATTTGCGAATTACAATGAGCATCTTGTTTTTGGGGGCACAGAGGATGCTTGAGGAGGAGGGGAGGGTTAATGCATGGATAAAAGCGAGCATGCATTCAGAGGCATCAGCAGCAAATACGATATGCTAAAATAAATGCCTTTTAATCAATTATGCACACTTTCTACAGGCCCCCAATCTAACATCAATAATATGTGGGGTCCCAGGTAGTTTGGTATGTTATGTGAAGAAGTCAGGTCAAACTGACTGCCTGAAATCAATTCTGTTTATGCAGGTGCATTTTAACAAATTCATAGCAAGACCAGGTAGTTCATGTGGTCATTACCTGGGGCCCCAATGGGAGGTTGGCCCTCGCAAAGCCTACCATGAAAAGTTTTGATTTGTTTGCAGTTTGTTATTTTTAAGTAATAAGTGCCAAAACTAAATTTAAATTGGCTGAATAAATCTGTGTGAAGACTGACATTTTTATTTAAAAAAGGGAGCTTTCTGAGGCCTCTCTCACACCTCAAAGCAGAAAAATGGTTTAGTCCATCACTGCACTAGGTTTTGTGTTTTAACATAGGTAAAGATGAGTGACTGCTTAAGCTGCTGGAGCACCAATGTACACTGTCAGATTTTTTCCCAAAAAAGGGAAGTGGGAAAATGTTTATTAAAAATACATAAATAAATAAAAATCACAATATACGTGAGAGAGAGAAATTGATCAGGAGAGAGGAAGGGCAGGGGGGGCCCCAGAGACTGCTTATGCATAGGGCTCAACATTTTGTGCTGCGGCCCTGCTGCTGTCTTTTGTATTTTCATAAAAAATTAACTTTTTTAAAAAAGGTCAGACCCTACTGTCTCTGTCTTCTTCAAGAGTTTGAGCCCATGCATTGAGACATTGCATAGTATATCTGGCTTTACAACTAAACTTGATGTACTTCAGTAGCTGTTTCACAAAACCACATTTTTTTTATTATAATAGTCTTTGAGAAAGTGCTGCACATATTCAGGAGGAAATACAATTAAATTTCCCCTTAAAACGTCTGTTAGAATGCAATATGTTAGAAAGAAAATTTGTCCACCAATTTGCAGAGAACATCTGTGCTTTAGGGAGAAACTCACAATAAACCTTTTCTTTCTTTTTTTTTTTTTTGAAACTTAAGTGCTCCCACTCCTAATAATTTCACAGGCTGAGTGTTCCCAGAAGTGCTTGTAGTTTCATATGTGTATGGTCAATATTTAATGTAGATAGCCTACATTTATGCTCAGTTACAAAAGAATCTGCCGGCATACAAACAGGAAACCACGATGTACATCAGGGTCTTCAGTTTTTTTGGGAGAGGGAGCAATGACTCCTTACTACATATAAAGCATACAATTAAACTGCAAATTAAACAGTGCCTACAAGAACATATCTGGTGGCCTACAGTGCCACGTATAAACTTAACTTTTCAGAAATACAATACTAAGCTACTGTAGCCTATTAAATAATAATAATGCTATTGCGAGATTAATTTTTAATACTACATCATCTTTGTTTTTTAGAGTCTCTTGCTCAAAAAGTTACAAAACAATCCACCGTGGCTCACAACAATGACTACACTTGCAATTATTGTTCACTTATTAGCTATCTAGCCCAGAGATGCTGCACAGTGATAGTTTTAGCTAGCTCACATGATTTCATAAGGATTCATGGTTAAAAGTTAGCCTGTCATCAAAGTTGTGCACTGTAAATTAAACATTTCTGTTTTTTATAATAAGACTGATTTATCTTTGCTTATAATGCCCTGGATTCGTTTTAATATGTATTTAAAGACATACTCTAATTTTTTAAGAAATTTGTTTTTAATTAAACATCAAACTAAATGATAAATTGGCTGACCCACTTCAGTATCTGAGAATCACTTAGGGGTCACAGACCCCTGTTCAAGACCCAGGATATGAATCTTCATCCAAACAAACGAAAACAAAAAAAAAAAAAACAACAAACAGAAATGTCAAGTGAATTTGGCGCAATGAAGCATCATACAAAATTAAGATACAAAATAATTAGAATACTGTGCAAAAGTCTAAGGCCACCTTAAACTATCTTATTTTAGCAAAGTTATAATGATCACACATATTTACTTCTCAGTAGTCATTTTACTAAAATGCAATCAGAACATAGCTACAGGAAATATGTATGCAGTACTGAAAACACAAATATTTCTGAATAAAGCAACTTGAACAGGTTAAATTGTAAGCATTCAATGTGACCTCCCTTTCCACTTAGCATGTCTTGAACTCTCTTGGCCAGACAATATGAGATTAGCAGTACTACTCTTTTGGTGCATTTACACCAGATTGCGTTGAATACATTTCAAAAGCTCAATATTGATTGAGCTACATTTTGTTGTGATTGTAGGCCTATAATTCCATGTTTCACACAATATATTCACTTCAGTCTGAAGAAGGCATTTTGTTTTGACTTTCTGGGAGTTTTAACGCATAATTAATAATAATAATAATAATAATAATAATAATAATATAATAATACTAATAACTTAGTTTATACAGAACCTTTAAAAACAGAGTTTACAAAGTGCTTTGACAAACAAGGTAAAGCATAAACAAGAAGGCTTTCTTGCAGAGGCAACATAACTAGCCTTTAACAGCCGAACAATAATGCTGAACTGGGGCCAGACAAAATTTAAAGTAAAATTAAAAAAAAAACAAAAAAAAACCAACAACAACTGTATACTACCAATAAGAGAAAATACAAATCAAAGAATATTAGCAGTAAAAACAGAAGTAATAGGCTAGTACTGATAATAGAATCGAGACATACTAAAATAAAAAATTAAAAGATAATTAAAACACAAACTAAAACAGATTAATTAAAATAGAAAAATTAAAAGAGACAAAATAGCATTGTACATATTCCATATATTCTTTGTATTATAATAGAGAGATAAATGTATATCCTATATAGCCTACATATAATTATATTAATATAAATCAATAAATAAATATCCTCATTACAACTCTGCTGAAACAACAAGTCCATGGGGGCCTAAGACTTTTGCGCAATACTTTAAAAGAAAAAGACAAAGTTGTTGGCTTGACGGGCTGTCGGGAGGCGGAACCATCGACACGGGGGTGCGATTATCCCCACGCACACAGGTGACCGGAAGTGTCTGCATTAATGGAGTTAACAAGTTATCTAACCTAAAAAATATCCATGATTTCTTTTCGGTCTTGAAGCTCGTGCTACACTCGCAGCGAGGACGCCAGGTGGTGCAGCACGTGAGGACTCAGCAACAGGTGAGGAAAACCAGCCCGGTTTATTAAAGCTAACACGCGCATTAACGGCTAACGTCAGCACCGACGTCTGACTGCCCGCGTGATGTTCCGGTTCAGGTAAAAAATGAACATTTGTGATGAGATGCTGAAATAGTTTTTCCTGTAACCGTCTGCCTTCTACAATACGTCAGCTAGCTTTGTAGAAATATGGTGGATGATTTTAATGTGAGTACTTAAGCAGCCCAGTTAGCTCAAACATGTAGGTGAAGTCAGGTAGTTTCAGACATCACGTAAAATGGGACATAAGGTTAGCCACTCACCAAATAAGTTTATTTATTTATAAAGTTTATTTGATGGGGGCAAATAAAGTTGTAGTAACTGAAGTTACTCATGTAAAGATTAGAGTTATTGCTAGTTTCCTGTCCCTAGTTAGGCTTTTAGGAAAGAAAAAGAAGGACAAAAAGAGAAGATATCAAGGTTACATGAATTGTAGTCAAAGGGGCTTCGCTCTAATTGGCCGTAGTTGTTACTACATGAGGCATTTTGGTTTTTTCCTGTTGGTAATAAGAGCTCTACATCTAGAACAACAGGGGTGCAACAACAAAAATTATTATAGGTTGTTGCTTTGTAACTGTTTGATTTCTAATCAGAATACTTTTTACTTCGTATGGGAAAGGGTTTTGAATAAGTACTTAATGCACTCAGATAAAATTGGATTAAGAAAAATCAGATAAGATTGGAATTAAAAAAAAACAAACAACTAAAATGGGACATTTTTTTCTGAAGTAAAACCAGCATCGGGCTAACAGGTGTCATTAAATCATTTTATCATGTGCCGCCCTCTAATATTACAAACATGTTTTTGTATTTTTTCACCTAAAAAATATTAAATATGATGCTGTGAGACTATATCTGCCACAATACTCCAGAATTAACTGTAATTGTCTCACACACACACACACACACACACACACACACACACGCAAATTCATTACAGATAATATGGCACCAAGGAAACAGGCAGCAAGAAAACAGGGAATCATTGCAGAAAAGTTGGACAATATTTTTTGATAAATAGCCACAGGTTACATTATGATTTGATGAGTTAATGACTGAACTGATAATGGATTTAACCATTAAAAAAAATAAATAAATAAAATACCTGAACATGTCATCAGAATCAGGTCAGGGTTCTTGATGTGTGTGAAGGTCAAAAGTTTCTATATTATTTTACAACATACTCCCCTTATAGAAATATAGCAGAAAATGACAACAAGTTATAAAAGTAAGATTTAAGATAGTCTGTAGAGTTTTAAATGGTTATCTACCAAATAGCTACCCAAATTACCTGACTTCACCCTGACTTAAACCCACCAATACAACCCTATTTAATACCTCTGTGTCAAAGAGGTCAACGTTCTTAATTCAAAGTGTTTTTCATTATTATTCTAGTAGCCTATTATCAGCAAAATATCAATCGATCAATCAATCATGAAATGACGAAATCACAAAACATAATTTCAGTGAAAAATTCAGTGAGCTGCAACTAACAATTATTTTCACTGTCACTTAATACTTTCCCAACTGATTAATTGATGGTCCATAAATCCTTTTTCTTTTTTTTTTTTTAACAATAGGCTACACATCCTCTTTGACATCAAGAGTTAAGATCAAGCAAAACAGAACTGCTTGTTTTGTTCAACCAGCAGTTCAATATTCAGTTTAGTAGCATAGAAGATTAGGAAACCAGCAAATATTCACATCTGAGAAGTTAATGCACATGAAGTTTTTGCATCTTTGAGCAACACATAGCTCACATGAGTAATAAATTGTCAAAATACAGTAGTTTCAGTCAACCAATCTATTAATTGTACTAAAGTTCTCATTATGCACCAGCTCCATAGTGTTCTGTTGTAATGTAATTCTTATTGTCAGATTATCATCACTGACAGATAACTGTGTACAGAACTTTAATGTTGTTTGTTCATATCAAGCTACTTCATATAGTGTTGAGCTGTAACAGTACAGCTTATTTTATAAGATTATTGTATTTTTTGGATAAAAAAAATACTAAAATTGTGCTGTATGCACTGTAGAGGAGTAAAAAGTACAGTAATTCCCTCTGATCTGCAGTTGAGTAGAAGTACAATGTAAAGTAGTATGAAATGAAAAGGAAAGTATGGTACCAGTTCATGAGTAAATGTACTTGCCTCACAGCAGGTTTTTTTAAGCGCCACTGTTTTTCTTACATTGTAGGTTAAGGTCGCTGAACATGGATGAGCCAGGGCCTCACAGCACGAACGGTGTGGTTGCTGCTGGTTACTGCTGCTGAGCTCAGAAAGACCTGCAACAAAGTGCACTAATGACTGAGAGGATACTTTCATAAGATGGCTCAACATTACCACTTGCTTTCCTCTCCAATTTTACTGGTGAGTAAAGATTTATTTTTCTACCACTGGCATTATTATGAGTGCTTTGTTATGTAGATTCATTTGTACACCCCTCATATCTGTGGCTCTTCATATAGTGTTGAATCCTGGATGTAATGTCAGAAAGGTGATGCCTTTACTGCAATAGAAATGAAATGTCAGAGGTCATGGCTGGATGCAGTTTTATCTGAATGCAAATTAAAAGCAATAGAGGTTATAAAATGGCACCTTTAAGTCAGTTGAAATGAAGTTATGTTTGCAGTTAGATCAGCTGTGTGTGTTTGTGTCAGCGATTGTAACTGTGATCAATGTGAGTGTCCTTGTTTTGGTTTGCATTGGGGAAAGCAGCTTCTGTGTGTGCGTATGTGTGTGTGGATAGCGTGTCTGCCTGTGATTCAGGTGTTGTGGAAGAGTGACTATAGTTAGTCCATAACTCATGATGCTCTCCATTCAGAAGACACCTTAGGGCCTGCATTACACCCAGTGAGACTCAATCACAGCCTACGCTAAATCGATAATCCTGGAGATAGTTGGTGGGAGGGAGAGAGAGAAAAATGGATGGAGAGAAAGTGGCTGGGGGAGAGAGAGAACGGGTGGAGAAGGAGGAGGAGGAGGAAAAAGGGAGACAGAAAGTCCTGAGGAGGAGGAGGTGGGGGGACAAGAGAAGGTAAGAACAGGGCCAGGATGGGAGGATGAAAGATGAGGGCTGGTTTTCCCACAAACTCCCAAAGGTCCCTTTGCTGACTGTGTTTTTATCTGAGGATGAGAGGACATTGTTGAGGTGAGCAGGGAGAAAGAGGAGGAGGAGTAAGAATGAAACAGAGGAATCATGTGGAGAGCAAGAAGAGATACACTGAAACAACAAGATGTCTTCTGCACAAAATAGGACACTTCCTTTGGAAATTTGGCCTCTTGACTCAGCTTGCTGAGAAATGCAGAGTCACGTTATAGCTAGTGCTGTGGTTTTAGTTTTTCTTCAGATTTAGAAGAGAGGATCATGATCATTGTCAGTTCAGTTTGTTTTTGTCAACAATGTGTTAGTCTGTCGCACTGATTGTCCAATACTTTCTGACCTACCATGAGACCCTCGCTCCCAAGCTGATTTATTCCTATTATTCCTAAATGTAAATTATTTTAAAAGAGTATAAGTAGTTATTCAGGCACTGTAGTTTTTAGCAAATTCAGTGTCACTTAAACAGGAATAGTGCATTTGTTTAAAATCATGTTTGTGGGGTTGACTCAAAAGAAACTACAGTAACAGAATAGATGTTTTAGTTTTTGGTGTTTTCATGGTATTTAGAGTTGCTGTGTATTTCTATATATATTCACAGAGCCTTCAATGTCTGCTTAAACGCCCCGTCCTGCAATAGAAAAGTATCAGAACAATGGCCAAGTGTCAGGAAGAAGGAAACACTAAATTTGTCAAAAAAGAAGCCCATTAATTATGTGTGATAGTGATAGAAATGAAAAAACAATGTGTAATACAAACACAGAATCATATAAAAAGTTCCCCACGAATATCAGGAAAATTCATCTCTCATACAATTATTCACAGGAAAATCTGCTCAAAATTAATTCAAATCCTTTGTCGGACACAAAGTGGGATTACTATTTGGCAGGGTCCGAAATTTACACCCGCCAAGCTCCAAATGCAGGTACATTTTCTGTTTGGCGCTTAAATCTCTGATCGCCACACTGGTTAGTAAATGTTTGTACCAGAATAGTCATGATTAAAATATGCTGGACATCAGCTGACCAACTAAACTATCATTGTCACTGGTCCGCTGCAAGCGAGTGTTGCGCACGTACTTATGAGGATTATTAAATATTAACGCAGAGGCCTCGTAGTTTTATCAAAGACGGTAAAATCAGCCTCCTACATCGTCATCGTTTGTTCAATCTATTTAAGTAATTTTGCTTTAGCATTCGTTCTGGCCTCTTCTTTAAGGTTGTATTCAACTTAAGACATTATTATCTAAATTCAGTGTACTAAAATATGTGAAACAGAAAAGACAATCTTCCATTTTGGCCCTTAAAAAAATATGCTTGACTGGTGTTTTTTTTCATTTATCAGCCACCTTGGCCGATGAGTCAAAAAGTTAATTTCACACTGCTATTTGGGTTAACTGTACAGTTTATCAGTTGTTCTGTACTGTTATGCATTGACTTTATCATGAAATATCCATAAAATATGTTGCTTCGTCAGAGGTGGTAAGTTTACTCAATGATAGAAAAGGGGTTCCTTAAGGAGAAAGGTTGGGAACCACTGCTTTTACTGCACACGGAGAAAAGGCTCTATGCTTATTTATATGAACAATATTAACAAACTATTCCCCGTTAATGGTGTTGGGGTTAGGCTCTGCAAAGAGGTCAGTGTTTTTTGTTATTGTTGTAAATAGAGAGTGGGCAGTCTACCTGGTTTTGGTACTTTTTTTGCACAAACACAGTAGTGAAGAAAAGAGGATGGACGGGGAGCAGAGGGAATAAAGCTCTGGTGAGATTCGATCGTAGGCTGGCGGGACGCTCTCTGTGAGTATAAAACAATCCGTGGGCACAACAGGGCAACATCAACAGGTTGGCTCAGAGACGGGCAGCAAAAAATCTCCATCTGTCTCTTTCTTTCCCTTGCTGTTTCTCCCTCTCTCCATCACTCCTCCCTCCATCTCTTCACCCTCACTCTCTCATTTACTCTCACTCACACCCTCCAACTCTCATCCTTGCACCTCCCAGTCTCTTCAGCCCCTCTCCTCTCTCCTCACCCTCCTCCCGTCTCTCTCTCTCTCTGAGGTGTTGCAGTGTTTGCCCCCCCCCTTCTCTTTCTTCCTTCTCTCACTCTCTCTCCACAACTTGCTGTTGTTGTTTTTGAGTGATGTGCGGCTGATGGCGAACGCTGGGCGATGACAGATGGATGTGACAAGCAGATGGTTTTGCTTGTCGTCTTTAATCACACAAATTCAGTCGGCCATGAAGCCGGAGCTCTGTCTTGTCAAAGAAACACAAAGTGGAGACAAATTTATCCAGCATGCCATAGATTTTGATACAGAAAACGTGTAGGCATTTGTGAAGTGAAGGGTCTAAACATAAATGGGGGTCTTCGCGTTAAGGTTGGCCCTGATATTGTTTTGATGAGTGTCGAGTCTGTCGACTGCTGTTGGGTTGCACGGCGAGGAGTTGCACTTTTAATTTGACAGATATGACCATGTAAGTTAAAGCTGGATAAACAATTGTCCTTGTCATTGTAATCCTAGAATTGCTTGACATTATTTGCTGAGTGCATTTTTAATACAAATGCAGTATTATGCTAATATATGGTAGGGACACACAAGCTGATGCCAACAGAACATTAGATATGATTTATTAGCATTTACTCCCTTATTCCCACCAATAAGCTGTATGACATGGCTGGATGATAAGGTATAAACTCACTCCGAGAAACTTTATGTAGAAGAAATAAGAAGATTCGTCTGTTTTTAGTGAATCCAATAACTAAGAAATCAAGGTCCTTAATCACTTCAGAAAATCCTGTAAAGCCAGCCTTACCATAAAGCAATCCAGTTTATACATTTGCTGCCATCCCTGCAATAGTATAGAATATTAAATATAAAAAATAGAATATTAAATGTTAGAATGGTTACTTTCATAGTCAATACTAGTAGCAGCACAGTACTTGAGTTTTGGTACTGGTACCAAAATAATGGATTTTTCATAGCGTATGTTCAGGAATACAGACATTCTTCTTCTTCTTCTTCTTCTTTTTACATTTCACTAACTTTAAATGCACAAGGTAAATTTAAGCGTTATCCACGGAGTTACAAGTTTATATTCTGCACTTGCAAAAATCTAGTTGTTGCAAAAACAGCCATTCTCCGAAGTTTAGGGCTACTCTGTGAAAGTCGGAGATCCGTATCATCAGTGGGAGACCCCTCAGTTGACTGAGATTGCTTCAAGTCCAGCAGTTTTTTTTTTGTTTTGTAATTAGTGTGCTGTGCATTGTACTTTAGGGGACATTGTGATCCCCATATTTTGTTGCGGAGTGAGTGCTCTTGACTTTCATGCTGCTCTTTAGAGCTGCAGACATGCAGGCAGTGCATAGACGGCTGCACAGAGGAGGAGAGATCTTCTGCATAAACCGGTGAGTTTGCAGCTCACAGCAACCTAATCCGCTGCAGTCTCTGGCTTCTGTTTGATATCTAGTGTTTACTCTCTGGCGTGAATGCCACTGTTAGTGTCCAGCTGAGCTCAGTTCAAACTTAAAAACCCTGTATGCAAAACAAACAAATCATTGAATATTCATATTGAACAGCTAAATCCAATTATTCTGGAATAATTCTAAGTCGGGTACAGCTCTGCTGAAGTTTTTCATTGTCCTCCATTAATTGCTGACAGTAGTGGTATAGATTCACTCCTCTAATGTATGTTAATAGGGAAAGAAAAATTAAAATATTATGAACTCCAGTACAACAACAGCACCTATTACAGCATGAGAAATTATTATAGATTTGTAGCAGCACTTCTCTGACCAAGCGTGACCCAAAAAAATATATCATTGGAATTTTTTGAGCCTTGCCATCATGGCTGCTTGATTGGATTTTAATTCAGGTATACAAAGCAGATATTGGCCGTGTCCAAAATTCCATACTAAGATGCTATTTTGTAGGCTGTGTGAGATATTTTTGGTTTGTCCAAAACCTTTGTTATGAAACCAGTGTTATGTGATGTGCATACGGTTTCCATTGAAATATTGCAGTATGCAAACACTAGACAGTGCACAGGCATAAATATTCCACAGTGCAATGAGGACTGAAATATCTCAAAAATGTATAAAGCTAACTATAAAAGTATAAGCATTATCTGGTGACAAAGATGCTTGTGGTCACCTAAAGTTCATATTCTCGCAATGCTGAGGTAACATTACTTTAACAGACATGATGAAATCAGAAACTCTAGAGGTTTATTATGCTTTCAGCTGCTGGTAGAGCTAAGGTTGACGGGGTTACCATAGTTATGAGTCTACAACTGACAAGAGGACTCTCAGGAAATGGCGTGGTGATTACAGCTCAGTGCTTCCAAAAAAGGTACATACTGCTGTTTATGTACACAAAATTATGTTGAGTGATGATAGAAATATTGAGTATGTTGTGCATGATATGTGATTTCGGACATAGCCATTGTTTTATGAATTTTACAACGTCCTCTTAATCACATTCTTCACTGAACATCAGCTCTCGCCGTGTTTGATGCAAGTCAGATTTATTTGCAGAGGAGACCATCTTGTTTAGACAAACTGAGAAAAAAACAGCAACTGAATACTGAAATACTGGTAAGTCAGTTTTCTGGTAATTGCAACTTCACCTGTAGAGACATCTGGAAACACACACACACACACACACACACACACACACACACACACACACTAATGCACAAACACAGACTGTAGCCAAGATGGTTGCCTGAGAGAATGAACACTGAGGCTTCGCAGAGTTTTCAAATGAGAGGCGTAATTAACACCTAAATGATCAACTCAGCAGAATAAGCTGGCAATTGTCTGATAAGGTGTAATGTTGCACTCACACACTCTCTCTCTCACTCTCTCTCTCTCTCTCACACACACACACCAGGCTATCTTCACAAAGACAAGTAGATACTCCAAGTGATTTCTCCACCTGTGTTGAGATAAGCCGACATTAGTCCATCATTTTCCTCCTCCCCTCTCTGCTTCTTCTGCTCCCCCCCATCTCACCATCAAACCAGTTCTTCGCCTCAGTGTCACGACTACCACGGCTCCCAATCTCAAGGTTAGGCTGGCAAGGTCAAATTGACTTTAGATTAATTAACTGTCAATTAAGGGAGTAATTGTTTCATAATGTGGTGTGCCCCCGAGACAAGGTGTGTGTGAGCAGGGCCAGCACTGTCAGAGCTGGTTTAAGCCGATAAGGTGGTGAGTGAAGCCTCTCAGAGAGGCTGGGAAAGGAAAGGATACAGGTGTGTGTGTGTGTATGTGTGTGTGTGAGAGAGAGAGAGAGAGAGGAGATCGGTAAGAGGTGTGTGAGAGAAAAAGAGAGTGATGGAGACCTGTAATGAGAGAAACGAGAGGCACATCCTCCATTATCCCATAACAGTGGCGCTTCTGGACGCCACTCTCTCCTCCACTGCCATCAGGGTGCATCAGGTCACCCTGAGGTAACCACGCACAAACATCAACACACTCGCAAACACACACACACACCTGTGGTAGTCACAAGTAGACACACAATCTAACACAACAAGGTTGTATTCTTCACTCAAATCAACATTCGCCAGCGCATACAAAGGTGGATGAACGGATGTGTCCACCACCACAGTCAACTGAGGGAAGGAGTGAAGAGCTCAGAGAAAGCGAGAAGAGATGAAATTAGAATGAAAATGAGAAATGGAGAGGGAAAAACAAAACTAAAAAGGAAGAAGACATGAATAAAAGAGAGGGGGGGGGAGAGGCCGTGCGGTGAACGTTGATGAAATGGTGATTGCCTCTTGCTTGCTAATGGTTGGCCCGGAGGGGTGTCAGAGAATGACATGTGCAGCTCTTCCCTCTGCATTTGTTTCTCCTCTTCCTAATATTACCAGTGAGGTTCACCTTCACCGACAATTGCAGATGTTCCATTGAGAGAACACAGGACGAATCAATAACGATTCAATAATTCGTTGATTGTCTGAAACAGCAAACCTTGCAGATAACAGATATTTAGTTCTTCCCTGAGGGTAACGTCATACAGAGCCACTGCTTACTGCATTGGATTATGGAACAAGTATCTTCAATATCAATTTTCATTACTCCATTTTCTGAAGACCCTCATTTTAATTTTCTTTAAAAGCAAAGCTTTTTTTTTGCCAACTTTTTTTATTGAACGTAATGAACCATAAAAACCAAAAAGGAAAGAGGAGAAAATGAAGTAAAAGACACAAAAGAAGGTGCCTACTTTGTAACTAATGGCTGAGAAAAGGGACATCATTATACCTGGGACATTATAACAAGAGGCTGGTATCAGCAGTGATATGCCAATCATCAGTGGCACCTTTACTTCTAGCAGTCAAAAGCTTCAGCGATGTCACCTCCATAAAAGAAACAATGTGTCTGATGGTGAGATCAGACTAAAGGAGCAGACCAAGTCTGAATTCCTCTTTTGTTTGAAATCCGTCATCTGAAAAAAATATTACCCACCGAAATCTTTGTGCAGAAATTCTCTCACCTTTAATTTCCTGAAAATACCTGAAACTCATAGAGCTTTCCCAAGATGATATTGGAGATATTTTACTTCATGATCAACTTTATGGTGTGGTGCCCAGTTTGATACAACACTAAAATTACAAGAAGTACATGTTGAACGAATCAGACTAATTACAGTAATTCAGTTGTTCCCAACAGCTGCTGGCAGCATGGTAGACCCACACATCATCTAAACAAATGCTTAGCTCCTACAATTAAAGTGCATTCATTAAAACAAAGCATCTTCTTTTGTTCAACTTGTAAAGAGCTCACGGTTTGATATGATTCACGACACAGGATTCATAATATGATTTTCTCATGAATTTTTTAAAGTACAAAATGACATTACAGTAAAATGATGACTGAAAATGATTCTGTTAAAAGTAGATTACGCCCTCTACTTTTCAAAAAGTGTATCGTGGTTCATTTCAAATCTCAACAATTTGAATCTCACATATTTTTATATCAATTTTCACTGCCTCGCAATGCATCGTTACATCCCTACTAAGAGCTGCTATCAACAATATTAGCTTGAATGGCAATTAGAAGTTTGTCAACCTTTGTTTCGCTGTTTTGTGATCAGATCTGTCACTAATCCATATATGACTAAGGAGCATCATGCCCAGCAACGCCCCATAGCCATATAAAAATCACTGTAAACCATGGCCATGGCCTATTGCTGAACTTTAACTCTGGGTATGTAACATAGACTGTATAAAAAAAATGGACGTAGCTACCTTGACGTCACCCATCGGCTTGTGGGCCACTGTTTTAAGGCATAGAGTTCGTTCTTTCGCCTTTCGCCTACAAGCCACGCTAGCTGTTCCCCCCGTTTACAGTCTTTGTGCTAAGCTTAGCCAACCGTCTGCTTGTGGTAGATTCATATTTAGACTATTAGACACATACACATTTTTTTTGCCAAAACATCAGACTATTCCCTTAATCTGCAAAGATTCTGTGTCTAGACAGTTTTACACAATCACTGCCTGTCTATACATGACACAGGAGAATAATCCTTGAACACTAATCCATTTCAATTACAGTATATATCTGTGAACTGGTAATTGTTTTCAAAGACGAGACTCCCTTGGTAATCAGCGCCTTTGAACAGTGTCTGTACATTGTTTTCGATCAGTGCTCTTAATTGTTTTTCCCCCGTTTATTTTGCATTTTTCCAGAACTATTGAGTCACAGGAGTGATTACAACTTGCACCGTCAATTGATCGAAAAGCTCCTCTGTTTGTCTGTTTGGAAGTCTAACATACGGTTGGTTGTATTCATATGAGGGACTTTAAACAACTGAGATGCAGTCTTGATGGAGCTGCTGGAAACTGATGGAAGCGAGCACGTGTGTTTGGATGGATGGATGGCCGGATGATAGACAAATGGATGAATGATGGAGAGATAAATGGATGGGTAGATGAATTGCTGGATGGGTGCACAGATGGATGTGTTGATGGACTGATTATCTGAAAGATGGAGGAGAGGCAGAAGAATAGTGGAATAGACAGGGTGGATTGTCATCAGATGAGCTGATGAATAAATGGGCAGACAGATAGGTAGATGGCCAGGGAGAGATTAATAGGTGCTTTCCTCAGTGGGCCACCTGCATCCTCAGCATTTAGAAGAGGTTGGAGAGCAGATACTCATCTGTAATAGAGGTAATGGAGCTCAAAATAAACTCACAAACAACTCTATTCCTGTCTTTTTTCCCCTTCACCCTGTCAGCACACCCTCACTCCCTCTCACAGTACGAACATTTCCCATGTACCTGGTACTCCATTTTGACATGTTTTTTTTAAGGGACTACACATATACTCTGAAGTGGAAACAAGCTCAAACACCAGAAAAAAAAAATTATAGCATGCACTGTAAGAATAACAACCGATGAAGCAAAATACCCGTCCTTCTCAGTTTATCCAAATCTCATCATTTAGTTTTCTAGGAAGTATTACTTTACCTCTGGTAAAATGTTATAACACATTTTTAGGGAATAAAATAAAAGACTACCTGTGGGCAGAGGCATGATGTTTTCGGGTTGTTCGTCCATCCGTCCATCCGCCCCATTCTTGACCGGGCCAATTTCACTTTGAGGAAATTTCTCCAAATTTGATGCAAATGTCCACTTGGACTTCACGATGAACTTATTAGATTTTGGTGGTCAAAGGTTAAGGCCACTGTGACCTCGTCTGTCTCATTCTTGTGAATGGGATATCTCGAGAGTGTCCCAAGGAAATTTTCTCAAGGATGAACTGATTAGATTTTGGTGACAATAGGTCAAAGGTCAAGGCCATCTTGACCTTGCATCCATCTCATTTTTGCAAACGCAATATCTCATGAACCCCTTGAAAGAATAAATTTAACTTTGCCATAAATGTCCACTTGAGTTAAAAAATGCACTGATTAGAATTTAGTCAAAGGTCAAGGTCACTGTGACCTCACAAAACATGTTTTTTTGGCCATTACTCAAGAATTCATACACTAATTATAAGAAAATTTCACTTGGATGTCTAAAAGGATATAATGCTGAAGTGATGGCTTTTTGTATCCAAAAGGTTAAAGGTCAACTTCACTGTGACATCATAATGTTCTGCAGAAACACTTTCCTGGCCATGACTCAGCATCATATCTCAGGAACAGAAGGGGAGACATTTGGCCAGATACTGAATTGGTGACACTAATTTTGGGTTTCCAGCTGACTAGGTACCTCCAACTAAAATGCATGCAGTCTAATACAACAGTCTTAAAATAATTCCCAAAAAGATAACAATGTTCAGTTTTATGTTAAAACAGTTTAAGAGAGGTGTTGGAGGCTGCAGTTTGTGATGCCGCTGAATTGCTGAAAAGTGTTCCTATTATTTTGTCCTCCCTACTCATGTCAGTAAGGGTAGGCTAAATAACAAAAAACATCTATTTGTATAACATAGTACAATTAAACAGAACCACAAACTACATCCTCCAAATTAATGATAAAGTTGAATAAACACGTCTTTTAAACAGTTTTGACAAAAAATGTATTTCGTAACCTTCATGAGGATAGTATTATTTCAGGACTGTGGTATTAGACTGCTTAGTTTTAACTAGGTGTACCTAATAAACTGAGTTTAGATCTTCTGCGCTGCCGGGGGAAGATGTGTGCAAAGCATCCGCGTTTTCAGACATGGACGTAAACTGTACCTGCAACTTGCACAGCTGCAAGGTGGTAATTCTAGTTTCCTACTTTGAAGTTTTCTACTTACCGCCATCTTAACAAGTTATATGTGATGCTTTGAATCATTTTCTATGTCATAAATATAAGTGACATGGACAACTGATGCCTCTTCCATGCTGACTGGTTGTCTGGTGCTGTTGTTTTTCTCGTGCACACATCCGTTTTAATGTCGCTGTTTGGATGTGTTTGTTGCACCTGCCTCTCCAGAGGTGTCTGTTCAAATGGTGTATGCCTGTAGAATGTGCGTATATATTTCACATGCATGATTTTGCAGCACTATAATGTTGTGCAAACATAAGCGTGTACCTGTGAGACATGAACACAAAAGGCTGTTTATGTGCTTGTTTATCAGTTTTCTGTTACATTCAATTAGAAAGCTTTATCCTCTTTTCAGCAGTGACGGTTACCAGCTTAACACATTACTGTCACTCTTTCATCTCATCCTCCTCTCCTCTCCTCCCTCTTTTGCATCCTCTCATTTTGCTGTCCTCTCTCAGCAGATGGGCCTGACACACACTGCTGGCTCTGTGTGTAAAGTAACTGGTATTGAGGCAGAGTGGTTTGACTGGTGTGCGTGTATGTGTATGTGCTGCTACGTGCATTTTCTCTCTCTCTCTTTCTCTCTCTCTCTCTCTGTCATTTGATTGTGTTTATGTTAGTGTGTGCGCGCGTACAGTGTGTGTTGACAGGTGGCAGTGGAGGTGGTAATGCCACCAGCCACACACTCCAAATACATTTCCATGTCTCCCACCACCTATCTCATTTAATAGTCATCCTGGTGGCTTCTGCGTTCAAACCCACTTATGCTAATGTGTTTAGGGGTATCAGGCTGCTTGTTCTTTAACCATTTTATATTAGCTCTATTGATCATCACTTCGCTACGAATAATTGTGCAGATAACTGTTATCTATTGGCAGGAAATGCAGGACTTACAGATGGGCAGAAAAAAAGTGAAGAGTCTGCAGAATGAGAAAGGGGAATAAAAAAAAAAAGAAATCAATACAACGTAAGCAGTTTTTGCCCTCTTGAGAAAAGTTCAGGAAAACTACCATGATGCCTTTTTGCAAAACACAGTCATTCAAAGCAGTGAAAAGTTGGGACAGTGAAAGTATCAGGAAATATTACTGGTCCAGTCGTAAAAGACCCATATATTTATTTGCAGTTGCAATTAGCATTGGATAAACATTGAATATATATTCGAATATTAGTCCTGTTTTTAGTTTTTAAGCAGTTTTGTGTTTGTTGCAAGGAGATTTCTGCAGTTTTGCTTACTGCAGGTGTTTCAATACTTACACCACTTTCTTACTCTTTAACGAAGCCTATCTGCTGTACTTTTTTAAACTTTGGATATCTGCAATATTTTAAGTGATGGTAGTAGATACAGTTCTTTAGAGAAACAGAAGAGTGACAGAGGGAAAGATTGATGAGCATTGACTGTATTGTTTCAAGTCTTTGTCTTCAGGTAAATCACTTGTATTGTAGAATGACAGAATGGTGCCGGTGATCAACAAATACCCTCTAGAGAATATAGCGGGCTGCTACTGACAGTTTCTGAGAGATGGACCATCAAATCCAACCTGAGGGAAGCAGTTAACTTGTAGTTCAGGTTATACAAATTAATATTGGAACTCGTGGACCACATATTAACAAGGGTTAGGGTGTTTCCTCTTGGTGAATATTGTATACCAATGGCTATATATATACATATATATATATATATATATATATATATATATATATATATATATATATATATATATATATATATATATATATATATATATATATATATATATATATATATATATATATATATATATATATATATATATATATATATATATATATATATATATATGTATGAAAGGGTCTATGGTTAACCATTACATTGGCCCAAGCATGACGATCTATTTACTGACTTATATCACTGATGATGTAATTCATATATTTACATGATAAATTAATTATTTTCATTAAAACGCATGTCAACTTGTCATCTGATACCCCACCGAAATGGTGCTATCCATCTGACAGTGTAGGTCAGAGATTCGCAGAATCTTGGGGCCCAAAATGAAGAGCCGGGGTAGAGAGAGAACAAGACAATGAAAGGAGAGGAGCGGCATTAGGAACTGTTTGTTATTTATGAGAGGGCAGAGGGTGCTGCAAAACAGGGGAGGCGCTTCAGATACCTTTTTTAAACATTGGGTAGGGAGGTTTTTTTTTCATTTGTATTTAGCCTATGGGGATGACAGTAAACTGAAAGCAGTTGTATTTGTATTCAACTTGCAACTGAGTTTTTAAGGCATATTTTCTTTAAAAATGTGCACAATCACACCATTTGTCATAGCCCGAAACTGTGAAATGTGGTTATTTATGGTGAAGGGAGGGTCATGCATTTTGCCCCAGCCACCCCCCTACTTTGATTAAAAAAATATACTTTTTTCCTAATCTAAACTTTAAGAGCTCAGGACACACGTGACTACCTCTGCTCTGCAGGTGTTTAAAGAGTTACACCACTTTCTTCCTTTTTAAACATGACTCAGGTTAGAGTGATGTATCTGTAAATATTGTGAGGGATGCTTGCAAGCGAGCTTGTTTTACAGAGTAGAGGTGCTGGTATGATATAGTGTGGAAGAGGGCTGCCCCTTGAAAGTTGGAGACTTGAATCATCAGTCAACTGAGTTTCCTTCAGGTCAAGCAGTCATTTTTTTCAATGCAGTGTACCTCTGGAGCCGCTTTGCTACACACATTTTTCTGTGGAGTGAGTGCTCTTGACTTTCATGCTAGTCTTTGCAGTTGTGGACAGGCAGGCAGCGGCACAGAGGGAGAGAGAGTCTGCGCCGTAAGGTGATGAAGAGGTGAATTTACAGCTCACTGCAAGTTAATAAAATACAGTCCCTGGCTTTTGTTCATATTAGTGTCAGCAAAAAATGATGCGCATTTCTGATCCATTGTTAGCGCCGTAAGCTTGTTTAACGTATTAATTAATGCTGCTATCACACTGAACGTCCCACAGATCCCATTCAGACATTAAAACTTTATATGGACAACAAAACAACTTGTCAAGTTGTTGACTTGTCAACTTGACTGGCATAACTCTGAGTCAACTACAGCCCTAGTGTGAAACGTACAACAGCTGTACGTGAATAAGCACTCACACATCTTTTCAGTGGTTATGTCTCTTAGTGCACAGCTGGTAGGTAAGTTGTTTGTTACTTGACGTGAAACCGTTCCATATTAAAAGATGCAGCGTGGAAAGAGTGTGCGATGTAACATGATGTCAAAAATACATTAATGACTATAAAAGCTGCTAACAAGGTGGGTGAATTTATTAACATCAAGTGTTCTGTGGACCAGACGTTCGCTCTCATTTTTCATTTAAAAGCTTTACAGTCTTCTTTTTCCCCCCTTACCTGACTGATATTTTGGTTTCTTTCCATGAATGTGACTGCGGTGAAGTGGAGGGTGAGGAACAGAAGGGTACGTGTCAGTCATGGTCGAGCAGTGCAATGCAATTTTTATCACTCACGTCCGTGCTTATACTGTACAGCCTGCCTGCTCAGGTAGAAGGTATTTTATCTGTGCTGTATTTATGCCTTTAAAATGTAATACCCACTCACATCAAACGCTTGCCAACACTGTTTTCACATTTAATGTTAATTATACAAACGTGGATGTAGATTGGAAGATTGTCATGTAACGTATAACATGGAGCTGTTGGTGTATGCACATCCTCTTTAGATGTAGATGGGTCCCCTTCCGATAGTCAGGCTGTCCCTGTGGACTGCTGTTGGCTCTGTTTGTCTCTTCACTTGATATCACTGAACTATTTGTTTCATTGGGCGTAGGGTCTCCCGGGACCAGAGCAGCATGGCAACCAAATGTGTCATCTTCTCCCAGGCTAATTTAATTTAAGATGCCATTTATTCGCTTGTGGCTATTCTACACCTCCTGCACAAGGACAGTCATTTCCTCTTAAGAGAGGCTATATTTGCTGATATTTCTGGGCTATTTACACACTCTTTGGATCTCACACTGTTATTTTACAAGTAGTCACATGCCTTGCCCCGTGCTACCACTAGTGTACAATATTTGTTGAACATTATTGAACAAAAGTAATCAGTTTTATACTGGCTTGTTTTGAACTAAAAATTAAGAGTGAAGTTTCCATGTATGCTTTGCAAAAATATCTGTTTTTGTGCGTACAAGTGCATTTCTGATTTTTATTCTATTTTGATATCTGCTTTTTTTCACTGGTATTTTTCTACATCAGGTTAAAATGAATACCATGTGCTTTTCATCTGTGACGTGATTTGTTTTAAATTATTTTTTTATAGTTGACTTTGATCCATCATTTTTTATATATTAGCTTTTTATATATTCACAAGTATGTTGGCCAGTGAGAACTCACAAATTGCAGTGCACAAAAGGCCAGATATATGTTGGCAGTAATTTTGAAACACTGTCTCCATTACAGTTTGTTTCAACTTAATTAAAAATCTCAACTGTAAAATATAATGTAAAAAGTATTTTTATTACTTTTTTGATTACTTTTCATAACTTTATTACTTTTTAACTGGGTACCAGTTAGCACTATTTTAGTCATAGTTTTTTATATACATCTATATACTTATGTGTGTATTCTTTGAATCTTGCGTGACAGCAGCAGGTTTCGTGTAAAGTAGGTTGGATAACAATAGGCGTGTCAGGATTTTGTGAATGCTTTCATAAATACAATCTGACAGTCTACACTAAAATGAGGAAACTGCTGTTTCACTGCTGTTTGACCAAAGTTGCCTGCTGTCCTCCATCCTTACCTTAGCTATGTGAATATTTATCGCATTAAATAGTCTATTTGTTTTTTTCATGCTTTGTTACGTAACAAACTCCAGCACTGAACAAGAAGTAGCCCAACACAGGTCCATCATTTTTATAGAACTTTACACTGTATTTTTTCCTAAAAAAAGAACTTGAAGCACCAGGACAAGTAGACCGCATCCGACCCGAATCCGAACCCGAACCAGAACCCGAACATTATTTATAAATATTTGTCAGAATTGGCCCTACCCCACGGGTCCCGTCAGGCTTGGGACGAATGCAGATACACTCACTTTCATCTGCAGTTCTTTTTCCCAAAGGCAGCGCAGACAGTCAGGGTCATATGTTAGGAGAGACAGGCTGACCTTCACAGCCGCAGGACTGCCAGGACACAGTGGGAGACACGGAGGGAGAAAAGGAGCTTGGGATGCCAGATGTCAAAGGATTTAAAGACATGTTAAACAGCACTTGTGAGATGAAGTTGGAATCATAGACATTATCACACTGGAAACAAATTAAAAACAGTGTGTATGTTAAAGTAAGAAACAGTATAAGTTATGTTGATAGAGGTTTCCAGTTTGTGGTTGGCAAAGAAATGCTTTTAGCACTTTGATAAAAATGGCAAGCTGGCTGCTTATCCACTGCTAAATTTGGTATATTTCCTGCCCAAAATATGCAAAACTGTTACCTTTGTCATTTTTAACAGTTCGTTTTTTTTTCCAATGGAAGAGTCTGATAACCAAAAACCCCAATCAGAGCCCCGATATATTATTTTCATTCGCTCTGTCCAGACTTTGTGCATTTCAGTGAACCCTGAGGAAAATTATCATACACTGAATTCTGATTTTAATGAATAAATGAATGAATACACTCAGATTAAATCTGATAGTATAATTATAGAGTTGATTGACTGAAATGTCACATCCAGAGTAATTGCATTAATCCCCTATATGCAGTCATTGTACCGTATCACTTCCAAGATAAGCATTCAATTCAGTACATCTATCTTTCTATATACCGTGATGATGACCTGTCAGACTGCACTGGCCTACTTTTAACTGGCACTGCCACTGTTTTTCCCTCTCCATTGCCAACATGACAGTCCAAGGTCTCAGGTCAGATCATTAAGGTGTCTGACCCCAACACCCTGCTGCCAGATTGCTTTGCAACTGCCCATAACTCACAGAAACCACACCAACAACCCCTCAGTGCAAAGTGCCAGGTGACAGACTCTATAGAAAGCCTCTGTGGTCATGATATGATAATGGTCACTCAGATTAGCAGAAAAGTTAACATTGCATCCTCATGGAGAGGTTTGGGAATACACCATATACATTAAAGCAGTTTTTAAAAGACAAGTACTGCACACACAGTCACATTTTCTATTCTTCACACACCAATCATGTCTCAGACTGCCGTGTTGGTATTTATACAGTTGTGACCTTCCCCTCTGTGACCTCTTGATCCTCTTCAGCATGTATGGTTTACTGGCTGGCTGTCCAACACCAGATAAATCACATGTGATCTATTCTCTCTCTCTCTCTCTCTCTCTCTCTTTCCCTCATGTCCCCAAATACTGATCTCCAGAGAAGACATGCAAATACCAGCTGAAGGCAGAGAATGGACTGATGATAGCGTGACAGAATCAATGGATCCTGCCAGCAGCGGGGGCGACAAAACAAGATGCAGAGTAAGGCATTTGTTCTGGTTTCTGTCTGTCCCTGTGCATACATGTACTTTATGTGCTGTGTATGGAAGTACAGAAGGGTCACAAATCATTGAGGTGACAATTGGTGACAGGCTCAAGAAGAGCTTCAATGCTCTTTTGCATGCAGTAGATGTTAAGAGTGGAAGGATGGACACCATTCACCGTCCCTCATTTGGTGTTTTGAGAATGGTATTGCAGAGCAGTCATGCTGGTCCAAAATCTCTCATGCTGTTCTTATGGATTGAAATTGGGTGACTGCAAAGGCCACAGCTTATGATTCACATGATTTCTATGCTCATCAAACCATTCGGTGACCCCTTATGACCTGTGTGGAAGCATTTTTCAGTGTTTTTTTAAAGCATTTATTCAGGCTTTTCCTTTGATTTGTGACCCATCTAAGTGTTTCCATCCAGATGTTCCACAAATATTAAAGGGATTTACCAAATTTAGCACAAAAATTATATTTAAAAGTTGTAGTTGGTAGGTTGATTGAATGTTTGATTTTGAGATGATTTTATTCACTGATTTTTTTTTTGTCTCATGTACTTCTTTCAGATCATAGTAACAGTTTTGACAAAAACGTATTTTCAGCTATTTAAGTAGCTTAAAAGAATAAGGCAGCTTTGCATCTTTAGCATTTTTGTTGATGCTTGCCATTTTACATATTACAGTACTGCAGGTATTGTATGTATTTTTATATGTTTTTTTTTTTACACAACCTACTTTATCTACATGGCTTTCAAGCCAGCACTAGGACTCTCCAGGCCTAGCAAGCCCTGCGGGCTCTATTCTTGGCTTGCCATGTATTTACATGTCTCTGGCATCAACAATATGTCTGTAATATTCTTTTTTCACGACAACACACCTATTTATGGACTATGACGCAATTTTAAATGAGCTCAAATTTAACAAGCCACCATTTACCCAGCAGCCTGTTTATATATTTCCAAGTAACTGCTGTTACAAGGGTTTTTAGAAAGAGCAAGAGGAAATGACCTGGTACTCTAAATTGATTATTATCTTTTTTAAAACCCACCTACTGTAATTGAGAAATGCCCACTGAAATCATAGGAAGGTTGTCAGCACGCTATATGCACTGGCACAGTTTCATGATGAACCTGGAGTCTTAAGCACAAACCTTTCAACATTAGTCAACATAAAGCACCTGATACCTGTTTAAAAGTTAAAGCATTGACACATATGGTTCAGCTGTTCAGCAGGAGGGGATGTGTACCCATTTAACAGCTCAAGTGAAGTTAGAGAAGGGGCTCCAGTGCATGGGAGGCCTCAGGAGACACACATGTTGACAGGAAATAATGAATCAGGAGGAACCCTCTGGAGGTTCAGGAGATGAGGGGAAAGACAGAAAGAAGGATGAGGGAAAGATGGAGTGAGATGAGGGGGAGGAGGTGAGAGGAGGGGAGAGATGAGGAAAAAATGGCTCCGGGCTGTTGATGTAAAAAACCCATCTATACCTGCGTGGTATTTGCGTTGCGTGTGGATGTTTTTTTGCTTTAATGTGCATGAATGTATATGTGCGTGCGTGTTCCTAGTCTTTAAGTGAGCTTTGCATGTATCATCTGTGGCAGAGTAGCTATCACACACACACAGGCTCTTGGGGGGCAAAAAGCAAAATACCTTCAAGTGACAGACATGTGTCATATCAACATCAGCAAGAAAGGAGAGGTAAACATCTGTACATCTATTTTCAGGCACCGATTGAGGTGAGTTTTGCACGGTAATTTTTTTTCCCCGAAGAGTTTTGAAACACTAGTGAGAAGAAGAGGCAGCACTCTGAGATAAACGCTTCATATTGAATCAGACAAGTGGCCAAGAAAATTAATGCATCCGTCAGTGCCACATTATGAATTCAGACAGTTTACATACAGAGGTGATCATTAGGAACTCAGCATCGGAAAGAAAAGACGAAACATTGTCTGGCAACAAAGTCCTTTTCCCCCTTTTTTCTTGGAGTAAAAATATAATTGTGTTTCTGTATGTGCAAAGTAAATGAGAGATAAATTCGGTTTCAGGAAAATGAATTAGTTAGAGGAGAGTGTCTTGTTGAGAAATGGCTCTGTCAGGAAGAGGAGGCACAGCAATGGCGATAATAAAGCAAAATGATGTCAGCAGTCTGGGTAATCGCAACAACACAACAACAGCAAACAGTATGGATACAATGAGACCATCTGGTTACTTTCAATGAGTTGATAGTGAAGCTGCCAGTCTTCTCTTTGTGTCTTTCATACAAGGAATACTTTACCCACAAAAATGTAATTTGTATATCAGTTACTCACTCCGTGTTACGTTGAATTCATGAAGAAAGCTTTGTTTTTGTCACATACCTCTACAGTGGACGTAGAATCCAAAAATGGGGCCTTGTTTAGCAACAGCAAAACTATGTAAAGAAATCAGCTTACAAACTCACACAACTTATGTGGTATACTCCAAGTGTCATTTATCCAGCTGTTTGCTCAGAACTTCCCGAGCACATGCATTTTTCTGCTAAAACACTGTTATTTTAGGGTTACACCAGTATGAGATACTCACGGTACGGAAACCGTCTCACAAAATATCCCAGTATCACTGTGTTACAAAATAATTATTATCAGTTGCGATGACCTTTAAATGAATGAAAACTGAGAGGTTCTTTTGGCTCAACAAACCTTTTATAACTTTGAGACTTGATATATTTTTTAAAAAGTGTCCCTTTTGTCAATAGCTGAAATGAAGGAGAGATTTTCTGTCCAGATGCGTTTTTTAGTATGATAATCATCAATTACGGTATACCTTGTTACTGGTACATGACGAGTGTGGTAAATCATCTAACACTCCGATCTCCAAAAAATAATAAATAAACAATGAGAACTCAACCTAAAGCATATCAGTCCTAAAGAATAAGAGCACAGAGACAGTTGTAAATTAAATATATCAAGTATATCAAAAATATCCCAAATAGTTCCTTGTTACATGAAACACAACAGAGTGAATATAATGTATTTTGCCAGAAGTCTACACTTATAAGTTTTATATTTCTCACTAGTATTTACCAAAATGAGTATGTTATTGTCAGGACCAGGGACAGTGTCAACAATAAGCTATGTAAAATATACATCTACATTTCTAAAATCAAAACTTCTAAGAAATGTATTAATTTTGGTACATTTGACAAGAGGGAAGTGTTTTAGATATATCTGTAATTATGTTTATTTGTCCGTGCATGTTAGATAGGACGAGTATATGGATTGTATGTACGTGAACACATCTGTATGCATATGTCGCTTTGTTAGTCCTTTTTTTTCCCCACACCACCCAGATGTGAAGTGCTGACATCAGGTTGTCTTTGCTAATACATTCAGGCGTGCTGATGTTTGAGTAGCCAGGCAAACATGCTCATATGCACAGGCATGCTGATACTGGCTCACAAAAGACATACAGACCGAGTGCTGGCACTCTGGCCTCTGTCCTGTTCCAGCTGGGATCTTATCAGTGTGTGTGGTGGGTGGTAATCAGAAGATGTAATACATCAGGCAGCTGGCCGTACAGCCACAATGGAGGGAGCGTGGCTGGTACAGCCAGGCTCTCAGCAGTGTCCTTGAAATGGCGAATGAGATCGAGTTGGAAAAATTAGAAGTCCAGTACTCAGTAATGATGAGTTTGGCCAACCCTGTCCACACTCAATCTGATCGTACTCTTTTTTTTCTCTTTTTCACGGTCAGATTGGATTCCACATGGGGTCATTGTCTACTGTTAGGCTTGTATGACTTCCCTGCCAAACATCTGAAATAGCTAAAATGTTGCGTTTTCTACTTGAAAGTTAAGATTTTCACTACATTAAACCCCCTTTTTTAATGCTCTTTAGTGCAGGCTTTAGCAAAAGGCTTTTAGTATATTTAATAGGGATGGGCATTTTAAATAATTTCAACATTTGAGTACTCGCAGAAAAAAAAGAAAAATCGAATACAAGAATAGAAGAGTAAATTGGCCAACAACGGAAAACAAGTGTAATTTAAAATTAATTTATGGAACAACCAGGTTTTAATTATCCTATGAAACCACATGTTTAAAGTTAACATAAGAAAAATCAGCAAACTTTCTTTTGTAGATCCTAACATCTACAAAAGCGGCTCTAAAGGACCATCTCTGAGCTGCTCTCCTCTAAGTCAATTCACCATTTGCCCGGCACAAACTTACACAACAGCAGTGGCGAACACCCGGCACAGCGAGCCATATAACCGTCCTAGCAAAGTCTCGCTGACAACATTTAAACCTATTAATAACCGTTAGGTAACGTTAGTTGTGTAATGCTGACAGCAGACGGACTCTCACCAAATGTTAACACTTCCATAGCAGTAGTAATACTGATAAACAGATAGCGAGAGAGCTACAGCGGGGCAAGAGGGCACTAAGTGAAGCAATAAACTGCACACAGCTCTGCATTAGAATAAGATTTTACCCATTTAAAATAGTAAAAAAAACCTTTCATGTTCACATGTGGCAGGGGTGGTAGCAAGTACTCGCGTACTCATGCCTGTCCCTAATATTTACATTATATTATTGCCTCTCTATATAATACAGTAGTTGTCATTGTCGCTGGCGGTGTATGTCTTCCGTGGGCAGGTATCAAACTGTGTAGCCAAACTCAAAAGATTCATAAGAAGCAATGCACATACTGGATATAAAGCTGATAACTAAAGCCACTGCATGCACACATTTCACATAATACAGAAAACAACATGAGTTCAGTCCCATGTTGTTGACTGTCTTCTTAAAACAGCGTGACACAATGAATTCACCCAGTTCCCAGTTTGTGCTTATCTGTAAACAGAAAAAATAGCAACCCTTCACTTTTCTATGTATCATTGCAAACTAAATATCTTGTTGTTTGGAAAGACTGCACCCATGAAATCGTGATGTGTACTATATCAACAAATGCTGACGAAAACAATTCATTTATAAAATAATTGGGAGATTCATTATGAATTAATATACATTTGCTTAATCCTCATCATTCAACACAGTTTTCAGCCATCAGTTTCCCTACAAGAAGGAATTTTGTATGCATTCTCTTAAAAAGGCAGCATATCAGACAAATGCAATTCTTTCCCCCAAATCCGTCAGGTGCTAGAGTCCAACACCACCTCTAAGACGAGAGCAGAATCAACATGGTGACATTGTGCGGTGTGGGATTGTTTAATCTAAATTCTCTTATTCCGTCTGCTACAGTGCCTCTCTCCAGGGGTCCACGACTACTCTGGTGCTGGCTGTCACTGCTCTGCTCCCTGCCTGCCTAAATGAACAGCTCTGCCTGGATCTCAGGGTCACCTTCCCCGAGCTACAAGCCTCCACTACTACTACCTCATTTCACCTCTCCCTCTCATTCTCTCTTCTCTCTCTGTGTTTTCTTTTGTGTTTTTACAGCCTGTGTTTTCCATCATGCATTCACTCTTTATTCCTCAACCTCCTTTTACTTTTACTTTAGAGGTCCATGTAGCCATCTAAGAGTTGAATGTTGACTCCTGAAACAGTGGAAAAATAACTGAGTACAGAAAATAGCCAGTATGACCTATCCTTATAAAGTTCAGCAAAGCAAATTAACCCCAGGGGCTTGATCTGGAAACGTCTTTGTTTTTTGTTTGTATAACTACTAAAATATCTGTTGCAACATTACAGATCTGAATCAACCAAGAGTCAGACGTAAAGACCAAATTACAATGTTAGTGTAAAAATAACTTATAAATAACTAACTGCCTCAGCTGATTAGTTTTTAGCCACCTAAAAAAAGGCCCACAACAAAAATCAATATCACTTTGAGAGTACGCTGTTTTTCAGATATATTCACCGCCTCACCTTTCTTTCAGAGAGCCCGTTAAGTCGTTAGATCAAAGCAACCAGACTCCATTAACAAAAACATTAAGATTACCTCCCAGAACACAGGAGTTGCTGGTCTATCGCTGCTTTAATCAGTTAGTATGTAAGGTTAGGTGTTGAAAATATTCTTAATGTACCTGAATTTAAACTGATATTGATTTTTGAGGTGACTAAAATATGTTTTGCTGCAGCCCCTGTTGACAGCAGTACATTGTTCATCTTCCATGCCAGTAAATTTTGTCAATCAAACATGCTAGCAGAGCTAGCTTTCAGATCACCGTGCTTAACTATGTATCTTTAATTGTTACGGTTGTGGCTGAAAATGAAAACAGAAATGAACAAGTTTGCTGACTGCGCATATCTCAGCAATGATTTGCCAATTGCTTACCCAGAAGTTATTGTTTACATCACAGTGATTCAGTCTATTAAGAATTTTACAGGTCTGACAAAGTAATGTGACAAAGCTTTTGTAGCTGGTGGGAAGGGCATATTATGACTATGAGTGTGTACTAGTCCATAATGCTATACCACAATACTGCAGTTGGGATTAGTTATGACTCCTGTGCTGCCAAAATACTCACCTGTTTGCACTGCAGCTTTGATGAAACTCAGTCTAATCCATCAGCAACTTGTGGTTTCATTTTAGTTCCCAAGCCAAATTGCACTTGCGCTATGTTGTATTAAAAAAAGGCAATAAAGCAAGCTTTTCCAGGTTGGACATTAAATAATGTGATTGCAACATTGTTTCAGAATCAGAGTCAGAAATACTTTATTGATCCCCACGGGGAAATTGCGAATTCAAAATTCAAATTCAAAATGTACGGAAAGTTTGTAAGACTTCATTTACACATTCTGCAGTTATTGGTACTTTTTCTCTTATTTCAATAACTTGTACTAAAAAAAACAATCACACAAAAGCACAGATTAGAAACATATTTAAACCTAAATTGACTGTAAAATCTAATTAAACTCCTAATATTCAGAGTAATTACACTGAGCTTAGGATTTCAGTGTCTACCCGAGAGCCTTTTGATAGATCAATGGATCAATCCAGCAATTAATCACCTCATTAATTACATCAGGTGCTGATTGTAATCAGGTTGAAGGTCAACTTGCAACAAGAGGCGAGATGATACATACCCTGGATGTTGCTGTTAAAGCAGCCGTTGCTGAAATCTTTTGGGATTTTTAAAAAATTAAATATTTTTCCATAAAGCAGAGGAGAGTGTGAGGTACTAACCACAGTTTCCTCTGTGCTTCAGCATACTGTCTGTAAACAACAGTGTTCTCATGTAATGTTGTAATTATGCATAACCTTTACGAGCATAGATGCATAGAACTTTTGGAAATTTTGTATAGAGCATTGTATAAATTATTTAGTATAGATAATGTAATATTCAGTGGTCCAAGCAACATACATTTCTTTGCATTCCTTTCAAGTGCAGGGTATAGTAGCCTTTCAATGTAAAATTCAATTAGATATGCAAAAACACATACTCCAGTCAGTGAATAATCCATGCAACAAAAAACAAAAAATGCATAATTCTGCCTGAAACAGGAAACCATAAGATTTTGCAGCTCTTTATCTACCTGTTATGCTTGCGTGGCATGAAAAAGCACTTTTACTGGTGCCATATCTCTGGCAGTGTGAACACTTCACAACTGTGGAGTGTTTATCAGATACAAAGCGCTGATAGTGTGGGCGAAACTGACAAAATTCCTCTGAGATAACATCCTATCCCATGATAGCACAGTGTTCACCTTTCTTTCTTTCTCACCCTAACCTCACACTGATGACTTGATAACACCAAGGCTGCATCACAGCATCACTTCTCCCCCCTCTTCTTCCCTGTTCCCCCTTTTGTGAAGACCTCATTGTTTATCACGCACAGAACCGAACAGCGTTCATTCCCTCTGGGCAGCAATCATTGCTTGTGTAAGTGATATGGTTGTTGGCTACTAATTGCATTAGCCCAGCGGGTTGTTGAAGTTTTGTTCCACAACTTGTGGTCAGCACGGAAAAAGATGACCTCAGTCACCAATCCAGTAGGCTGAGCATCAATGAGCGCAGGCCGGGCGGTGAGTTGGGCGGCACAGCGTGGTTCCCATTAGTGTCAGCCACACAGGGAAATATGGAGGTCATTTAGCTCCAACGGAGGGATGTAGACACAGGATCTTAACATTGAACTGTCGTGGCGAAGGGGCCCCCTGCTCTGTCAACTCCGGATGCTTCCAGGAGTGTAGCTGTGATGATGACTTGACTCTGAAGTTAAAATCCTTCTCTTTGTATTCACTTCTTATTTCATTAACTTTTACGAAGGGGCCATTTTACATAACGTTCAAATCTTTCCCACAAATCTCATCACACCGGCACAGAGTGATCTGGCCTTACAATAGAGAGGCAAAGTCTCCTTCTTTCTGTATTTCGGGGAAAAAATGTGTCTTCAGCTACTGGTTTTACCCAAATACATTAAAACAAACATCACGATGTGATCATAGTCGGGTTAGAATGTTTGCGGTTTGTGTTAATAATAACGTTGATGGGCACTTAATTAAATTGTATGACTGCACACGGAGGTGCTGATTAAGAGCGGGATTCAGAGGGCACAGAGATGACAGCAGGTCATTATTTAAGCCTTGGGCACTCTATCTAGATGTCTTAAAATGTGTGATTTTCAAATCACATGGGCAAACACACATAGATATCACACTAACGCATACAGTAGCGCATATGAACAAACATTTCATATACACAAAAAGAAATACACAGTAACTGATGCTCTCACTACACCCTTCTGCTCCACAGCTCTCTGAGTTTGAAGTAAACAGGGGTCAAGCTTCAGAAAAGCAGCTCACTTCAGATGTACAAGTGGGAGTTAGTGATGCCTTATGAGTTTAAAACCACATTTGAAGCTACAGTATGCAGTGTATTTACCAGAGATGTTTGATTGAAACAAGGTATTTATTTTCAACCGTTTTAAAATAACTGTCACTGGGTTATTGGAGGCAAGAGACCATTCACAGGAAAGAGAATATATTAAGTACCCGACATATGAGAAGAAGAATTGAAAATGATAAATTGAGGACCAGAGATAAAGTAAAAGTGAACTTTGGGTTAACAGTGTAGAGTAGGATGAAATGAAAGAATAGATGCTACTAAAGGTTTACATAATAAAAAACAGGGAAAGACTACAAATAGTTGTACCGAACCAGCACTGGAATAGTTTTGACGTGGATGATTGATTTCTTTTTTTTTTTTTAGTGTCATTCATTCAATGTGTTTAATGTGTGTGTTTATGAGAGATCAAAATTACAGGTTCAGCAGTCTAATAATTCTTCTCATTACAATTATTACAGATTATTTTACAACTCGGTCTTAAACAAAATATTCTGCCTTTTCTCCCAACCTTGAGCAAGGAAATTTGCAACCAAAAAGGTTCCCCGCATGACGCACAACTTTTTCATAGTCATCCCACCAAAAGAAATCGGCATAAATTGACGACATTTTAGTAAAAAATACATTCCTCAAGTCATCATAAAAAGGGCAACATAACAAAAAATGAACCCAATTCTTAATATCACCTAGGTCACACAACAAACACAGATCTTTGTCCTTTGTTTAAATTACACTTCACATAGGGTTCTTCATTATAACCATCCCTTTTAAGACAATAAGTTCGTAATTTTAGAGTAATGTGTTCTTGAAAATATATGACAAGCCATTCAAATAAAATTAATATTCTAATAAATATATTAATATTTTTTACTGATACTTCACTGTTGTCCCTGTTAAAAAATTTTTAAAAAATGCCTGAGGAGAAGGAGTCGGGTTATTTGGGACATGATCTCAGGTAGGATTGTGCAACAGAGGATAAGAGCGGATCTAATCTTTATTTTCACCGGACTCACTGCGGGAGAGCCTGACGATTCTCAGTCAGGGCGCTGAGGCAATTCCAATTTGTCGCGAGGGTGTCGTTCGTTGGTCACAGAGAGTTAATGAGGCGAAGCCCCGAGTTCTAAGTCATCCTGCCACCACTGCCGATCCCAGACCTGATTACTGTAATGAAATGGTCAGGAGATTATTAATCAAACGCCACTATATATCCACATACTGTACACACACCCACACACCCACACATTGAATCACAGGCACACACAAACGAGACAAACACTTACAATGTAATATAGAAAATAATTGACACAGGATTGATAGAGATCATACGTAACACAAAAATAACAGAGCACACTGGATTGTTCCAGAAAGTCTTTGATACCGATAGACTGGAGGTAGTAAATGTACTACGCTACAAAATGTTTTTTTTTTTTTCTATTTTATGGGGTGCACAAAATATTTTGAGTGCTAAAAGACTTCCCACTATAGTCTGAATTTTTTGGCTCCCATGCTGAAGAAGTCCCAAAGCTGTTGGTACAATTCGTTGTTAAAATGTGACGCAATTAAAGTATTTATTTATTTTTTTTGCTTAATGTTCTTAAATCATTTAACTGGGTGGTGTAAATCTAAAAGCATACAAAAACAAACAGCAACTTTTCCACTGTGGTTGGAACAAAGATAAATGATTTGATTTATCAATACGGCTCTGAATATTTGAAAAGGTTTCAATACGTATATTCCACAGTAACAATGTGCTGGTACCAGCTGATATTTCTCTTTCTCTTATTTTTAATGTTCACTCTGCTGTTATCTGCTACTAACCAAGAGAAGAAAAGTCTATGGCCTTGTCTAAGTTATGTCCTAAAAATAATATTACATTTTATGCCCTCAAAATGTCCGTTTTCCCTGTGGTATTGAAAAAGTATTGTATGAAAGTTGGAAATTCCCCTATCATGACAGCATGAGCGGTCACATGCTCCTTAAAGAAAAGTTGATCAGTTTATAAAGATTTATTCCCTGTCATCTCCCAAAATGTTCAGTATGTTTTGCTGTCCTTGTCAGTGGTAAAAGGTTGAGCTGTAGGCTCATATCATTAGAGTCACATTTTCTTATCTTTTTTTGGGCCCTTTGGCTTTTATTTGAAGGCAGACATTGTAGAAATGGAGAAGAGAAGGAGAGGAGTATGGCATACAAATAGGTCCCAATGCTGGAATTAAACCTGGGATTGAAGCGGAGCTGGTATATGGCATACGCTGTTACTACTCAGCTGCCAAGGCACTCCAAGATTCACATTTTCAATTTTCCTCTTAATTTTGCCTGGCTGGTAGAGGGCAGGTTATCAATTAACTCGAGAGACCCAGGTGTATTCAGTGCTTATGTGTAGCAGCACTGGAGTTGTCGGCTTTGGTGAGCTGCTGTTGGACTGAGAAATTGAATTTACACCTAAATGTTTTAACTTTGAACTGATTAAACCATCTAACTCCAGATCCATTTCCCTTTGTAAACTTAAAGCAACAACCAAAACATCTTTGATAAACTAGGCTGCCAACCTTTTATTTCTTCCCTTTAGTCTATTATCTTTCATTCAGACGCCCACACTGTGGAGTGACCATAGCCTGGACAAAATTAAAAAGCCAGATTCCCAGTAACTCTGGTAACAGTGGTTAATGCTACTGGTCTTTGGAAAGCTGCAAACAGACATTTTTTGCGTAACGATACACAGATAAAAAAAAAAACCTGTCTTTATATAAAATAAGCATGTTGTTTATTATCAGTCTATTCAAAAAGAAATGTTTGGATAAATTAACAGGATTAAGCAGTGTTTTACTGCCCCAACAGGTGAAAAGTAATGATGCCTTGGTGGACCAAAACACTAGAGGTCAGCAATAGGATTTCTTTAGATGGTGTTAAATTGCTCTTTAAAAATGTTGTTTCAAATTTTAAGTATTCCTCAGTAACTTAAAACACTCATAACTAAAGATTAGCAGTTCAAGATGGAAAATGCCCAAAGTTCTTATTTATTAAAAATTTTAAACTCAAAGCAAAACTGGCTAATCTGATCAATCAACACTATCATCAGATCCAACTATAAAATGAAGACAGCGCTGTCCGTCCGTCCAACTGTCTGCATCCATTTTCCTCCTCGATGCCCAATCAATCTGAAATTGCACACGACCATTGAGAATTGCGATCGCTAGAGACTGACGAAGCCCTTCATCTCCTTCACCCACAGCCTGCCTGTTCTATAAAAATACTTTATAAATAAGGTTGACTTGCTTCTTCTTCTGTCTGTGGAGTCAATGCGTAAAAACACGGACAGCATCACGCGGCCATTGTGGCCCACATTGTGGTCGAAGGTCGACTGGATGTTTATGCAAACCATGGGTGCATTACATTTGTACGTTTATTGTGTAGAGCGCACTTTAAAACTTTACCAACGGTCTGTAACAAAGTAGCCGTCATTGGAGCCTAAAAAGCTGTTGGACACACAGCAATGACTCGCTAAAACACTGCCAATTTTGTTGTTTGTTGGTCTAGAACAGTAGTGGTCCGCAGCTTGGTAGCCATCTCACATGGGTGACACCTCCAGATGACAAAGTAAGGTTATATGTAACATCACTTGATAAGATGTGTATGAAGCGTATTCAAGGTTTACAGAAACATGTAATGGCAACATTTTCTCCTGGTGACTGGGATGCTACACAAAGCTGCAGTATGTTTAACTGGTTTACTCCCCTTCTCGTTGGGTATAAAGGGCTTACAGTCTTTGGCTGCTTCTTCAGGAGGAGGGTCAGATGCATGAAGCCTAATTTTTAACCTGCGTACTTTGGCCTTCTGTGACATTTTCTGCACCAAAGAGAGAAATTGGCCTGTGTACAGAGCAGACCGTTCGTCCGTCTGCCGCTTTGCTGCTCCCACAGAGAGCAGAGTTATTTTTCACTGAATTATCTCCCCTTAATGACCAAGGGATTCTAATTAAAGGCATGATTAGGGATCGTTCTTAAGCACCTTATTGGAAATTAAGCACAATCCATTCTGCCTGACAGCGAGTTTCTAGAGATACACTTTTGCTGATCACCCTGTGAACAGCAGGGGGGAAGATGCTAAGTCTTGCTTTTTGTTTGCACAGGCACAACAGGCCAGGCTTGTGGCCAGCTTTTATCCACAGAAATATTGTTGGTTGTGTATCTCCAGATAAGATAAATGAGACCCCCTTCTCCCCTTCCAACAGGACCATTGAATGGATTATAATGCCTTTTTCACTGTCCATTTTCTTCATTTTCCCTACCCCCCTTGGCTGTAATGTTAATGCTTCATGTCTCATCTAAGTTATTTCACTAGTGGGATCCTCCAGGGTGCACAGGGCATTGTGCAAGTTGAAGCTGTTCTTAGTGTCTTCTTTTACTCTTAAAGATCATTTATCCCAACCTGACACATTGACTTACGAAAGAGCAGCGAACAACACAGCTGAGGAACTGTTAAGAAATAATTGGAACATTTTCAGCACAGTTGTATATTGTAGTCAACTATGATGAAGATGAAATTTGCTGTTTATAGTTTGATGAGTTGGACTCTTTTGTCAAAATATGCAATTACATGCAGAACAAAGTTAGATACTTAAAAAAGAAACTACTTTGGAAATTGTTTCATATGCACGCATGTAAGTTTTATTTTTTTAAGTTGTGGATATCATGCAATTGGAACGCGGGGCTTACTTGAAAAAACATAACCTTGCATTTTTTTTTCATAAATTTGTCCTCTGGCTGCTGCAAAAACTAATGAAATTGCATCCATTTGGTCCTATTGAACCTTTCCCATCTACTGTACACGCACGCACACGCACGCACGCACGCACGCACACACACCACACACACACACACACACACACACACACACACACACACACACACACACACAGAGATTTTAATGAACCCCCAGCCACAGTATCATCTAAACACACAACAAAAACAATTCTATTACAGTCTATTGATTTGCTTCATGCAGCAATAACAACTGAAGAGTATTGATCCCACCTAATTCAGCTATACATTATATTAAATGCATTACTTGAAGAATGAAATGCTTAAAAGTAATCTTTTCTACATATATTAGTTATATGTGCATAAATAAGAGAGGCATCTACATTTTTTCTAATTCAACAACGACTAGGTAAAGCAAAAAATGAATATGTGTAATGAGTTTGTCACACCACAAAAAATGTGTTATAAACCACCCAGCCAAATTTGAATTATTAAAAAATTGCCACATATATAAAATCAGGTTTCAAAACTACAAAAAAATGTGCAGAATTGTCTGCTGACACGCTGGGGGTGTGTATGCTGACAAAGCTGAAACTACATTACAGTTAAAACTAATGTTAGAGCTCACAGCGTTATATTATATTATTAGTGTTGTTCCATTCACTGCATCTATGAGCGGCAAGTTTGCTATGTTCTGCAAGCCCTCTCAGCTCTTTCAGTCAACAATTACATGAAAGATGTCAATTAAATGCCCAGTCATATCAACGAAAACGCAATCCGTCACTAACTTACTTTTCAGATTTTTTAACGTGAATCAGCTACGAGGATTGCAAATAGTTGCTGCTCACTGCTTTGGGTGTGTGCTTTGTGCTAACTTTGTCTCCTTTTAGCTGCTGAATGAGGGTCTGATGCCATTCTGTGACTTTGTCGTTCTTTGGCTCAGGATGTATGTGTTACTGTGTTACTGGTTAAGCTGCTAACAAGAGTCTGTAGCTGCACAGTGGCTCGCTCTTTGGCTTGAGAGACGTGGGTGCTGTCACTTAGCAGCTATCGAGGGGCTCCTGACACACAGCAGGTCGTTTTTTGTTTTTATAGAGTAGGGAAGGGATTATTTTAAGAATGGCTCATAAGGGTCATTGGGCAGGCTTTTAGGCCAGCTCAAAAACATCCTGAACACAGAGATGGTAAAAAAAAAAAGTAATCGTTCAGATTCACAATGCAGTACTACACAGTTCTCATTTTTTTTCATGTTTTCAAATACTTAAAAGTGACAAAATCAACACAGTAGTTGTATTTTTAATTCAGTGCTCTGTACAGTGAAAATTCAGTGTTGGTAATGGTTAGTTTCCTTAAATCATCTGATAAACACTAGAGTGCCCTCTGCCAACTTTACAACCATTTTTCATCAGAGAAGAAGAAATAATTACTGGATTTTCAATCTTGAACCCTAACCCTAACCCTTATGCCAAACAAGGGAGTCCATACTATGAATGTTTAAGATGCATGCTGTGCAATTACTGCATCCCTCACTATTCGGACAAAGTTTCTTGAAAAGGTCACTTCTATCCTGTTAGAAATGAAAATCCTTTAGGAGAAGATTCTCTACCCTTTTGTAACCTTTACACAAGAAATCCCATCGGGTTGACTCATTGTGCGGTGTAGGGGCTCATAAATCTATATCCTATGGAATGGATGTCTTTAATCAATGGCTTTGGGTGCTTGTCTTGTCTAATCACCTGGTCACACCCATTGATCATGACAGCTGGGTCAGAACAAGGGAGGCAATTACCAATCACAATACATGCTGCAAGTGAGCGATATGTGCATGTGCATATGTGTGATTATGTGCATACTTGAAAGCCTGTAGTACCTGCACAACTGACTGTATGTGTTAATTGTGCTTCTGTGGAAGTAAATGGATTGTGTGGCTTTGGCTTTACCTGCTGAAGTGTGGAGCATGTGTACGAGTTTGCAAGTGTGTGACAGGAAGGGTCAAATGTTCCCAGAGGGCCGCAGGCACTCGTGACCCTCCTACAACACCAATTTAACCATCGGTTAGTCCATGTGTGGCATGGGGTGCGCTGTCGATGGTGGGCTGTCGCCATGTCTGAGGGTTTGTGGATGTGTTCGGGTGACATCTTAACTAAGTCTGCTCCTATCAATTAGAGTGAAGAGGCGAGAGGCTGCGGCACCGAGGGGAGGCCAGAGGTGAGAGAGGGACAGAGGAGAAATACAACGCAGAAATGAAACAGCAAGGCACAGCGCGGCTGAGAAAGAGGTGGGTGTTCAGTGAAGCTCTGAGTTAACTGCCCTGGAATTAAAGTTTTACTTCAGTGAGTTGGAGAATGATAGAAAATAGCATATGGCTGCACAAATAATCATTAAAATTTGTGTCTACATTCACTTCAAAGTTTTTTTGAATGATGGATGAAATCACATCTGTAGCTGTTGCATCACTTTTGCTGTGACTAATTACACCATCACTAATTAGGCCACATATTCACAGGCAAAGAAAAGCTCATACAATAGATTCACAGTATATTTTAGATGTATAACGCCACTGTATATTTCTGCTTCCAAGCAAGATAAGGCAATGATATGTTTAAGGTTAATTAGAAGCAGCGTTTGTTTTTTCAGTTTAACGTGCTGCTCAATACATTTCTTTGCTGCGATGTTTTAGAAAGCTAATTTAAGGAATCCTTATCAGACGCTTGTTTATGTGTTCATGTCACTAAACAAATATCAGCTGGTATATTGTTATCTGGCTTTTTAAGGAGTATCTTGACACCCCATGATATTTTATTCTGAACTCCTTTTGGTTTCTGATGATGATGCATTCATTGCTGCAAGCCTGTCTCCCTTGAGAATGTTTTTTCTTTGTAAATTATGCTGTGCACCATAATAATTTTTAACTTCGCCATTATAACATTTTAAGCCTTAAAATTTGAATTTTTATGATATTTAATTTATCCATCTTTTATTTGTTTTATTTATTTACTCATTTATTTATTCATCTGCATCCACAATTCTGATGTTGCAAATCTTTCGATCTACCGCCGAACCTGAAAGTATTTTTACTATGTACTTTTACTTACCTTTGGTAGATTAACCTTACTCACTACTGTTTACCTTACCGTCAATTCTTTAATGAGAAAAAGATGATAAATTTTAGAAAGAATCTTTCTAAAATTTGGTTAAAAGCATATTTTGAAAAAGTCATAAAAAGCATCAAATGTCTGTGTGATCCCTGTCAACACACTGATTGAATTGCCCAGAGTCAGCAAACTTAAGCTCTGTCTGGTCCAGTGACTGTTTCAGTCCTTTGACAGTTCTGTGTTGCATAGTTTGAACCTATTTATTTGGAAAGCAAACAGTTTACTTCACTAAAAGTATTGTAGCCAAAAGCCGATGATGTGCATCAAACAGCCATGCCTGTTGTTTTCCATTTAAAATCATTCACATCACTGGTGTTGTAACACACTTTAACTCTCCAGAAAAGCTGCAGTTTTATCACATTCACTTCCCAAATTGACAAATCTCACACATTACTGCAGCCCTCTATAACTGCAGCAGAGAGGAAGAGGGAAGTGGTCAAGGAATTTGTATCTATTTTATTTATATACGTAGGTCAGTTTTTCCTGCGTTGAGGTGGAAGTGTACTCTGTGTTGGTATACTGGGACATCACTGTTGTTCATGACTGAGCACACATTAGCCCTTTTTATTTATTTTTTTTGCTTCTTTTTTACACCGTAGGCTGCTGCTTTATAGTTGTCCATGTTTCAAGATGTGTGTCTACGGCATCCTGGATGGTTCTGGTAATCCATGGTTTCTAGCTGTTGAATGATTTAACTGTAGTTTTGGGTGGAGCTGCTTTGGTTATTTTACAAATGAAATCCACCAAAGACTCTGTGAATTCATTGATGTCATCGGTGACATCGATGGTGGTGTCCTGGGGCATGCTCCAGACTCTGATTGGCTTCATCTTCCCATCGCTGGGGACATGCTTCATAGGTTCTTTGAATTCCACATGAGGGCCGCGTGGTCGCTTCTCCCGAACACGGGCAGCGACTTGGCTCTGCAGCCGCCTCTAAATGGCACACAGCAGTGATTCAGAGTGTCCACTCCCCTTGTGGCACAGAGCAGCACCTCACATTCCCACTGTCACACTAGTCGCTATTCATCATAAAACACATGCCTGCTCGCCTTCTCTCACCAAAGTTCTCTGCCGGTTCCTGATGTCCCGTTTGAAACTGATACAGGCATGGAAGTTGTCTAGTTGCCTGTGCAGTGGTTACCAGTACAGATGATCAACACAATCAGGACCGCTGGCCTCTAATGTAGATATCGTTTCAGAAATGGTCTTGCTTGTACATGTTGAAGTCAGTATTGTAGCTTGTGCTCATCTTGTTCATCTTTCCTAGATCTTCTGAGATGTTTACATTTGAAAATCTGGACTTGGCTTTCTAGCAGAGGTGCCAGGAGGACAGTTTTCAGACTGATTAGTTAAATTTACTCATCCTGATGAATGACACATGCCGCTACCGTCCAACGCTAAAAAATGGCAGCAATACTTATAAAATAGAAGTAAGAGCATAGCACAAATGTAGCACAAATGAGCTGAGAGAGAGGTGACTGGAAATGTTCGTGCCAGTTTTAAACTATCAATCAGAGGGCAGTGAAATGGTGCTTTTAATGTTAACTTATTCTTAACTTACTCTTCTGAGTCACGGATATCAATATCAGTGTTGGCCTCGAAAATCCTGCGTTGGTTAGGCTTCTCTGTGCACCAAAGTAGACCCTCTTCACTTGGGACCTTACCTTTGTGCCTTAAGACAAATCCCAGGATTCATATATCAAATTGGAAACATTTAATAATATGCCGTAATTGTTGTGAATTTGGCTGATGAAAACCTTCATTAAATGGTCATTACGGCTCTGCAATGTGAAATCCATACAGAACTGGTCCTGTATGATAATGAGACGACCCTTAGGGGCTCCTTTTGCTCTTTCACGGCAGTTTTTAGCACCATTTCTCCTCCCCTTACTCTCCTTCAGCTCTCCTAATATCATACTCATTTTACACCATGCTTTGAGTTCAAACATACTGCACATCATCTTGTGAGTCTGCAGACATGCGTGGGTATCACACTGGAACATATAGTAATTTGATTGTTTGCGAAAGGAAGCAGTAGTACATTTACTAAACCATAAGGTTCAAAGATTTAAAATTAATATAGTGTTTTCACAGCAACATTTTAAGTAATTTCGATATCATTATCCGTTATGATTTTGCACTGGAAACACTCGCATTACAACTCTGTTTGCAAAGCCACTATCAGCGCTGTTGCTGCTTGGCAACAAATATGCTTACATGCAAAAGAGAGGAAAAAAAGATGAATACATGAAATAAAATATGAATAAACAGACCAACACAGTTTATAATATAAAAGTTGACATCTTAATAGATACTGGCCATTCAATGGGTGTTCCATCACAATCAGCCTCAGATATAGATGTAGTGGGCTTCTTGTGTATTGGACAGTGCCTCATCAATCTTTGCGGTGCTGTCCCCACAACAAAAAGGAGAGGAAAGCAAATTGCTGTATTTAATTAATGCACTGCCTCCTTTGTTACACTGCTGCTCAGCATCTTTCAGTCCACAGTAGGAGAGAAGGAACAGGAGAAACTCATTCACACTGCCCTGTACACACACAGAAAACACAAACGAGAGAGTGAGAGGCAAAAAGATGGAGATGGAAAGCAGGGACGGAGAGAGAGAAAGAGAGAGAGGGTCTAAAAAAAATGAATGGCCGAGCAGAACGGGCTGCATCCATCGGCAAACTTTATAATGAATGTCTAAGTTTGGCAAGCATGATGGATGAGTCGGGAATGGTGTTTGTCACAAATGCAATCTTCTTTGAATCGCTCTGCTGTATCCCAGTTCAGGGCAAGGCCCCGTGTGCTGTGCTGAACCAGCGAGAGCGTTGCCCTAATCATGTCATTAACGTTTAATGATCTGACAATTAACTCAACGACTGCAGAGCACATACATATGACTAATATCTCGTATCAGTGTGTGTAAATGTTAATCTCGTTAGACTTGTTTACAGTAACACATTGGACAATTAAGGCGAAGCCACGGTATATTCAATTAGCTTTGAGTGATGTGTTGTAGCTGTGAAGCTGTAGTGACATAAAGCTTTTACAGTGTGATGGTCATCTTGTGCTGAACCACAGAGCCGGGCTGAGCGAGCTCACTGTCAGTCAATATCAAGGTCAGATTGGTCAAAAATCCTTCGATGACAAAATAAAACAACAAAAAACACAAGACAAAAGCAATAGTATATCTCACTTTGCAGTCAACAAGATCAAATATTTATCACATGTAGCTGAGGGATCTTTAACTGGAGGACTAGTTCAGTCTGATCTACAGTTTACAATGAAGGCCTGTTTACCGGTATTATGGAGTCAGACATTTTGTTGTGTTTTTCACTCCATCTAAATAACCTGCCTCCTTTCATTTAACCTTCTCTGTTTTCACGTTGGACTGCAACTATTATTGAGGACATAGTCCTCTTATTCCTTTGTGTGTGCGTGTGCAATATGAATACTATATGTCACCCACACTAAGATTAAATTAGTGTAAAAGTGAATTGGTCATAAATCTTTCTTACAAGTATTAAGGCTAATCTTTGGAGCATGTGTACAGCTTCTCTACTCCAAAAAGCTTCTATAGTCTGAGTTGAGCTTATAGAATCCAGTATCAAGAGAGAGAAAAGGCTGCATTCCTGACTCATGATACGATACTATCTTAATATATTGCCCACGCTAACGATGGTGTCGTGATACAGGAATTTTTTGATACAAAGACGTTAGGATGATAAGTCAGGTGGCTATGCATGCGTTGTCCTTTACTTTGCCAACACGAGACAGTTCTTGTATATCGCATAGTCCTCATTGATTTTGTTTGTCCTGTCTGTGTTCTTTAAAGTCAAAAAACAGCCAGACTTTTGACTTGATCGTCTAATTTGTTTTTCCCCAGCTTTCTGCACTGTCTGCCATTTTCCCTGCGAGTTTCTTCCTCACCGCAAGTTAGATAACTTTCGTTCAGTTTACCCGCAGTCATTAGATAGTCACCACCATGTGGAGTCATGAGGTACTGCTTCTAAAAAGTCAAACTGTCAGGTGAATCCGTTTTGATTATCTGCTGGTTTAATAAAAATATCAATACTTGTTACCAGTGCATCCATAATATATTGTAAGAGTAAGTAGTATACTATATTATTTGTTCCATCTGTAGTAGAAAAATGTGATGGTTCCTAAGCTTTTATGGACTGATGAGTCATAAATGCATACAGTAAGCATATTTGGTTTTGGCCTTGAGAAGGACTTGATATACCATCAAGCTACAGTTCAACCAATGATACTTTGGATCTGAATCTTGAAGTATGATTGCATGTTTTTGTAATGTCTTGGACTAGTCTGAGGTAGTTTTGACATGTAAAGAAGTGTGAATGTTTATTTACACTTGAATAATAAACCATTTTAGCACTGCACAGATAATTTTTTTCAGATGAACTTGGATCTATTTGAAGTAGTAAAGCTCAAATGTCCTTCAAACCCCTTCAGTCAGAGTTTTTTTTGCATATTTGAGGTAATGTAAAGGAATGCCATTGGTCATCATACACTTAACAGTAGCTACTCGCTGCCATTGTCCATGTGTCCAGGCCAGGAAGAATACCGTCTCCCACAGTCTGCTCTGTCTAAAGGACGAACAGCAGGGTCCATTTCTCAGAGATGTGGGTGGCCGGCTGCTTGCCCACCCATCAATATCATGCAAGTATGTTGCTGTGACCTGCCATGCGTGTCCCCTCAGCTTAGATCAATAACACGAACAGATTGTACCCCCCTCCCCCCATCCCCACCTCCACTCTCTGAGGGATTAGTGTGTGCCTTTTCAACATCATTATCATATATCCGCTCTTTGAAAGGGCAGTGTCAGCTAGACTGTTGGAGCACTACAGAAATTCAATTGGCAGGATAAGCTCTATGAGATATAATAGGATAGAAAGTGTAACTGATAATGAAGCAATCACATGATACATCTGAGTTTTCTTTTTTTCTTTTTGTAATGAATTAATTTTCAGTACAGATCCATCTGTTAATTTTAAAAGTTGCCTGATAATATTACCTGATATATTAAAAGGATAAAACTGACTCTTGTCTTTTATGGTAAAAACAGCAGCTCTACAAAAACAGTAAAAGCAAAAAAAAAAAAAAAAAGGAAGACAAGAAATCATCACTCACACACACACGCTGGGTCAAAAACAAACCAAAGGAGACGGGCCACACGCGGCAAGTCTCAGTGGAAAAGAACACACGTGGGATGAAGGGGGAAGAGAAAAGAGAGGAAGGAGAGGTGTTCACCTTGAGAGTGCTCATCCATTACAGGAAGGCTGAGGCCCGCTCTGTCACACTGTCACAGTGATGCCACCTCTACACCACCCGAAAGGTCACCCAGCACTTCACTGCACCACTCCAAACACAAAATACACACACGCGCACGCACACACACACACACACACACACACACATTCCATGTGTGCATTTACAAAATCACAGATGGACACACTCCCATCTGTCGCCCTATCACTGACAAGTTACTGCTGCCGCTGCCGCAAAGGCACAAATAAGCAGAGATATGCATAGAGCTACTGTATGTGTCAGAGGATGATAATGTTCCACCAGTCTATTAAACAAAAACAAACAAAGAAAATACACATTTTGGTATTTTGTGCTGTTCTCTCATGGGACATCTCTTTCTCTGAAACCAGAGTGTGAAAATGCACTCATATTTTAACTACTATTCCTTACCTACTTCTCTATAGTACCACTATTTTATATGCGGTACTTCTGCATTTGAAACCGCACCTTAAAAATACAGTGTGAATCAACTGATGCAATTTTTTGGGGGTTTTTTGTATAGTTTTATCAGTGTGAAAGAAATGTTGAAGGTCACTGTGAAAAATCTGTTTGGCATTTGGATTTGATAACAGGAACAACTGTGCAGCTCCACAATTTCATACTGTACATCAACATCATTATTACACACCCAAAAAAATAGTTTTAAGCTTTGGTGTTTAAATGTTACATTTCTCTTTTGGTTAAATATACATAAAACACAGTTTGTGTTCTGTAGAGTTTCATTTTTTCTAGGAAAAGCAATGTTTCTTTATGGCATAATGTTTTTTGGTCGTCTATCCATCCATCAGTCCCATTCTCATGACCGAGATATCTCAAGAAAACCTTCAGTGAATTTATTTTTAAATTTGGCACAAACATCCACTTAACGATGAACTGATTGGATTTTGATGCTCATAGGTCACCGTGACCTCATTTGTCTCATTCTCATGAGTCTCATTCTCATCTCATTCCTTCAAATTTTGCACAAGCGTCTGATTGGACTCAATGATGAACTGATTAGAATTTGATGGTCGCAGGTCAAAGTTCATTGTGACCTCAGAAAACTTTTTTTGGCCATAATTCAAGAATTCAATGCTAATTTTGGCAAAATAGGTAAAATGATGAAGTGTTGACGTTTTACATCCAAAAGGTCAAAGGTGAGCTTCACTGTGGCATCTTAATGTTATGCAAAAACACTTTTCTTGCCATTACACAATGCTATAATACAGGAACAGAAGGAGAGACATTTGGACAGATATTGAATTGGTGACACTAATTTTGGGTGCCCACCTTTAAACCGTATAGGTCTTCTGTGCTGCAGAGGAGAAAGTTGTATGTGAAGAATCCATGTTGAGTAGATGCAGGCACTGTAAATCCGATAACCATTACAAAACACTAACTAGCTTTCAAAGTAAAATGGCATTACAGAATCAGGACTTAAGCAAAAACAAAGACACAAAGACACAGGGCTGAAGGACAGTAACGTAAAATGTGTTATTTCACAAGGCAAAATGTCTTGAGGCATTCTTACAGACAGTCAATCAATAGCTAAACTGATTACTCACTCTCATGTTACACAGAGCTGATGTTTTGGTGTAATGTGGACACACAAATCCTTTTTTTTTTTTCCCAGTGAGATCTGGTCCACTTTCATTCGTGCTACTAAATCAGAATCTGGTCATGGGCAACTGCAGTGAGAGTGGTCATATTGGATGGGTTAATGCGTGTTTTTTCCATGCGTTAATAGTTTTTACAAGTCATAGTTAACTGTACAGGCGCAGATCACTCAGCATCAAGTGTCAGAGCAGTCTATTTAAACAAAGGCTGCTGCAGCTTGTAGAAACCAAGGTGTTCCTTCCTAACTGACTGAATGAAACAACACAACAGCTTGTACCTTCAGTATCACTTCTAATTTATATCTGGGGAGCATGAAATGCATGACCAACAGTTTTCTTTGTCTTGATATTTTTTTGTGAAAACAACGGCAAAGTGTCACTTATTGGCTGGTGTGTTTTCTTCACAGCGTATTACAGGTGTTTTCTGTGAGCATCTGCTTTAACTTGCCGTGAAATTTAAAAGGTGCAAATTGAATCAAATAAGTGTGTTTATATGTGTAGTTTTTTCCTGTTAAGTATAAACAGTATGTGCAATATGTGTTGTGACCATGATATTCAATATTATGAGGACCTTTGTGTGTGTGTGTGTGTGTGTGTGCATGCGTACATACTGTGGAGTTTATCAATTGTAGTCCAGCCAGTTCTCACTCCCAACTTGTAGCACTCCCAGCTTTGTCATTGGACATTGACGTCAGGTACAGACGCACAGAGACACCCTTTGTGGCGTTATAAAACGCAGCGGCCAGCAGCAGACTGGCCACAGGAAACTAACTACCTACAAAGAGCGAGAAAGTCCTTCTTGAGGTGGATGGGTCTAACAGACCCTTGATTTTCATTTGGGAGCGTGCTGTTTGGTTCCTTTGTGAAATTAAAAGTAAATCAAGTTATTTTAATAACTCAGTAGTTTTTTATAGTATGTGTAGCATGCTACATAGTTTGCTTGCCAGTGAAAGCAAAAGTAAAAGGCAACCCCAGATTTACTTTTATTTGGCATTTATATTTTTTCTGCGCTGTGTCGCTTTGATACCTGCTGTATACGATCTGGCGCCTGGTTGCTACCTCTTTAATAAAGCTCCAACTTCATCTGAACGCTGTGGGGGAACATGACTATAAGCGTCCTGAACACAGAAAATAAGTAGAAAATTAGAAAATACAAACAGAGGGCAGAGTCCCTGCAGATAAATGCACCACCAAACACATCTAGTTGGTCATAAGTGATGAAGAAGTGTTGTATTTTAGGAAAATACTGTATAGTATACCTTTAAGAGCAGAGAAGGAAGAGGATTTCAGAGGTTGGAGAAAGAGGGTAAGGAGTGCGAGTGAGAGAGGTGAGACACGGTATGGCAGACAGACTCACTCTGCTTCTTTAGGATCTGGAGAGAACAGGTGGTGTTATGATTTCAGCGTGGTGCTTTAGAGGCTGCCTAGCACAAATGTTCATCTAAGCGGCCAGTTAGTGGTTACCTCAGCATCTGCTTGTAGAGGAGAGCCTCGCAGCAGGGCATTTAAGACCATCAATAACCCAGTAAACCTGCCGGCCTCCTGCAGTACCAAGCTAAACAGACTGCATTTAAGGGGTGGTGGGTCTAAGATTATAGGAAAACCAGTAAACCACCAGTATTGTGGTCATCAACAATGGGAATAATCAGGTTTCTTATACATTTTGCGCTTGTTATTTATTTTTTTTTGTTTCAAAGTTTTTGGAAGTATTACCATTAATTTGTGGTACAAAATCAAGTTTTTTCATCAAGCCGTGCTGTTTTTAGTGGCTTATGCTTATTCAGTGTCCTCTTAACAATGTGTTGGACAGATGTAGGGATAATGTATGCTGACTAAAATTGGTATTCAAAAAATCTACAAATTCCCTAGTATTCTTCTGTTTTGTTGGACAGATTTTCATCAGATATTTTCTCTGCTCTGGTTCATATCAAACCTTTCTGGTAACTTGCATCATAATGCCCTCCAGACAAATGATCAATAGGTTTGAAGTGTGCAGTTTCCATCAGCATCAATAATTATCAACGGTAAGATGCTGCCAAGGGTACTATGGCTTTTATACAACAGTAACAGCTTCATATTTTTTCTACAAAAAGCGAGCATAGATAACACATTACTGATTAGCTCTCTAATTATCACAAGAGTTACCATAGCAACCAAAAAATTCACTGCTATAAAAGCCATGCCTTATGGAAATTCATGGCACAGTTGGAATTGACTGCAGTGTACTGGCTTGGGTAAAAATTTTGTATTGAAGGTTATTTTTTTCACATGCAGGAGACATTGTCAGCTGTCAGTTATACTTATTATGTCAAGTCAATTTTATTTATAAAGGCCATTATCACAAATCACAATTTGCCTCAGAGGGCTTTACAGCATACGACATCCCGCTGTCCTTAGACCCTCATATAGACTAAGAAAAAACTCTCCCAAAAAACCCTATAACAGGGAAAAAAATGATAGAAACCTCAGGAAGAGCGACAGAGGAGGGATCCCTCTTCCAGGACGGAGAGATGTGTAATAGATGTCGGAAAAACCAATAATATTACAATAGATGACAAAATGACATATAGGAAAGAGAGAGAGAAGAGAAAGAGAGGAAGGAAGAGAGAGGGAGAGAGATGCACAGCAGCAATAACGTAACATATAACAATAGTAATAGATAATGAAATTAATAAATGTAAGTCAGTGGTGGTATATTTTCTGCAGAGTCTCTGCCCTCTGCCTGTATTTTCTTATTTGCATCTTTTTTCTGTGTGGACTTTTATGGGAGTGTACACCCACAGTTGACATCAGGGCTTTATGAAAAGATAGCAACCAGGTGCCAGCAGCAGGCATTCAGGAGACAAGCCCATTCTCACTCCGCTCTCACTCCCAACTCATGAAATACTGCCGCTTTGTCAGTGGCCCTCAATGGCAGACAGAGGCACCCTTATCGGGGATATGATATGCACGGGGTGGCGGGTGTTTCTGATGAAGCGGGCAATTACCGTAGTATGAAGGGCAAGAAAGTCTGCACTGGGTGGAATGGAAGGGAGATGGATGGGTTAAACAAATTTCAGACTTTCAAATCTGTTGACTTATTTAAACAACAGTGTAGTGTGCTACAATGTATAGCATGCCACCCTAATAGCATATGTCACATGGTGTATGTAAGTGACATTACGCTAGGAACAACCATACTTATTTAAGCCAAACCATGTTTGTTTTTTTTCTTTTCGAAACCCAACCATGGACTTTTGTTGCCTAAATTTAAGTGTTTTACCTATGTTATTAGATTATTTAGGAAAATACTTTTTATGAGCAGAAACCGTACATTTCCCGTGGAAGCAGAAGTGTCTTTTAAAAAGACTATGCATGTAACAAGCAGAAATAAACAGGATGTCCCTGATCTTCCAAAATTATCTTCCAAAATAATCTGCTGACAAAGTGGTGGTATTTGAGTTGGGATTAGAATGTGTTAAAGAGCAACAGCACTGAAAAACCACAAATATAACAAGGTGAAATACCAAACCAGAATAAATGTGGGTTGGCTTTTACTTTTACTTTCACTGACAAGCGTATTTACATTCAGTGACCTGCTCAGTCCTGTGTAGCATACTTTCAAGTACATGTAGTGCAAAATGTTTCTGCAGGCATAGTCCCTTTGTGTCAAAATGTGCTGTGAATGAACCAAGGACTTATAGGAAGAACAGTCACTCCAGCAAACTATAACCAGACGAAAATTTCTATGTCTGACTGTTCTGCAAAACACCAAAATGCTTTCAATGACAAATCTTTTTATTTCCAATAACAATAGCATCACTCAAACAGTCCCTGTCATTTATGTTTTTAACTACGAAATCCACCATTTGGTCGACGTAAAATTCTCTCCGCTGCCTCTTGGACAAATTGTCTGGTGCCATCACCACCACTTGCGCTGCTGTGCCAAAACCACTCAACTGTATCTCTCGATCATAACCGTCCATAAACCATCCTGTCCTCACCAACTGTGTTGTCAACATAAAATGCCAAGCGCACTAAACGGCCCTGAAATGAAATGTAATATTAACCTTGAAATCTTGATTGTTTGCCCCATGTGTTTGTCATAAAACCCGGTTGTCTATACTTGAAGTGTTGAAGTATTAAACACCACAAGTTTCATGTGAAACCCAAATTCTGGCTGAATTATTACCTCTGAATGGCACCGGTACACGTCCTCCAGCCTGTTTACTGCCCTGTGGTTATTTCATCCTGTAACTGTTTGTGCAGACGTGTGACTTCCCTAGTTGATGTATTATGAGGCCTGTAACTTGTTACTCGACCCTCTGGGGAGGATGGGATAGCAAGGAGGACTCCATCTTGCATTCCAAAACTTCAAGGTCTTGGTAGATTGGCCGTGAACTCTGGTAGAGTAGTTTGAAAGTTAATAATAGCTCCTGATTGGGGTGAATATACAAGTTACACTTCACAGGAGTTTTGAAATTGGTCTTGTTGTGTTAAAAGAACAGGCAGCTTTTGATTTGTCTGCAAATTAGCATGAGAAAAATATTCCACGCCAAAGCACAGGTCACCTCACAGTGCCAAGCCTAGTTTTTCAGACAGAGAGTAAAAAGAAAGAAGAAGAGAGGAATCTAAAACTGTAAGATTAAAGCCTAATAAGTGTCGGGGAACAGCAGCTGCTGTCAGCTCCAGTCAGTGAAACCTGCTGCACCCAGTCTGCCAGTAGAGAAAGGAAAAGAGAGAGGAGCACTGAGAGAGGGAAAAGGTTAATTGTATCTAAGAATACTTACGACTGTTTGCATTTTCCATCATTCGCCAAGGCCCACCGTAAGGTTCCCTGACCTTTTGTTTGCTGCCTAATGAAACTTGTGTAATAAATCACGCCGTGACACACCTCTTCCTTTTCCCCTACCCCTACTTGTGTATTTACTGCTGCTGGAAGTCCATGTGCCACCTCCCTGTCCCTCTCCATTCCTTCTTCCTCTCTCTTTCTCCTTCTCTCTCCCTTATGTGGACCTTGAGCCTGTATTAATAACACTGACACTCCAAACGGGGGAGATAAAGGGAAATGAAGATGGGAACCAGAGTCTCTCAATATGTGCACTTCATCATATACCAGACAGCTTCTGAAACAAGGGGAGGGGGATGCAACGGATAGGGGAGGAAAGAAGAGAAGGGAGATGGAAATGGAGAGACCAAGACATGAAAGAAAAGGAGAGGGGAGTTGGTGGGAATGATGATGTGAGGAACTTGGGGTAAAGAAGTTGCTAGGACCACTATAAGGAATGGTTGGGTGTTGAAAGGTCCTTTTTAGGTGTCATGGCATTTTGAATGATCCTTCATGAGATCCAGAACAACTGGATAATGCTTACTACTGGAGAAAGACCAGTTTAAGTTCTTCTTATAACCTCTAAAACTCATCTCTGTTCATCAGAAATTATATATTTTGAAGCTTTATTTATTTAAAAAAAAATCCCTTAATGTCTTAAACCAGTGGTTCCCACTTGGACATCTCCTTAGTCATTAGTTCAAGGTCCACACATGAGATAAATATCTGGACCTTTCTCTTATTTATTTTGTTCAGATCTATGAATATGCAAATTGGTCCATGCCTCTAACTCCACCCACCCTGCAGCCAGCCGCTCACCTTTGACTCTGCTCATTGCTCATTGTAATAGATAATATGTTCGATAAACCTTGTTCTTGATCGTCAGCCATGACAGCTTGAAGTCAAAAAGGAACTCAAGTTGCAAAGTGCTGATGCACAGCAGCATCAGGCTCCTCTGATACCCGTAGTTGTGCAAGTTGATTAGATTGGTTTCTTTGTGATGTATGAAACCCTGGACGTCTGAATGCTTGTTTTTCAGACTCTCGCTGGTACCCTGCACTTTCAAGGCAGATATGCTCAACCACTGTGCTGACTGTTTATTTTGCTCATGGTATGCCCTGTAGCTTATGAAAAAACACCATATGGACATATTAACAAGCTTAAAAACATGATTTTTATTGGATGGTGGCTTTAAGGTTAACAGTGAACATAGATACAAGATGAAAGGCAGTAGAATTACAAACCAAGTGGCAGTGATAAAGTACAAACACGTCTCATTGCTTTTTCCATCCAAACCTTTATTTTGAATCATCAAATCTTCTTCTTATGATGATGTTTGCCATAGTGTCTTTTTCATAACTGACACTGTCTTCACACTGTCAGAGGATGGTGGTAAAGATTAATTATGTCATACAGTTAACAACAGCATAAAAATAGACTGGTAGCTTTGGTGGAATTTTTTTTTTTCTAATTTAAAAGTATACTTTTTTAGTATTATCACATAGCACCACTGTCAAATTTTGACATCCTATTGTATTTTTAATTTTTTTTATAGGAAGTAGGATATTTTTTATCCCTTAAAGCAGCCATGGTCTTTATATATATTATATATATTTACATAAATTGTGGATCACATGTATACTAGTATGCTGAAAGGGTCATTTGTCGTGATTAACCCACAGATAATTAACACTGAATTCTACAGCTCCCCTGAGATACAGAGCTTTGTAACAACTTAAAGCACTAATAATATTAATATATATTCTGGTTTAGGTATGAAACCTCACAACATGTCAGTGAGTTTATTGCAGTGTTTCCTGCCTTGCTGTTTTAAAATATGTCTTTTTAGGAACAATGGATGCACTGCAGGGTGCAACATGTGTTTTTTTTTTTTTTTACCTGCCCGCTCAAAGTCAATTGTTTTTTAGTTGCCCCTTAAAAAATATGCACATCAAATAACAACAAAGACTGAAGTTAATTGTTGTGAAAAACGACCTTTTTTTATTCGTCTTGCTTGCCAGTTGGCGGCAAACTGCTCTATACATAGAGTTTCACCCACATCCTCTAACTCCACCTAACTAAACTAAAACTAAACTAGACAGAAGGCTGGGCGATGGGTGTGTTTCTGCATGTTAATCAGTTGGCCAGCTGTCTGTCAGCAAAGCCAACAATAAATAAAATAAAAGGCAAGACATTTACATTACAAAACATTAAAGTTTCACCACCTCTATATGGATGGTGCCTTTTTTTGTTTTACCACTTTTCCTGATTGGGCAAGTTAGTTGCTAGATTTACTTGCCCAACATGGCATTTCACTGACCCCGACAATTGTGCTGACGTTATTTTTTAGACTCTCTTTGTGAGAAACCTTGGCATGAGTAAACACAACTCTCTTTAGTGAGGCAGAGCAATCTGTAGAGAGACAACTTGTTGCTGCCGTGATCAAAGGCGTTGGGCCATCTGACAATATTATCCCTCTCATCATCCGCAACCTCCTCCCTCTCATCGTCATCATCCTAATCAGCATCATCACCTTTCACTCGCAGCTCCACTCTTACATGGTTACAGCCTGTGAGAAAGTATTAATCTCCCTCTCTTCTTTCCACAGCCACCAAAAGCATATCTCCAATAAATCTGTTGAATTATTAAAAAAAAAAAGAAAATAGCAGAGACTTTGTTTTCAGAAGCAGATTGTTCAAAACTCCCACCAGTAATTAACAAGCAGAGAGACATAGGAGAGAGCGAGAGGCAAACAGAAAGACAGATCCTCAGTGGCTTTAATTGGAACAACATCTCACACTATACAGAAGTGTCGTACCGTTCCCATCATCAACAGCCCCCTGTTTCCCTTCGCTCCGCTTTTTCCCACTTCTCTGCTCTCTCTGTGCTCGCCTTCAATTAGCACTGGCCAATCAGTAGCCCAATTAAGTATTTCTGTGACTTCATGCCTCTCTCCTCTCAAGATGATGAACATTCAGCCGTCTCCCAATTAGAGGGATATTAATTAGGATTAACGAATGAGGGGTCAGTGACTGCAGGCTCATCATCTCACGCAGTCTTTGCATTGATATATTTTGGCGCGTCTCTCTTATGAAATAGAGGTATTGACATTTATAGAAACACAGAAGGACAAAGAGAGGTGGGATGGTAGCTACATGGCATCAATTATATATATGTATATATATATATATATTTTTTGTTTGTTTGTTTTATCACCACAAATTTCACCATGTAGCAAGACGGCCGTGACAACCAATGTAAAAAGATTTTACCCCAAGCCAATCCCCGAACAAAACCTCCCTCATCCCGTTCCTCCTTTTGTCTGCCGCGTTCCTTCACAAGCAGACAAAATAGAAGCAATGAGTCAAGGCAGCCATGCGTGGCTCCTGTGTGCGGCTCTGTGAGCTTTGTTTGAGCTTGAGGATGCTCAATGAGTCGCAGAGAGTGTCATTTCTCAGGCCTGTCCCACAGGCTCGCCGAGAGGGCGGAGAGGGGAAAATGGAAGTGTAACAAACAGACTGTTCAATTAGGGGCGGAATGGTGTGAAATTGCCTCCAAATGATAAGCCTCTATTATAGCTGAGGCTGTATACTTGCCTGGTAGGTGAGTAGTTAGGAAGAAAAAAAAACACAAATTTCAGAGACAGTATCCACGCATGCATCTTTATGATTATGACAAAACAAACATTATAGAAATGGAACGCTGTGCAAGTCACAAAATGTGGTAAATAGTGTGAGGAGCTTGTTGCAGAAGGACTTGTATGAGGGTACAAACCATCTTGATATCCTCCGTTTCATGGAAACTACACCCAATTTCCAGTTTATAGGTACACAGAGCTAAGACTAATGCAGACCAATGCAACAGTCCTGCAGTAACTCCTCCCTTCATATTCAGTTTTTGTTGAAACTGTTTTATGGAGCTACAGATGTAACTTTATGATAATTTTGAGGGGTGTAGTTTGTGGGACTGTTGAACTATATTGTGGTATACATAGAGATGCCCTTTTTATATCAATACGGGGCCTGTCTGTATTGATATAAAAAGGGTTCCAACAAAAACTGAACATTATAACCCTTATGCAGATATGAATTGACTGTTGTATATAATGCAGCCTAATACAAGACTGTTGTATTAGGCTGCATTATTTGTAGCCAGGTGTGCCTTATAAAAACTGGAAACACATGGTTTGGTTGTGCGTGTCATGGATGTAGGAAGAAAACCTGGTTTTAGCCATGGAGGCGGGTCTCCGTTCATTCCTATGAGATTTGCTCAGCAGCGCATCAAGCAAAAAAATTCTTTTTCTGTGGTATGAAAGTACCCTTCACCAGTACCGGGCCCATAGAGCATGCACTCTATGAGATGCCACCTGGTGGAGATCTTCACTTTAGTTATTGCGCTTTTCTTTAGTGTTTATGCCGTACAATTAGAACAATACAGATGGCTTCATGTCATAAGGGGACATATAATTAGTGTTAAACTTTTTTGTAGAATTGTAACCTACATTTATTTTCATGACCAATTCAGTTTTTAATTAATTAGAGTCTCTAAAACATCAGAATATCGTGAAAATAACCCATCACACTTTCCCAGAGTCCATGGTGACATCTCCAGATAACCTGTTTTGTCCAACAAACAGTCTAAAGTCCAAAGATATTTAATGTGAAATGATATAAAATAGAAAAAAGCAGCAAATTCTCACATTAGAGAAGCTTGAATTAGAATGAGAAGTGTTGGATACTGCACATTTAGATATTTTTTTTAATTATTTAAAGCCAATTAAAAAGATAACAGTCCAGTTTATGGCTTTCTCACTCCTCCTGTGCCATACTCTACTCCGCTCTGACATTATGGATGCACCGGCCTGCAGCCACTCCTCTGAGCTCATACATCACTGGATAAAGGTTAAGGAACAGAACTCTCCTCAGACAATGGGCCCAGGAAAGGGCACGTGTAAGTAATTGTGCAGGGTTTCTCCCCCCCACACCTTCACAATGAAGAGGTTCAAATCAAATATTCAAACTTTGCAGAGGAGCATAACTCACAGAGGAACGGCAATTGTGCAAGTGCTTCTACCTTGAGACAAACAGGTTGATTAAGACATATTATGACAGTGGAAATCCAGAGGAGAGACTGGGATAATTCTCGGGTCCCTCTTTCCCAAATATCCTCACAGGAAGGTCAGCACTCATGCATAAAGGTTCAACTAACAAGAGTTGTGCTGAGGCATCGCTGCAGAGGGAGCAGAGGTAGAAAACTAATAAGTCATTGAGTTTGCTTTCCAAAATGCTGCTAGATGGATGACTCTTACCACATGTGAAACATCAAATAAGTAAGCGCCAGTAAGCAGAGACTATGTGAAGGTCAGTTAGCATTTGACTCTGACAACAAGTTGACATAATGTAGAAAATTCAATAATTTGGTTACAGTAAAAACAGCACTAGCCATGTAGTGTTTTTTAGTTTGTTTGTTGGTTGGTTTTTTAAAGCCCACCACTCACTTAAAAGTGTCTTGCTTGTCATTTGTTGAGTTGAATGTTGGACCTTCAGAGTTTGACTAGTTTTCACATTCATCTGCAGAAGGAAGAAGACACCTGCGCAGACCTTATATCTGAGTTTGACACGCAAATACGAGCATGCTTTTGTGACATCACAATATGTTTGAATACAGTCTGTGGTTAAATAAAAGGACAAAGTCCCTCCCCTTTCCATGACCCTCATGGGAACTTATTTTTGGAAATATTGGTTGAAGGAGGAGCAAAGTATTAAAGAGGTGAAAATCACTAGGTTACAAAGTTTTGTTAAAGCGTGAGTACATCCCACTACGAATCACACAGGCAGTTGTAGTTTCAGCAAGAGAGAAAGTTCACATCACTTATGCAACTTTTGTTTGTGTCGTCTAAATAATAACATAAATATACAAATATCATATGTTCATTTTTGGTCTCAAGCTCTTAACTACCATACATACTTTACAAATAAAGGTCCCATGGTTGTCAAGCAGAAAGTGGGGGACTTTGCCTCTTTGTATGCAACCCACTGAAGTGTGTGATGTGGAAACTAGAAGCCTTCAGTGAGCATACACTGGGAACAGACTTTTCAGTGATGTAGGAAACATCTTGTATGGTTCAACATTGAAAATCTGGATATTCGGCAGCCATATTGATACATTCTGGGTTTCTTTTTGGAAGAGTAGAAATGCAAGTAATTTTACACTGTACAATGCAAAACTTTTTTAGTGGAAAATCTTATCAGACACAAAAAAAATATTAAAAGCAAATTATTTTTATATTTCTACTGTACAAAAATAAAGCCAAAATATTCTGGATATGGCTGCCGCATTTGGAGCCAAAGTCTGTGCAGTATCAAGTTCCCGCCCATTCACCCATTCAACCAATCACAGCCATTGATTATGAGCACACAAACTAAACTTATCAAAAATGAACACCTGAACATACATCCGTGTGATAAGAACTACCTAAAATGACAGATAATATCTTTGAGAAATATGTATTTGATGTGTACTTTACGATACCGCATACAGCCACTAGGGGGAGATTAAGATGTGTTGTTTTACTTTCGGGGAGTTGTCCATCTTTATATGCAGTCTATGGTCTTTAAACATTTCTCGGGGGGAATCTCTGATAATGAATCATGGGTGTATAGAGCATCTTTTGCTAGTAGATGTCTGAATGGATATTTTTAAAGGTTCCCTGTGGAGATTTTTTTTTACTCTAGTAGGGTTATGGAGCTGTTTTATTGTCAGTGTGTCCCCATTTTGATTATCTTATGCACACCCATGGGGATCCGCATGCACTCTATGGTGCAGCCTTAAGGCAAGTAGGAGGCAAAATGTTCATAATAAATTACATTTCATGTAAATGATACTAATGTCAATTGTTGTATAATTATTATTATTATTAACAATTTCAATATGTTTCCTATATGTTTCCCATATGTTTCCATATCGATATGTGGCAAACGAATGCAAAAATCTAATAGAAAATAAAGTAATATTGAATTCAGGTTGTTTATCACTATTATGCAATATATCAGAGAAATCGGCAATCAAACAGAAAAAAAACACTGAAGCAATTTTCATATCCTCACAGAAGTACCCACTCCCTTTTCTTTCTGGCTGGCATTAAGCGCCCACAGAAGAGGTGTATCTTAACGCATGTTCACATTGACTTCTCCACTCAGCCGTGGTGGTTGCTGCTTGTATTTGACCCTTCTTATCTACAAATGTAGCAGGGTCAATGTGGTTTATCACCAGTCAGTTAAAGCACTGTGGGGATTTGAGCTCCACTGCCCTTTTGATGCCTTCATCACTGGAGCCTAACATCAGCTGCCAGAACCCAGAAAAAGAATAATTACATTTTTATGGATGACTTTATCGAGCAGAGTAAAGAGGCTCTCACACTAACAATGCCATGCAGGTATGACGTTTAAATCCCTATCCTGCTGAAATCAGCAGACCTTACCACTGGTGTTTTTCCTCAAGCAGGTTCCTGACAATGAAAAATGTCCGTATTCTCAAGTTCAGACTGAGTGTGTGTGTGTGTGTGTGCGTGTGTGTGTGTCTGTGTGTGTGTAAGAGAAAGAGAGAGAGAGCTGGAGACAGTTACAGAGAGAGTGGGAGCAGTGGATAAAGAGCGTCAGAGTGTATGCATGAGCCTATAAGCAAGTTGCTGCTGTGTACTGCTGCTTACTGTGGTGGAAAGACCTTGCGCAGTGAATTTGTCCGGTTAGTGAGCTCCCTGCTTCTGTTATCCTTGATCAATAGCATGAGGTGACTAGATGGGTCTCCTGCGCAGCGAGTTGAGGGGCCAATCTTCATCCGCTAACCAGCTGGCCCTCACAACCCCACCTAAGACAGATAGAAACATTACACATGCATGTGTATATTGACCTGCACACACACATACACACCACACTGCCACCTATCCCACCATACCAGGCAGGCTTTAAACAGATGGGGAGGAAGAGGTAAAGCCCCCCTGCAACCATTCTGCAGCCACTCGATTGGTAAGATTTATGGCTGACAGACTCTTAGTATTTTTTATGCATTCCTTCCTCATCTTTCTCCTCTTCTCCTTTCTCTCACTCGCCATACCTTTTGTTGATCATGCTGACATAAGCTGAAAAACCTCATTGTGTTGTTCAGGTTTTGCGCCGGTCTGTGTTGGTGTCCTGATTAAACCCCCCTCATGAGAAGCTCACGACCTCAACAGAAACTAATGCAGAGAGAGGCATGGTGCATCTAGAAAATGTTTAAATAATGTATTTAATACGTGAGGAAATAAAAAGGAGACATGGTGGTTTAAGGGGGTGGCACATGGGTGGAGATATTTCCAGATGACGAACAATTGTTTTATTCATCTGCTCAGTAGCTTTTTTTCTAACATTTCTGGCTACAGCAGGTGTTCATACAATTAATGAGCATTAAAGAGAAGCATGATGTGCATGAAAAAACGTGATTCAATAAAAAAAAGCTCATGGCAGTGATTACATACATAATACATAAATGTCAGATAATATATAACTTTACAATCACCGGTGCAAGCGTGATTCAAAAAAGATGGTGTTAATTTGCAACCTCACCTGGTTTTGTTTTTGTGAAGACATGCAGGAAGATCTCCGCTGTACCCAGCTTAGTCTTGGCAAGGTGCTGCAAACATCAATAAGTCCCAACTTGTAGAAAAGATTTCCGCACACTTACATCTATGCAGTGGTTCACTCTATTCTCAGCTTTCAGTCTATCAGAGCTTCATCAGAGCATACTTTTTTGGTCAGACAAAAATGTTGCAAATGGCCTTTTAAGACCATATATTCAGGAGAGCACCTACATGGCTTAAGGGGATACTTTGCCGATTTTCAGCCAGCTTTGTATCATGACAATGTGGGTAGTATATGTAGCACATGTTAGCAGCTCCCACATCTCTCTGCTCATTTCCCTGCTTAAACCTGTTTTTAGCGTCTTTTTGCTGGCTGTAGGACTGTTGCTGAAACATTGTGCTTGCAATGTTTGTACTTGAAAGAGTCTGTCTCTCTCTCTTTGTCTTTCTGTATGTCCACCACCAAGGACACAAAGTGTGCATTTTGAAATATTCGCTCCAAGAGCCTTAACACTGTCTGGCACAGACCAGATCATTTGTAAATTCTGAGCGCTGTAGGAATGTACCGCGTATCAGAACACAACACTCAATTCAGTCTAGTAGGCTGTCATTTTTTTAGGACATTTGACATGTGTTGTGTAAGGACAATTACAATTAAAATACAGTGAATGAAACTGATCATATTTCTAACAACATTAGTAAAATAGAGTAAAATATAAAAACATAAATCAGGAATCTGTTACTGTATTGTCTATTTCCTGCCTGAAATGTCTTCTGAACCATATTTTTGTGTATTGTTTGGCTGTAATACGAGATTTTGTGAACAGGAAGTGGGCGCCATACTGTTTTCTGTTTTATAAAAATGGAAGCTGATAAAACTGAAATCAATCAGTTAAACTAAACATTGGTAATCAGATACAATGCGATGTTCTGTCACTGCTTTGTCCATTTCTCACCAAAAATGTTCATTGTTTAACTGTAAATTGAGATTGTTTGTTGCCAGTCAGTTGTCATTATGTTATGTATTGTTTTTTGTGTCAAAACAAACAAGCACGCTTTAGGTCACCCACCAGCAGGAGCAAATATTGGTCAGTTACTGTGCAGTGCATTCTGGTAGTTGTAGGATTTCTTCCTTTTGAGCAAAAGCAAAATCCGTAGCCCCTTTTCTGTTTCCTGTTGTCAGAAGTATTTGTCTTTCTATTGAACAGACAGCCCAGTTTTAAGAAAAGGCCATCTTTTCAGCTGTGAAATACTTCTTTAAGTGAGAATTTATGACTTGAGTAAAATTGTGTTTACAATAATCATGTTTTCTTTCCAGTCCACCTCTCTGAATGTATCACCAGGGTGACATTTTGTCTGAGATTTCATGTAATAATAAGGTATATTGTTAACTTTCCTTAATCGATAGGTATGGAAATTGCTTATGGATGTGGAGGGAGGCAAAGTAATCCAAAGGTAACAGAGTAGATAACCGAAAGTGCATGAAAGAGCAGGAGCCAGGAGTTCACAGCAGTTCCACAGAGCAGCTAATCACAGATGTGTGATTGTACAGTAATAAATGTAACTCTCCCAACTCTGATTACCAGTCAGATGACAAGGGTGAAATCTCAAGGGCAGTAAAACGAGACAGAAGAACGATGATGATGAGATAAGCCATAAATTGGAATATGTGGCCTATCTTTCTGTCTGGTGCCGCAGATGAGATGGAGGAATAAAGCATTATGGGTCTGTTCCCCCCACCCTGGAGCTGGGAGGTACAGAGATGACCATCCACTCCTGTCTATCAGCGTCTGCCAGGGCTCTTTCTGATTCACCTCCCAGAACTTTTCCTCAGCCTCGACTCTCGGGCTTTAATTATGCCTTAGGCGCAACTAGGCAGCCTCTCTCTGAGCATAAATACATAAATACATGAGTACAGATATAAAAATATACAGACAGGTGGACAGAGAGACACACAAAGTCATGTGCCACACACACGCCTATAAACACAGTACGATGCAATCACCAGAGCTGCAAAGAATAGCACATTAACACAAGTCATTTGAATGTAACACAGGAGCTGTCAGCTGAGGTCCCAAGGTTCCTCAGTCCAGCCAGTCAGTTTATCGTTGTCGGGGCTCCACCACCTCTGAATATAAAGTCTCATTGCCGTACACATCACTATTAGGAGCCCAGCAGCATGTATAGCATACATATAGGGGGAGTAGTATATGTACAGACCATTAACCAGGGACAGGGATCAGAATAGGATACGATGGGCAGTGTGTGGGGAGCACGATTAGAACACAGGAATGCAGCGTTATACGATAAATATTAGATAGGAGGTATTGTGCCAACACAGCTCTCACTGACAAGCAGAGGGAAGAATGCTCCGAGACTGCATTATAACCCCCCGATCAGACACAGCCAGTGTTTCCAGCACCTTCAGACTCCATCATTACCTATTCAGAGCCTATTCCACCGGACTGTCATGGGACTCATTACTCCATTGCTTTGTGAGGCTGCAGACAGTCGCGCGGCTGTGCGGTGGGTAAGAGAGAGAAGGCGTGCGCTGACCCAGGGCACAGGCGTTGACATGGAGTGTCTATCAACGCACACATAGAGTACACAGCCCTGCACTGAGGGAGGTTTAGAGGTAGAGTAGTGCCACTGACAGTCCAACAACTGCTCAGGGCACCTGCCCAAATCCACGCAAGCTGCATGCATGTGGAGGTGATGTTAGCAGTGTTAGTGAGAGAAAATGCACATGCTTCTGAATACTAGGGGATATAATACACAGGGTTCCAATGGTCATGGAAAACCTGGAAAAATGATGGAAGTTTACAGTCACAATTTCCAGGCCTGGAAAAGTCATGTCATTATTAGTCAAAATAATTGAAAGTTTTGGAAAAGTCATGGAAAGCTTGTTGTGTGTAATGAAATTGTTACGTTAATCTTTCATGGATAACCCTCCATGTAATGTAACATAATGGCATATTTATTGCCTGTAGTTGTCGGTGTAACATCACTAATAGCAGCTACCTGAAATTCTGGTTGAATAAAGTTTGAATCTTATGTGCTTGAAAAATGCGGGTCAAAAAGAAAAAAAAAATGTTATTAAGGGTCCTTGAAAAGTCATGGAAAAGTTTTAAAATTTTGAAAAAATGTGAAAATGTGTGGGAACCCTGTATACAATATTAAAGGTCCAGTGTGTGGGATTTAGGGGGATATATTGGCAGAGATGGTCTATTATAGCATTTCTCAGTGGGGGCTGAACTACACCAAGGGGGGCGTTTAGAGGACATTTTGGGGCAATGGAAGCCATTATTTTAAAAGGAGATGTTAAGGAGTTCTGTGGGGGCATTTATTTTGTCATATTGCTCTGCCCTACAGAGGGTGTATACAGATGTTCCAGCAAAGACAGTATGACGAAAGTAAAGTGTTCTTAAAACATTTTTGCATCTAAACATATTCTGGTAGAAACCCATATTACAAGTATGAACTTAAAGAAAATAATAATAATCATAATCATAATAATGAGAAAATAATAATAGGTCCCCTTTAAAGTCTGGCAGAGTTCATGAAATTTGTGACTCTACATTAATGTAACATTATTTTCTTATTTGCTCCCGATGGACAAGTCTCAATAACATATGTCATTTTTACTGATCATTATTCTTGAAAGGACAGTCTCCTTTCATCTCTTACATTTTAATCACATTGAAAACCAATCTTTGCACAGCCAGCCATTATAGATGGAAGGAATGATTGCAGCCTCCAATTACTCTTTAAATGTATACATCGATATGCAAGTATTGTATTAAGACAGCCCTGACAAAATGCATATTTTCATGCAGATCCCACAGTGAACCTGTTTGTGTCTGTCTCCCTCAGTGTGAGACTGTCAGTATGTTTACATACACAGTTAAGTTGAGCTTTGCTAATAATAGCTCGATTAGGGCATCTTTGTTCCAGTACACATGCACTGAAAGAGAATCACATTATTGACTGTAGTATGTCCAACTCGATGGTGGATGGTGGTGATATGCCCCCTTTCAGCTAGCTGCCATAGACTGAATCACAATCACAGCTGTTTCTTTATGATAATTATGGGGTAGAAAACCGCCACATAACATACATGTAATCAAATGGTGCTGAGCAAACTTGGCTTTAATTGATTAGTTTTAAACCACGTAAAAAAGGCCAAACTAAAAAATCTGTATCATTTAAAGGATACGCTACATTTAGAATATTTTTACCACTGCACCTTCCCATATAAGACATCCTTAAAGATGGGGAGCTGTTATATCAAAAACACCAGAGTCATTTTTTTCCACCGAACGGCCGAGTGTCTGTGCTGCCTTCATCAGCTATTGTGTAAGAATTTGAGTAGAAAATATTCAAATATAACCTTGTGTAACCTTGAACTGATATTGGTTGTTTAGGTGGTTAAAATATGATTTGCTGTTGGCCTGTCCCCACAGTAGTACATTGCTTAGCATCCGTGCCGGTGTTGTGGGGCTCTACTTTATTATTCAGAGGAGGGTGGTAGCTGAGGTGTGACTTTTTTTCTTTTATAAATACAAAATACTACCATTTTAAAGTTGTATGCCCCTCACCTAAGCCAAATTTAAAAACACAAGTCCTTAGTGCTTAATTTTTTTGAAATGCCTGACCTGTTTTGCACAACTCCTTACCATCTTATAAATAATGAACAGTCCCCCGAGCAGGACGCTGAGACCAGTTAAAGTCCGACTGAGGTGTATACACGATGGGGGAAGTTGACTTCCAATGGCATTTACTGGGTGAGTTAGTCTGACTACAAGAAATTTGATTTAGTACAATTTCAATCAGACTAACATGTATTTGAAAGTCCAATTTTAGTCAGACTAACACAATAATTCAACTTTTTCTAACATTATGTAAACATGCTGAATGTGTGTACAGAGTAAAGAGGGAAACAACTGTGGCATGACAATGTGGCGTCAAAAGATGAACGAAAAGCTTCTCTTTATCTCCCTGCTTCCACCTCACTCCTCTCATGTTCCTCTCCTGCTCATCTTGTGTCTTCCCACAAAGTTCTCAAGACCCGGGGGCACTCTACAAATTAATATCAAACACACGCCTGTCATTGGCCCCAGTTGGTAGAACAAACCAGATATTAACAGTAATAAAAAGAAAGCTTTAGAAGAACAGAACAGGACAGGAGAGAAGAGAAGGGAAGTGCAAGAAATGAACAGGGACTTGGTGAGATGGATGTGAACGCACGCACATCCATATTGAGTACACACATGTATGCAATCACAGCCAAACACAAGTCGGCTGTGTGTGCCGACACACACACACACACACACACACACACACACACACACAGAGCCCTGTGTTATATGATCCAGAAAGAGCAGGATAATGGAAAAGCCCTGGGGGTGTGAGAGGATTGTGTCTTCTCTCTAGCTACAACTCTCCACTGTCCGCTGCCTTACAATCCTTCAGACCACTCCACTGAAACCAACAGCCAAGCTTTAAAACGCTGCTCATTACAACAGTGGGAAAATAAACAAAAAAAACCTCACATCATAAAAAGACTATTTATTTAATCTGTCTTGTATCTAAGGAGTGGCTGCTCAGTCGAGTATAGCTGTGATCATGTTCAGCAATGTCTTCCCGTGCTGAATATGTATTTTAATAAAATGATAAGTTGTGCGATGGTAATCATAGAAGAAATCCTTCATTTAAAATCCAACGGCTGAGAGAGGCTTGTGTGATCCAGGGAGGTGATAGGAGATCAGAGTAGCCTCGGTATAACCCAGCGGCTATCACAGAATATTTCCTGCTCCCTGGATCCAATTCCTTTGGTGCCGTATATGACGAGCTCATGATGACATGAAATTAGCCCACCTCAATTAGTGCCACCATTAGTGGCTCATTAAACAGGTGTGCCATCGCTGCATCAGAGACCACTTGGAAGTGTCACAATATATACACACAGATCAGCTCTGTGCGTGGTGGAAACCCCGCTGTCCCCGCTGTTTTTCTGCTTCTTTCTCTCTCGTTTTTGTCTCTGTCTAACAGAGACAAAAAAAAGCAGCCACATAAAGAATCAGAATAAATTCAAGAGCTAGACTTCATTTTTAAGCTAAGAATGTTCAAATAAACAAATAAATGGCATTACTCTCTTAAAGTCCCCCTCCACTCATGATATAAAATATGTAAAAATACTCTGCTGTGAATAATATTTTGTTAAAGATGGTTTTCCTTTATACCTAAAAAAAGGAAAAGGTCGATTTCCACTGACTTCCAAAATGACTTATATGACTTGCCATGAAACGGCATTTATCACTATTCTAACAGTCGAAGTTTGAACAAGCAAAATAACTACCAAGAAAATATATGGCATGGCAATAAAATAAGTACTTTTGTCACAAACAAAATATGACAAACATCACATACAACATTTCACATATGTCATGAGGGTAGCATGCTACACATGCTTGCATACTTGCATTGTTATTAAAATAAGTGGACGTTGACTCTGGGACACAAACAGCAGTCTCCTGGGTGAAATTCCTGGGCAGTGATAACCTGCTTGCAGAGTTAAACTATGTGGTTGTTTTGGGTTTTTTTTTTTTTGTGGTGAGCGTGAGCTGACTCTCCCTCATTTCTGGCTCTGGCCTCCACACAAAAATCAGCGACAAGCAGACTTATCAGAATGATAGCTGCAGTTATTTTTTATTTGTTTATGTTATTTGTCAGCTTGTGCACTAACTGGCAGTGGCTGACACGTAGTGGTTATGAAACTTTAAGATAATATCTGTTACGATGGGGTTTTTGGTAGATCGTGGAAAGAAGCTTCAGGGTCTGGTTTATATGGAAAGACTGCACACTCTGCCGTGTTTGTTTGAAAAAAACTTTTACTTTGCTAGTGTAAACTCTGTTTTCTGCACTGACGAGTCCACTCCATGCTGAAGGTTTCAGGTTTCTTTGTCGGTGTTGTGATGGTGTTATTTCCTGCATTAGACAGCAATTGGCTTTCTTGGTATTGACGTACTTAATGTCACATACCCAGCGTACATTTGAATATCAGATTTGAGAGAAGTGCACACACATCGCCCCCTTCATTAGAGTAGTGTACAGACACTCTAAAACTTTGCACAGACATAAGTCAGTATAGTCAAGGTCAGACATCCCGGGGCACAAAAGCATACAAAAAAGACATTTTTGAGGAGGAGGACTTAGATGTTATCCTTATTTTATCCTCTCAGACCTTTTCAGGCCACCTCACCTCGTCGTTTTGCCTGATTTTGGCTTCCTGACATTTTTGCTACATTTAATTAGAAGGTTTTGCGCCAGCTGGATTGAATCGAATAAAGCACACAAGGTAAAAATAGCGAAAATTGGAGAGGCAAATATAAATCCCCCTGCTGTGATGGCTGGGTGTTAAGTCGAAGCAGTAGATGGGGAACTGTTTAGTAGGAATTCAACACACAAGGGCTTTCTGATTCAATAATGGGATTATTGTAAGTCCAATACTAATATATTATGTAGTACCTCCAATAAAAGATGTCCAATGGAAAAGGTCTAACGGATAAATTTCATATGACATTTAAACCGATCAATGTATTTTGAAGGACAATATTACAGATAATCATGTTTCCTCAGTTTCAACGTGGCTATTAACTATTAATCACTGCTGTCTCAAACCTGGAAAATACATTTATAAAGCATCTGAAAAAAATTATGAGCTGCGGACACACTATGAACAAAGAGAAGGGGTTCCTGCTGTCCGCACATTACTGTAATCATTTTACTCTGACTGTAATGCTGTAATGTAACGTGTTACTGCTCTAAATTCATATGTTACTAATGAAACAATTATTTTGTTATTTGTTTTACATAAGTTCTTCAGTCACCTGCGTTATGGACTGATAGAGAAAAAAATAATTAAACATGCCATCAACAGCGATGCCATCTAGTTTGCCATTAAAAGGCTCTTCAGCCTGGGCAGTCTTGAGGTGAAGCAGAGGAGGAACAAACTGTCTAACATGTAATTTGAGGGACTCCTCATGAGGTATAACCTCTGCTGTGATTAATTTGTCAAATAAGCTGGACTAGTCTTTTATAAAGCTATGATTGAGCAAATTGAGCAAGTTTGTTTGTGTTGGCTGTTGAGATGCCGTCGATATGGCATATAAATATGTATTTTCTCGTGTTTGTCAGAGTAAACATGCGTCACCGTGACTTTTTTTATTTGGAAATCTTTAACTGTCAGGCAATCATGTGGTTTAGTTCTGATAGTTTTGCATTAATGTTGTTGAGATGCATTTTAATGTTAAACAAAAAAGCTGGGTTGCATTAACAGTCATCAACATCCAAAACTTGCTAATGGTAAGCCCCTTGGCACTCCATGAAAAAATCCTCACACATCTCATGGAGTTGATGCCGCAGCTTTGATAACCAGCCCACCACTGTTTAAAAAAAACTTGGAAATTCAGCAAGTTTTTGGGGCAAAGATGCAAAGCTGTCACTTTTCTAACTACCATAATTTGTTTTCTACATAATTAACCTCGAACTAGCTTCAACTTGGCCTACAGTTAACAAAAGGACAATGGTAAGCCTCTGTACCATGCCCTGTTGTGAGTGTGCTGTTTCTGAATGTGTGTTTGCAGAGGTGTGATGAGCATGCAGGACACACTGGTGTGCTTTTTGTGGCACCTGCACTTCTGTTTTCTCACAGATTTTTACCTACATTTACATATTTAATTAACATATTTCTTGTCTTTCACATCCTCCTCAACCACTCCTCTCACTTATCTCACCCCTCTCTTTACGAGCTTGCTATTTCACATTTGCAAGCCTCGTTTCAAGGGAAATAGAACATGATGTGGGTTCACAGTTTTCTTCAGTCTTAAAAAATAATATTGACACTGAATATATCTGCAAATTTTACGAAAAGATCACATACGCCACACACAAATAGAAAACAAGGATTTTTTTGGGGTTCAAGAGGCAGTCAGTTTAAGGTTTGGAAATATATAATTAATGACAACAACTGTCTTAACAGTTTCCTGCCTGTTGCAAGTTTTTGCCTTCAGTTTTATGTTTGCAAGCATCTATCTTCTGTCCACCTTTAATCTATATAGAACCTATAGGTCTCTACGGATTTAGAAAATTTGTTAGATGTTTAATGTTTAAATATGTTAGATGTCCAAATGTCCTGTATGCAGCATTTAAAATATAATATAGCAGCAAACAACTACTTGCTATGCAAAGATATAATGGCGTCTTGAGCAAAGAATGAAGTCACGCCTCTGTGTGTGTGTGTTGCAATCTGAGCTTCTCTGTGGTTTCTTGTCGTAAGCCAGTCTGACCGTGTGTGCATGTTCGTGCATCTGTGTATCCCACTGGCTAGCTCATCACTGCCACTTTGCACTGTGTTTATGCAACTGATACTGCTGATATTGGGGTGGTGTCTTTGAAGAGTTACGCCCAGCCTCTGGTTCCTCCCCGGTCAACACCATTATCTCAGTCAGCACTGTTGCCGTTTGACACTGTTTATGGAGTTAGTACTGTTAGCTGCTTGTTGTTGGCTCAGCCACCTCCATGTTGAGACACGTGTCCAGACAACCCATACACTTTGAATTTCCCATAGAGCCTCTTTAAGTAAATGATTATGTCATTTTAACTGGTTCTACAAAGGCACTACTAATGTAGTATTTCTAGGTAATAGCCGACTAGATCTCTCATTGTTATTGGTTGTTAAAAAACAGATTTCCGTAGCTCTGTTTACAAAACCACACAATGTAGTAAACCTGTCAAAAAGTAAGCGATATCACACACACATACAAGCACTCGCACCACATGTGTGAGGTTTTTGCTGCACTGCCTGACACTGACTGCACAGACTTCCAAAACAGAGTTTATAGACAGAAAAAAAATTATGTTCAGACTTAAAATGCGAAGCATGCTAATACACAAACTCTCAGAACAGACAGGTACAAATGTGCAAAATAAAATAAAAAAATGCAAGTACAAAGCCAAATTTTCAAGCTAACCTTTTGAAATTATAAAATACTCCAGTTACTCTGTAATGTGATTCTCTACACTGGACAGAATGTGACACCCATATTGTCAGTAAGGATGAAAGGTTTTTTTTTCTTTTTCTTTTTTTTTTGCAGCTGTACATTATGTTACAACATGCCTCCTACATTTGTAGAAGTTTACTCCTGAATATAAATCCTTAATGCATATTGTGGCATATGAACATCATTTTTAGAAACAAGATTGCTGGATAAAGACCTTCCCTCTCCCAGTTTTCTGCTTTATTCTCATTTGCAAATACATTAGGGCTACCTACTTTATTTCCCCTCCATTATCTCCATCTCTTACCAGCTCTCAGCAGTACAGATGCTTACTGTATATACCTCTCACTGCATTTCAGCCAGCTCTCTTCCCCTCTCAACATCCTGTCATTCTGATCCCTCTTAAACATGTCAGACTGTGGATCTGCTCCCCAGGGAAAGCCACCGCTACCAATCTGAATACTGAGCAAAATGCCTGAAAAACAGGTGATGTGGATGTAGGGAGGAGGTAGCAACACGGTTGGGGAAAGGGGGGTTCGAGAAAAACCAGAGTGAGGCTGGGGCTCAGAGAAACAGACGGGGGGGGACATATAATAACTTTGGAAATAAAGACACAAAAACAGTGAGGGGATGATTGCTGGCAGATGATTGTTTTAAAGGGAATGCCTCTTAACAAGCTCCCAGGTTGCCGTATAAGGGGAACCCAGCTCTGTGCTGATGGGAATGCACCAAGGAGCTCATTAAGAGCCACAGCCCATCCCTGCTAACCTGCCGTCTCCTGCCCTACCCTGCTCCATCCACATCTCAAAATGAAGGACAGGACCTGAGCATTTTGGACAATGCATGCTAATGAACTGTGCGCACGCTGCTGGGGAGTGTTTGGGTTTTTAGTAGGTTGGTGGTGTCTGTCTGTGTGTAATTGCTCACTGTGTAGAAATGCCACACTGTTTGGTTGTTAGCACCAAATGCTTTGAAACTGTGGATGAGCCTCCACCTCAGGTCAGTGATTGTGTTCAGTGTTTATGGTCCTTGTAGTGTGAAGCCGTGCAAGTGACATGGTTACTGTATGGACACTGCTAGAGGAGGGCAAGAGGTCGGTTCAGTTAAGTATTTGCAGTATTACAGTTTTTCTTTTCTACAGTTTTTTAATTATTTTTATGCCTGAATTTATATAATTCAAGTGCAAAGGTGGAAGTATGTTTCTTCTTTTATTGTAGTACCTTACGTCTTATCCCTTTCAAGTAGAACAAAGCTGGAGTGAGAAAGCAGACAATGGTGGATGGTACAGGGAGAGGGACTTTCATTTGCTGGATAGCTATTTGAAAGCCTATTGCAAACTCCTCTGCTGATCAGTAAGATTTTTGTTACTGCCATTACACAGGTTGGACCCCGCTTGCTGTGACCCTGGCGACTGGGTTTGCAGAAATTTGAGCTGCTACAGTTGAGTCTGTCTCCAGAGCATCTGTCCACTCTCCCTCCCCAACTAGTCTCCTAGCAGCAAGGAGAAGCGGACAAAATTTTAATTAATAACTGCAGCTAAATACAAAGAACAGCCGAGTTTTCTTCCTTTTTTTTGCCTGTGCATCGGTGACAACCATAGCCGGAGGCACTATGTTTTCAACCTCACTTGGACTCAAGGATGAATTATTTAAATTATGGGGTTCAAAGGGCTGTTTTTAGCCATATTTCAAGAATTCATACACTAACCATGAAAAAAATATAACTCATGTCTAATAGGATAAAATGATCCAAAAGGTAAATTTCGACCTTTTGGATCATTTTATTCACTATGACATCATCATGATCTCCAAAAACACTTTTCTAGATATTATATAAAGCTATAACTCAGTGACAGAGGGGGAGATGGTAACCATGTTTCACATTTGGTCAGCTATCTGTTCTTCATTTGGATTTCAATCAGGAGAGACTCATTCTGTCTAAAAAGAATATTTATGTTACTTACTAACTTATTTATTTATATTACTTTTGTGCACATAAGTATGAAAAAAGTGCAGTCTTTTGCTGATAAACTCCATTGTGAAGTCATATATTTAAGGAGGGTGGTGAAGCCATAGTTGAACAGAGGAGCCCCCTCATGGAGTGTAGATGCTGGTAGTGATGATCAGATGAAGAGGATCTGGAGGAGTGGGTTTTTGATGAGCTCGTCCTGGGATCTGGATACAGTGACCGGAGGAGAAGGGGATGTGGGGGGACTCGATGAATCTGTCTAAAATGAAAGCTGACAGCAGCAGAGAACAGGAGACCAGATTTGAAGTTTGAGAGTAGATTACATGATTGGCTGAAAGAGATCATGGCAAAATCTGAATGGTTAAATAGAAGAGCGAACGCCCATGATAAGCCGATTGGAGTAAGGAGGGGCAGAGAGATAGAGAATTGTGAATGAATGAAGGATAAAGAAATTCTTCCTGGTTGAACTTTCACTGAGTTGTATTTTCAATATCTGTAATTTTGTCATCTTTATTGTACACCATCATGTTGGTTTATTCTGTACAAATATGTTGCATTTCTACCTGTCCTGGAAAAGGGATCCCTCCTCTGTTGCTCTTCCTGAGGTTTCTCCAATTTTGCCAAAAAATGGAAGATGTTCCTCATCATCTGAGTCGAGAGTCTCAGGATAGAGGATGTTTTTTGTTTCACAGATTTTGAAGCCCCTTAAGGAATTTTCTGATTTGTGATACAGGGATGTATGAATAAAATTGATTTACCTTGACTTTGTTAAAGGAGAAATTCGTCATGTTGCCAAGTGCATAAACAAACAGTGTTGATGGTAAATGCAGTCAGTTGACGCAATGAAATCCTGTATGCTATGTTGATAGATAATTTCAGTTTTTCCTGAGTTTTCTTTCTTGCACAGCCCCTGTTTCAGTGCGTACATGTACAAAGATGAATTGCACCTGATATCCTGATGATCCACCCCCAAATTCTCCCCAAACCTGCCCAGCACATGGGCGTCTCAAACATGATTTTGTTAAAAAAAAAAAAATAAAAGCATCTGAAAGACCTACCAAAAGCTCATACTTTGTTAGCCAAAACAAAGCATTAGGTGATCATCTGCCCTCTTGGACTGCTGGTTGTTTTTTTTTTCCAGTTTATCTTTGCAATCCTGAAGGTCTCCAGTAAGTTTCTAACTGGCCACAGTTAGCTTAACAATGGCAATTATATACTGTACATCAGGACTGGTGTGGATTGCTCCACATGCTGTGTCTCCTTGCTGTCTCTCAGCTGACCCCGAGCTGTGGCTTTCAGTTATATTGAAAGCAGAGCTAAAATAAAATGACAAAAAACAGCCAGCCATGTACTCAGCTAGTCATCAAATATTTGTTCCATAGTCCGACTGTAGTTTCCAGCACATCTCTGTCCAAGTGAGGAACAAAACTTTCATGCATAGTAACACACTTGGGCTCTGAGTCGGCCAGTACACTGTAAAAAATATCATGGTAACATCCTCTGTTTGTATGGAAAATAAATGATGCCATTTTCACTAGTAGACATGCAGCTGGTTTGCAATGCAAGACAACCAAGAGGTTTTATTCTTGGGTGCATGTAGAGCACACCAGCGAGGTACCCAGAGGTGGAGACTAGAAATACTAGACAAAATAGCTTGTGGTTCTTCCAAGCACCACTGACGTCAACGGTTTGCGGAAGTACAGCAAATTTTGAGGGAACACCCAGAAACACAGAGAACACGATGAAAATTATGTTGTTTTATGACACATTATTCCCATTAAAGGGTTTTTTTCCCTGTTAAAGGGTGTCTTTTGTGGAGTTTTTACTTAAAGACTGCAAGAGTCCAAGGACAGAGGGATACTGTATGCTGTATCTGAGGCAAATTGTGATTTGTGATAATAGGCTATATTAATTTTTTTTTTACTTGACTTGAATTGAACCTAAACTTGGATAGATGGAGATAATGATGAAAATGATGAAATTCTCTTTTGAGCTTTGTTGTTCTTATTTTGCTATATGTCTTTTATTGTATAAGTCCATTGAGATGTATGAGTCTTGATAGACTGAATGTAAACTATAACTTGACTGGTTGGCAGAGGCAAGTGTGTGGCAATAATTCTAGTTTCTGCTTTCCTTACTTTTCTACTACTCTTCCCATTGTTCTTTCTGTGATCTTTTTGTTTGCTGTACAGTTCATGGTGTAAAAAAATGTCTTTTCCAGTAAAAGGTCTGTTTCCACTCATTGCTTGCAAACGCATTTAATTGCTTGTGCCATATGATGTTAAAGGCTCAAAGCCTTTGTTGTAATGAGCGAAGCGAAAAATACTGGATCATCTTTAGCTGCATCCTCTTCTATAACTGTGATGTGGGAGTTCTTTTTTCTTTTTCAAGCACAATACATCAGGCACCGAAGGGCTCTTTGAGACAGAAGTTGTTATCACGTGGACCTTTCAGCCAGTACGCTGTCATGCAGAGGTCAGAGCTGCTGGTCTGAAGCTGTTGATTAGTGCTAGCAGCGGATAGTGAAACCAAGTGTTGATTCAAGAACTCAGCCTCCTATTGTTCTCTTATTATTGATGATGGTGTGGTCAGTTATCAGTATAAATGTTGGCTGTGACTATCATGTTGGCTAGTTCACCAAAAGTTAACCTATGACTTTGTTTAAAATTCGATTGAAACAAGTCTTAAAAATTACTTTTTTGTCACTTAAATGCTGGAAACTTTGGAGGTTGATTCTGCTGCTCAAGATGTCTTAATATAATGAACCCTCAGTAGAAAAAAGGTATAATAACTGCAGAAATAGCATGCACATTAGAGGCAAAGTACAACAATATCTTATTTTACAGCTTCCAGGGAAACTGGATGTATAAAATCATGCATATGAAGTAAATAAACTACTAAAATGAAATCATTACAATAATCCATACAAAATAGTCACAGCGCCTTATTCTTCAATCACTTGGGTTGCAACAGTATGCACATGCAAAAAAGGCCACACATATACTCAATGTCTTTATTGTCATTAAATAAAAATAAAGCAATACACTATATATTATACATTATACACTAAATAAAACATACATGTCGTATTACACTCAGTTTCAGCCACTATATCCTCTTAAATCCTACACACTAGACCTTTAACTAGCAGCCAAAAACATGAGAACAGTTTCAAATAAGCAATTTTTAGCTCAGTATTCAGTCCAGCGATCATGTTGGTTTTGAGAACTGCGCTTTTAAAGGGGCAGAGATAAATTTGCTGATAAACCACCTCTATTTTCTAACGTTAAAGTACAGTATGTATTTCTTAATCTCAGCAAAAATGTGGCATCAGTTCAACCCCATTAAAGTGAACTTAAATGCCCTAAGCCATCAGAATTTAAGTTCTACATTTAGATTTTGGGGAAAAGGTTACAAAAAAAAAAACAAAGTTTCTTTCTTCCCTGCCTGAAGAGTAATAATGAGGCACCTAGACCTGCTTCTAGCTGGCAGCCTAGGGGAGGTTCACACTGATCAGCCTGGTGTGAAGGTATTAGCCTTGCTGGTCTGCTTGGACCGCCTCATTAAACACCTCACCTGCTGGTTGTCACCAACCAGAACCCTGGTCTCTCGTCTCGGCCTTCTCTATCTCTGACTGTCTCTGATGACATCGGCTCCCAGGGCACCGTTCACAAGCTCTCAATACCTGAGGAATTGGTGCGTACAGAGGAAGGATATGTTCTACCAAACTACCCTTGTCTTAATGAAAGTTAAGATTTATGCTTCACTCAATTAAAATTAGTTTCTATCATACAGTACAAAGAGTTTTTGCCGTTACTGAATATCGACACCTAGATGTGCAAGGAAACTAATCGTGCCTCTCTCATAGGTGCTGAATTCATTCCTTGCATGCTTCCGGTGAACAAAGATTTTTTTTTAAAAGCCATGCAAGAAAAACGGTTTTCTTCATGAATTCAACATAATATGGGGTGAGTAATGATAACAATAAACACATGGTCAGCTGGAGGGTTAAGTATTCCTTAAAGGGATTTTTTTGTTTCATATAACCTGGTTCTTATTTTTAACTAGCCTGATTTTATCTGTTTTTATTAAGTGAAACGATTATTTTATAATTTTACACATTTATGGAATTATTGAATTTAGACATGTCAGTGCAAGTGTTCACATGTACTATTGTTTGTGTGTGTCTGCGTTGTATGATGCTGCGACTTCTAGTCCAAAACAAATCTCCCTGTGGGACAATAAGTATACCTTACCTTACTCAGCAGGGTAAATGTGGCAGCAGCATTACAGACAGGGCTAGTAGACAAAGTCAGATGTTTTAATCACTTTAAAAAAGAATCTCTTGGTTTGTCAAACTTTGGAAGATAAAAACTAGATAATAAGATAACAACTAACTATAATGTCCTAACTATAATGTCCATCATAATCCCTCATTGCACAAACATTTGTGCAATGAGGGATTATGATGGACATTTATGCGCACTCACTTTCAATTTTTTCTAGAAATGAAATGGTTTAGATAATCTGGCTAAACTGTTGGCTCATCTACACCCCCTGTCAATGTGTTTCCAGAGTATGGTACTATCATAAACAACCGAAGTACAACATCATGATAAACATTATTGCCTTTTCTGCAGAAGTTACCAAAAGGTACATGGGAGGCAACAATTTCTGGAAATTAAAAAATGTGTTATTTTGTGTGATTAAAGGCTTTGCAGTAAATAAGGTGTAGAACGGAGCAAACAATGGCAGCCATGCTCCTGTGCAAGACAAACAAAGTGGGGACTTTCCACCTTTTGCAAAATGGTACAATCTAAGGGGAACAAGAATGAGTGCAATCCTTGGCCCCTCCATATGGCTGCTGTGGGGAGCTGAGTATTTGCTTTAACAGCACGGTGGATCAGGAGTCAAGTGGCTGGATTCATTTGTTGGAGTGCAGAGGGAGTGCTCAGAGTTAGGAGTGCCACAGAGAGAGGAGGGGGAACGAGTGTTAGAGGATAAAGAGAATGGCAAACCGTAGGAGGTGAGAGGTAGATAAGCCTGGAGAGAGAAGAGACAGAAAGAGAGAAGCAGCAACACGGGTAGAGAGAGGACGAGAGAGAGGCTTCAGTTCCCAGCGCTCTCAGACAGGTACTCTTCCCCAGAGACTTCTTATCTACGGGGGGCATCTTTGACTTGATAATCCTGCTCCTCGTCACTTTTACCACCCTGAACTCCCAACACACACGCACAAACACACACCTCCACCTCTGCACTCCTGCCCAGGGCCCAGGGGAGTGAAGCGCTACCTGTCACTGTGCCTATACCTCCAGGCAGCTTGTGGGGCAGGGTGGCGAGGGGTGGGGGGTTGTCACCGTGCCCGACTAAGAAGTCACCTTTCGGGGATATGAATCTTAATAAGATGGGGATGAAGGGAGGGCTAGAGGAGGTGGGAGCAGATGCATGCTGCTGCTGTTACAGTTTGTGTGTGTTTCTCTCTGTATGTGTGTGTGTGTGTGAGAGAGAGAGAGAGAGAGACAGATGGGGAGTTGCGGAGTGCTGACAGGCCGTCTATGCTTCCTGGGTGCCAGATTATTTTTGGTAATTTATAACCATTGTTGCTTAAAGGGGCTTTTATCTTCAGCGGTTACTGATATAACAACACTCCAACAACGGCACTGCAACTGGCTCCACTATAGACGGTTATTTGTGTGTTTTTGCTTTCTCTGCCTTGTGTGGCGGTGTGTTTGTATTTGTTTGGTGTAGGGCACTGAGAGTAGGGGCGCTCTCACTCATAGAAACGTGTCTTTGTGAGAAGGTGTGCAGATAAACAAAGGAGCTGAAAATGTGCTGTTCTGTATGTGAATATAGAGCGTCAAGGCCAAACAACAGAACTGTTTGAGTTTATGAAAAATGACTTGTTTGTGATCACTTTTGCCTGTTTTGAGCAAAGTGCTGGTTAGATGAAGTCGCTCTTGATTGATATTAGGTGCTGTATTCATGCATCAGTTTCACTGACTCCTTCTTCAGCTGCTTGGCTACCAGCTGACTTGTAACTAGTGCAGCAACTAAAGATTATTTCTTATTTGTTTTCTCAATGAATCGATTAGTTGTTTGATCTAAAAAATGTCCAAAATTCCTAAAAAATGTCGACCGGTATTTCCCAGAGTCCAAAACGACGTCCTGAAAAGTCTCTAAAGCTACTCAGTGTACTGATAAACAGAAGTAAACTCTTTGCTATAAATGGTCAATTTCTTAATAGACATGTCTCGGACTGAATTGTAACGTTTGTTTTATGGCACCTCATGATCTGTCCACATTAAGGCTGCTTAATAGTTATATGTAGGCTCTGACTTATTATTGTGTGCAAAATACATTTCAGTCAAAATTTATATATAATAACTAGCTATTAGCAATCATATGATGTATATGCATACATTTCACCTTTTCGGGGACTGTCATGACTCTTGTTGGTTGGTAAAGGCTCGTTTCAGATGGAAACCTCACATCAATACAATTGTTGCTCAGAAATTCTAGATAAATGATCTCATGTTGCAAATTGCAGCTTGAATGTTGTAAAATCTGCTGAATTTGCCCCCAGTGTTTATAATACTTTGCCAAATATATGTCTATATTTGTGTGTTAAGTTGGTCGAAAGAAAAGACATCCTGAAGCACCAGACACTGTTGCGGTCACTGTGCCACTGAGTCACTGTTTTATTTTTGACCAAAGTGCAACATGCATCTAAAACAGTACAAATCAAATAGAGGATGTGCAGACACTGGAGCGTATGGCAGAGTCAGACAGGGAAATATGATTATGTTTGATCAAAGTGGCTTTTAAATTGATCTATTTAAGATGTTTTGTCTACAGCCTCAGCCTGTTAGATGGATTACGTGTATGTTGTCAGGTGAGTTTGAGGTTGTACATCATCTGAGGCATTTGGACACATCAGCGCTGTAAGGTCAAAGAGTGTTTAGGGTCTTTCAACATTAGACACACTCAGCCGTGCCTCCAGGCTAGAATCGATCCGTTCTCAGCTTGTATCCAAGTCTTATCTGTAGTCCACATATCAGTCTTCATTATTCATGGCCACCCTGAGGCTTTTTATATAACCGCTGATGGTATCAGTGGTAAATAAGGTAGATTCAAAAACTTAATCCTGCGACTGACCTTTCTGTCTCCATGTCAGAAGAAAGTGGTTGTGGATCACAGCAGCATTCACAAAACTGACATAAGATGCAAAGATTTTCAAAAGTTGTGCTCATAGCTGGGAGCACAACAGACAACCTTTAGGTTGTTGTGAAAATATTCAGCCCTCCTCTTTATTTTCAAAGGGTGCCAATGCATGGGGCTTCGTCAAAGAGATGCAGGGTTTTCTGGCAAAAAAGTTGAACCAGGCTGAACCTTTGTTGGACCCCAACACAGTCATCTGGCAGGAGGCTGTGGTGGCAAATTAATTACATCAAAGCTTGCATCTCTGGTTATTTTGTATCATAATTGTTGTATTTCCACTATTCACCCAAAGTTTGTTGCAAAAAATAGATTATTGCCTTTGTGGTGATTTTCAGAGTTGTAGAGCCCTGTCTCACAGCATTACAGTCAACAGTGTCAGTGTTTTGTGTTTTCTAAGCGTTCAACCTCATTGTTCCGTTACTTAGACTGGACTTAAGTGAGGATTTCATGTTTCACCTGTACAGGAAACAACACACACTGACCATTGCAGCCCTTTGCATTGTTTTAACACAGAGCTGGGTTTAAAAGCCCCCATAAGAGTCTAACAAAAAAAACAAAAAAATCTGCATCCATATGATAACATTGTGAGAGTAATCCTCAGCCATTAGTTGTTGGTGTTACCATAGAAGAACATCACATGCATGTGTCAAATGCAGGCGTGACGTCACCGGATTCACAGGATCCGCACATAGCCAGTCTGCATGGCAAAAGGGTGGTTGCATTTTCAGAAGATTACACTCTGAGCCCGGTTTCAAAAGTTTGTGTTTTCAGGCCCCTAAAATGCTGTTGTTGTGTGAATGAAAGGCCAAACAGCAACAAAAGCTTAGCATTTAATGCAAGAACTGTTGCCGTGTCAACAGCCCCTAAACCTAACCACACTGTCATTAAAACATTGTTGAGACATGTTAAGTTTCAACATGTCTGCCAGAAATGTAATGTGTTCATGGTTTGCAATAGATAGTTTGCAATGGATCTAGTGGTAAACATGGATGTTTGCACCAGAACTCATCACAATCTTCACCATAGTTGATAGTCAAAAGCACCAATGACACCCTGATGGTGGCACAAGAGGAGAAGTCAGGGGCACACCAAGGCTGTCTATACCAATTTCTCAGTGAAAAAAAAGTTGTTGACATATTTCTATCTGGACCAAAGTGTGGACTGACTTACTAACAGACAGACAGACTTAACCATCCCTACAGCCACCCTGAGCTGAGCAACAAATCTGAATGAGACAATTCTCATTCTTCACATTGGACCAACTTCACAAAGAGTCTTCCACATTGTGACACTGTCAAAATAATTCCAGCCTCATATTATGTCCCGTCCTGTTCTGACAGACAGACATAATCAAATCCAATTATACCACTTCTCCCTTTGCTCCCCATTAGCGCCCGTCTCCCATTCTCCTCTCAAATTCCCTTCCTGCAACAAAACATTTGAATGACAATGGCATCGTCCTAACACCCGCAACAGGCAAACCGTGTGCGCTCTTCTCCTGTGCCTCTCTCACCCTCTCTCCTTTCTACACGTTCTCCTTTCTGAAATCGATGGAAAGGAAAACAGAATGACAGGGATTCATATCACTGCTGTGATACTCCGAGACTACACAGGGAAATGACTATTTCCACACACAAAAGGCTCCATTACTGCCAGGTGACCTCTCGTCATTGTGTTCCTTAACCCACGAGTTAGACAGCCCAGGATTGGCGCTTCAATGTATGTATTAGCGTCTGTGTGTGTGTGTGTGTGTGTGTGTGTGTGTGTGTGTGTGTGTATGACTGAGCAGTGTGATTGTGCATGTTCCAGAGCTCCTCATGCAATGGCAAGGAATCTGTCATTCATTCTGACTTTTTTTCCTCACACTCTTGTAGTTGTCATGTTTGCAATGACTGCTGGGCCTTCTATTTTTAGCATTAAAAATTCCACCATTTGAAAAAATGTCGAAGGCATAACTAATTATATTCTTTCTTTGTCCATCTAGGCATGCTTGCAATTTCTCATAATTATCCTTAATACATGTTTTACCTTATTGAGAAGATAAAAGACTTTATTCTATAGACTTAGGATGGCCAATTGAGTGTTTTCCAGCTCTGCAATTGTGTCCAATTCGACATCATCATTGAAGTGTGTTACCTCCTTCCATTTGATGAGTTGGGAGTGAGAACGTGTTGGATCATACAGAAAGCCAGGTTGTTTTTGTGATCCATAATCAGTTCAGGCATGCGGGGCATTTATCTGTATGGGTGAATTAGAAATGTAACAGTGAGCTTTTGTCTCGCTCACAGTCCATAAATGTGATGCATTCATGTGTTTGTTTATGGGTAGTTATTAGATAGCTAGCTTTATTGTAAACAGCAATTCTAACTGTTACAGTGCTGTTCTTCTTCTGGGGTTTTTTGGTCACCAAAGTGCACTACCACCACTCTCTGGACTGGAGCAGGTCCAGCCATGGTTAGTCATGTGTTTAAAAAAAATCTCGATTTTATCTGGATATGAGACACAAAAAGAAAATTTTAAAAAAGGCCAAAGTATGTAATTAAAGTAGGATGCGGCCTGATCATGTACTGTACCTGAACATCTGTCTCGTGTTGCTGTGGTGCTATAGGAGAGATATGACGCAAAATTATAAATAAAAAGCTAAGCTGTAGATATGTACAGCTTTACTTTAATCCCCAGGACCATTTCCTTCTTTTTCACTTCTGCTACTTCCTCCCCCTTTAGTCCTTCCTCCTTGTTGTTCACACTTTACCATCTTCTTTCCATTCTTACCCCCCACCCCCCTTCTACTTTTCCTCATTTGCTGATTCTCCTGTTTCCACTTGCTGCCTCATCCTCGTCCATCATACTCACACTGTTGTCCTCCTTACTTATCCTCTTTTACCTCCTCCACCTCCACCTACATCTGCTTTTCTCAAAATCCATGCTATAAGGCTGGTTAAAGCTTAAACATGTGTGGACTTCTGCATGCACTTAGTCTCGACTGTAATTTGTTGTCTTCAGTGATACATGTATCTCATTTGTTTGCAAACATGAAGATGATAAACAGGAGCAGCCTTTAAGTGCGCGGTTTTGGAAATGATAAAAAACTTTCTCCTGACATTTGGGGAGGGGAAAAAAGTGGAATAATGATGTGAGGATGATATTTGTGAAAGTAGATGCACTCGGCTCTCGATCAGAGCATGTTCATTCATTTACTATAACGACGCGGCGACCGAGTGACTCTGAGCAGGAGCGTTGCTGCTAAGTGGAACAGAGAAGGGGAGCAGCTGGGCGAAATTCACCTGCCACTTCCAATGTGGATCAGAAATTGCACTCACACCAGCAACCCTGCTCCGACAGTGGTGGGGAAAAAAAATTAGGGGAAACAGGAGGACAGAGTGTGCAGTGGCCATACAAATCACAGACAGTAGATTGAATGGAGGGCAGTGATGGAAATGGGAAATGGTCACATTCTTTGAGACCTGCTGTGTTTGATAGACAAGGTTTCATGGTCCGCTGAAGATGAAGCAATGGGTGTAACACACTGATTTACAGCAGCTGGAAGACGGACAGAAAACAAAAGAGTACTTGGATGGTCTTTGATGGCAAGTTAAGTATTTTATTCTTTATAACTGAGAAACATTAAGTAGTATTTGTTTTTATCATCTGAGGGAGATTATCTGTGTCTCAAATGTTTGACTAAACATTGCATTAATACAAATATAACACTGAAATTCTGTTTATGTACTCAGCGTATCTCGGTGAATATGATACCTAGTGAATTATTGCCCCACAAATAAACATCACATTGCATCACGTCACATCATGTCACTGCACATCACGTTATGTCACCTTACGGTGGTTATGGTTTGGATAAAGAAACATGCTGATGATGTACCTTAAAATAACAGAGAGCTCACTTGGTTTCACACAAAGCAAGAACACCTGTCTCATGGTAAACAGAGAGAGAGAGGGACAATGGCGCAAGGAGGCGCTGAGAAAAGTAATAAACTGCACGCAGCTTTACAGTGAATTAAGATTTTAATCATTTTAAATAATCAAAAAATGCAAAAGTCATGTTCACATATGGGAGGGACAGTGGCAAGTCACACATGACCACAAAATACTGACGTCTAAACGAGCACTCGAGTACTCATACCTGTTCCTAGTACAGAAAGGATCAAATGACTGGAGAAATTTCAAAACTACATGGTACCAGGTTATTTCAATTGATGCCTCAATGGTATGGAGTACCAATACCCAGCCCTAGCCATAACAAATGCCTTTTCTGCCAAAATTATGTTCAGAGACAATGCCTGTGTATAAGTGGTCAGGGATGGTGGGGATTTAAGTGGAGGGCTTTGACATCAGATATAGTTTGTATTCTGAGACCCGTACATGATTAGGTTTTAAATTAATTAAGGTTAAGGTTCTGGAAGGTGGCTTTGATTAGATGATAATACAGTAAACATGTCATGCTTCAAGTCACTGTTGACTTTTTCAAAATTTTCAACCAAGATTGATGAGTGATCTTTCCCTAACCTGAAGGAAGTGCTGCGAGATTTCTAACACAATGAAGAAACTTAAATCCTGCTGTAGTGGCAAGGAGCTGATACTGTGAAATTGAATATGTTGTCAGTGAATGTTTGAAAATTTTACAACTTGGCAGACATGTTAATTAAAATGTATGGTAATATTAAAAAAAAAAACATAGTTCCAGTTACATTAGTTTGTTTCTGTCAAAACCCATTGATTATTAAAAATAAGTAGTATATACTGTATAAATGTAATTTCAGTGGGGTAGGATTGGTTTATTCCCTGATGCACACTAATCTGACTACTTAGTCTTCTACTTTAAAAATGGGAAAGTGATATTCCACAGAAGCACACAAGTGTCACTTTTTGTAGAGTTGATATCTGATGTTAGCTGTTCCTGGTAGTTTTGACAAATGATTCCCAACCTGGGGGTCCTAACCCCTGGGGTTATAGCTTGACAGGGGATCGCGAGGCCTTTTGATTTTAAGGGGTGTAAGAAAACATTTTTACAAAAAATATAAAGAATATATATCTCAGCATTTAATTATTGTCTGTGAAGAAAACTATTTTTTTTTCAAGTTTAGATTATTATTCAAAAACATAACTTAAAAAAAGGACACAGTGAAGACCTGAACACAAGTTATATTCACCGAGCCTTCACACTCTGCTAAGCAGCCTCATCCTGCATTAGAAAAGGGCCCAGATAAAACAACTTAAGAGCTAGAACAATGGCCAGGCATCAGGGAGAAGAAAACACAGAACATGTCAAAAAAAAGAAGCCCGTTGTATGTATAATTGTTAAAAATAAAAATAAAATTTAAAAAATAAATACAGGAAAACTCATCTTTGAGACTCATATTCACAGGAAATAATCTGCTTGAAATTATCCAAATTGCTCATTTTACACAAACGTCCTGCAGTTGCTGCATCAGTTTATTCTGTGATAGAAAAAGGGATCCCTGCGAAAGAGGTTGAGAGCTGCTGGTTTAGTGTACGTTCTCATTACAGGGCTACGATTATTCACCCAGAGCAAATTTTTCTGCCTAGACTGTATACATTCACGTTTGAAGTGAATAGCATATAATGTCAGTGTGAATGGATCTCTGCCCTGAAACGCCTCATATGTGACTAATAACATTACATGAGGGTGTTGGAACAGCAACAAAAACCAACACATTTGCAAGATAGGCGTTTAGGGATAAATAAATGACACATCTTCCCAATGATCACCATAGTATAAAGGTTCATTCTGTGTAATAATTAGCCATGCGCTTCTGTTTTGGACTGCATGTCGTGCAGAATTGGCCTTTTGAGTCATGGGCTATTTGTTTTTGGGATAACGGGCTGTTGTACAAATGGACTCGTAGTCCATGAGCTTTGTTAGCAGCTATTGGTAGCTCTGTGGAGAGAGAAGTGTGGGTGTGGCCGGGACACGAGTCAGGAGCGGTTTCACGCAGGAACACTTAACCTTAGGATGTCCAGGGCCACATTCCAATATCTCTGTTGGTGCCTCACGACAAGGCTGTCACGACATGTAGGAAAGCTGTCCCCTTCGGAAAACATCTGGCAGTTGGGCTCTATTGGCTGGCGAGTGGGGCAACTCACCACAGCAGCCTCATGTAGTTTCCACAGACCGCTTTGACACTGTATGGTGAGTGATCTGCACCTGCTCTGTGAAGTATGGCATGGATAGAAACTGTGTATGTATGGAAAAAACCCACAAGAAGTCCAATATGACTGTTCTCACAATGGTCACATGGCCCCACTGATCAGATTAAGGGCCAAATTAGAAAGTGGCCCGGATCTGACTAGAAAAAAAACCCATGAGGTTAAAAGAAATCTGGATCAGGGCCACATTTGCTTGTAATGTAAACATAGCCGTAGCCTCAATCAGTCCGTCATTTCATTGTCACATGGAAGATATACAAGGTACAAGTCCAGTAAAATGTGGTTCTATAAGCTCCTTTAACTTATTTTTTACATTTCTTTTTGTACGTTAGTTTAAAAACAGACAGACAACAGACAACAAAAAACAGATCTACTAATTCTCAATGTAAGCCACATAAATGTAAAATAATGCTTCCCTTACCTTATTAAAGACGTTCCTCCAAAAGTAAATAGTACAAGAGTACAAGTAAAAGTGCTGACAAAATTTAAGTGCCAAAAATTAAAATAAATAAGTCTGTGAGATAAAAGTTTTTAACAGTTGTATCAACGTATTTGTATGTAAAATGAGTCAGGCTAGACACTACTCTGGCACTTTACTGCCTCTCAGGTTTAAGACTGAATTGCTGAAATAAACAAAAATTCAGTTTACACATCAAACAGTTCAAACTGACTAGACAGATAGCCAGTCATTATGGAGTAGCACCTGGGGTGGCCAATCAGATTTCAGGGCCACTCCCTAGACACGCCCCTGGAACACAGGCAGCACCGCAGTGTAGCGGCTGTTAGCAGTAATCCAAAGAAGGACTTGCTGTGACGGCACATCATATCCCACCAACACACCAGTCCTTATTCACCATAAAACACACTCCTCCTCTCTTACCAGAGTCCTCTGTTCTATCAGGGCGGCAGATAGAAAAGAGAAGAATAGCGCTGTCCAGGATTTAGCCCCCTTCTCTCCAGGTTTCTTGCGTGATTACTTAAACGATTACATCAGCCAAACAATACTTTCAGCAAAAGGTTGCATACTTGAAATTGAACACTGACAGGTTTGTCATAACCACCTCTTTCTTCTGCATTTTGATCATCCACATAATGGCAGATTTACTGCACATCATACTGCAGTTATCAGTATGCATTCCTGAACTATTTTTCCCCGCCTTGTAAAAACCCAGTCCCCAGTGTTCAAGTCGTCTCAGCACTGAAGTTTGCCTCTGCATGCAATGACTCTTTGCCTCGCAGGGAGGCAGCACTGTGTCATTCTCACACTCCTGAGAGCCACAGACAGACTGCAGAAAGCCTGCATTTCAAAGAGTGACAACAGATTGCTAATATACAATATATAGAGTCGCACATAACTGCAAAGCAGCTCATTTAATGCGGGCACTCCTCTCCATCTGTGTCTCACAGAACAGATCCATCAACATGGTGTGCACTTTGGCCAGCAGTCCCCCAAAAACTGGCCTGTGTCAATGCTGGACAAGAAGTATGACGACATGCCACAGGTGAGCTTAAATATCTGACATTTGGAGAAAGAAGCGTTGCAAATTCTGTTTGATCTGCAGACAAATGTCTTTGGGTTCAGGGCCAAAATGTGATGCAAAAAGGATAATTTTGTGAACTGAATACACACTGTGAATATTTGGAAACGACAGACATAGAAATGGATGAAAAAACAATAAGACAGACAAGTTGATAAAGGGGCATTGGGAAAAACAAATAGACAGTTAGCCAGTCAGTCAGTCATTCAGACAGACAGTTATCCAGCAGGGACACACTTCATCATACACAGACAGAAAGTCGAGACGGACATTATGCTTATACAGAAGAGACGTCCAGCAGTCACTCAGTTAGATACGTATGACTGATTGACAGCATTATATAACGCCACGCAGAGAGACACACTAACAATCCAGCAGACAGACACGCTGATCTCTGCACAGATAAGCTCGCGAGACAGGCGAGTGAACACTTTGTGCATCCCAGATCAGTTAATTTTAAAGGTCCACAATCAGGCAGGCAGCAGCTGGGACTGGCCATCAGGGAGAGATGTGGGGCCACGCTGCCCCAATATATCCATGCAACATTAATATTTCAAAATTGTTTTTCTGGGAATTTATAGTGTGGCTAGCTCGGGCCACTGGCCTCCATCACACAGTCACGAAAACGAAGCTGTCAAGGTTCAGGTCTTTGTGTGAGATAATGATTGTTTTACATTTGTTTATTTCACTTCAAGACGTAGCTCATGATGGTGTGTATTTCATAAAGCTTGTGTGGTTGTGTAGGTCATCTGTCTGTCTGTCTGTTGGTTTTTCTCATGCATGAATGCAGATAGAGTTCCAACTAAAATGTGTGTTGTTTAAAGAGCCACAGATCTGAGTAACTTGAATCATTTTCCATGATTAATTGGAATAATGAAGCCAATATCATATACAGACTGAGGTGGTTTAAAATAGCCCTGTTGGCCACCAGCATGGTTAGGCATATATGGTTGAATTTAGGTTGGATGTCAGGCGCCAAAATTCAACGTCAGGACAACCTCTAATGCCAGCGCCAAACTGACATAAAATACTGACAACAGCTGATATTTTGTTAGTTTTAAGTGAGCAGTGTGTAGTGTTTAGTGACACGTAATGATGAGGTTGCAGATTGCAACCAACTGAATACATCTCACTTTCAACAACGTACGGTGGCCCTCAGGTAACATAAAAATGCAAGTTCTCTGGAGCCAGTGTTTCATTATGGGCTACTAAAGAAATGAGCAACATCAACACATTTTCATCACTACTCGTCACTTGGTGCCGCTTTTGTCATCTAGTTATGATGTTGTAGGTATCCTTCTGCGTCAGCTGTTCAAGCTTTAGGATGACGGTACCAAGATGTCAACAAATGTGCAAAGTGGGTCGATGCACCATGCAAATTTGTTTAGACAACATGAGTACATGGCAACCAATGTCGGACTGTTTACAAACGCACAGGATGGTTAAGATTAGACAACAAAGTCACGGATGAGGAGGGAAAAGAGGCACATTGTAAGGTGTAGAAAAAAAACATCACCTAAAGATGGGAAGCAAACACCAGACTCCTGCATGAAAGTCAGTTGATTTTGGGGCCCATCCCACCTGCCCTTAAAGGTGCACTGGTGCTCCTTACATTACGTTTGTACCAGCAGTGTTTCAACCTGATGTCGTCCTTCTGCATTTCATACGCACTCGACAGGTTCCCTCTAGCCGTATTCTGACGCCGCCAGTGAGCGTATCATCTGGATGCACCTTGTGCCATCCGTCCTTCAAAAATTTAAATCTACTGATTTCTTTATTGAATAATGTATGAAATATTAAAAATATCTAAAATTCCCCAGCGCCTGTTTTCAAATTGCTAGCTTTGTCCTGCCATCATTGAAAACTCAAATATATCCAATTTATTATCATATATGACAACGAAAAATAGCATTTGTCAAACTGAAGAAATCATTAGTTATAAAATGTATTGTATCTCCTCTAAAAGTTAAACTGACGGACCATTTGAGCTCTAGTATGAGTCAATTAATGTAATTAATGTTTTGAGAAAGTCTGCATCAAAAAGTCATTTTAAGCCAACCTCTTACCTTTTTTTTTTTTTTTTTTTTTAAACACTACCCTAACTTTTAGGAGTCTGAAACATAATTCTTGTCACCCCCTGTGATTAAGCAGTACATGGGAGAGTGTAGTCACCTCATTATCCAAACACTGACAGGAAGAGATCTCATACATGCAGTTGTGGTCAGTGTGGTTGCGATTAAACGGGAAGTGCTGTGCGCCGTGACGCGCGCGTGGAGAGAGAAACAGAGGTGGAGAGAGAGAGAGATGGGGAGAGAGAGAGAGATCTAAATCAACCACTCAGTATCCCAAAAACACAAGAAGCGCCGGCGATCCTCAATGAAATCCCCTCTTTGCTTCCGCCCTCCAAACTGACTCCGTCTCCGCGCCAAACTTCCAGCAAGCGTCCAGCATGACCGGAGACAAACACCATGGATGCGCCACATGAGGCGGACCAGACAAACTGAAGCCACCGCTCAAAGTTTGCTCATAGAGAGCACCGTTAAACTGACTGAACAAGCGCACAACTTTACGCGTGTTTTCCTGCTTTCCTGATACTTTTTACTCTCCGCCTGCCTCTTGGGATTGCTTGGACTCCGCGGTGTTTGTTTTATATGTTCAGCCGGGGAGACGTGTAGTTTTTTTTCGGGGTGGTCCGCTATAAGGAAGGTGACATGCAGGTTCTCGGGTGGACCATAGTTCTCCTGTGCCAGTGGATCCTACGGAAGGTGAGTTTAATATTATCCTGAGAAGAAAAAACACGAAAACATTATTTTTTTTATTTATCCAAACAGAAATGTTCCTGCTGCGTATGGAGAGAAACAGCTGCCTCATTCTTTCAGAGGGTCAGTTTCCTTGAAATCGCTCTGAAATATTATGTGCAATCTCGTTTTTAATCAGGTAACTTTAAAAAAGAAATAAAAAAAATCAGACGCAGCAACACCTTATTATTTTATAGTTTGCCTTGATTGAGCCGTATTTTCACTGTAATTTTGCCATCTACATAAAATCTTGGATCACTAAAACTTGATTCAAAGTTGTTATATCTGCCGAACAGCTATTTACACCATAAAAAAACCGCACTAGGCGCATTTATTTGGCTTAATTCTCTGTTGTTAGTTTCAATGAACGAGTGCGCGACTTTTGCCCGATCTCCAAACGCGCAGATTAGTGCTGTCAGAGCGTTTTACCCTTTTTACTCCCAGTTAAGCAGCCCGCCCCTTATCTATTTATCTATTTGCGCTCGCAGCAACTTCCTCTAATTTTTCTTCAGAAGTTAAAACACGCCCGTGGCTTGTTTTATTATCTCGGCATCGCCATGGTAAAGAGTTTGCGCGCCTGGTTTGGGCTCTGATGTCGCTGCAGCTGCTGATTATGTGCGGCGTGTAAATGCGCGCGCGCGTGTGTGTGCACGCACGCTCAGATTGGCTGTTTGCGCATTATATGAGAGTGTTTTCCCGATTGCTTTACACTGACACTAATAATGTAGTCATTATATCCAAACATCCGCACATAAGAAAATACAATAGGAGGCGTCTGTCCCAGCAGACACACATCTGCAGTCAGAGTGTGTTTGGCCTCAACCAGAAATGAAACAGAATAAATACATGACTTTTCACCATGATCCTCCTCTTCTTCCTCTTCCTCACCTTTGACTCCTTACTTTCCTCTTTTTCCTCCTCCTCTTCTATTATGGGTCACCCCTCTACACACTTTTACCGGTTTTCATTAAAAACAACTTGCTGTTTCTTTAGATGCAGTTGTAAAAGACAGTTGTTGTTTTGATAGGACTTTTTTTTAAAATAAGATTTAAAAAGCAGCCCTAAAAGTGTAAAACAAGTCTAAACATGACTTGGTTCGAGACCTGTAGAGAGCTGAGGAGGCGGATGGTGGGGAACCGTCATTGCTAACACAATGGCTTGGTGGTCCACGGTAGCTGGTGTTCTCTCTTTTAGCTTGTGATTTAAAAAAAAAAGAATACAAATAAATTAAAAACCACCCTGTTGGCTGGTGGCAGATTGGGGCTAGGTTGTATTGTGACAGGTAATAACACCTACGCTTCTTTTGAAGATTGAATGCAAATCATTTCTGCTGCAAAGTGGAACTGCTGTGTCTCTTCCGCATCAGAGTGCAACTCTGGTTCAAGTATTGGGATCGACTTGGTATTAGATTATATCAGCCATGCTTTTCAGTAATGTGCCATTTGAGATTGCGTTAGATAGTTTTTCTTCCTTTTTCTTCCCGAGGAGTCGGGGGATGAGAGTTTTGTTTGTTTTGTGTGCGGCGTAGATGACAGTGATTCGGCTGACATAATATGACAAGTTACATCCCTGGGAGCACTATTAGCTTAAGGGATTAATAAGTGAAGAGGTAAAGGAGCCAGTGAAGAAGTGAAGGCAGGTGAGAGATTTGGCAAACAGAAAGAAGAGAGGAATCAGTGGAGGGGAAGGAAGAAAAGGTAACATTAACCGTCTCTCTAATTTAATTACATGCTCTCTTTGAACACCTTTAGTGGCGATTTACAGTAACTTAGTGGCCTGTTTAAGTATGTGTTAGTGAGAAAGAGAAGAGGAGGAGAACGGGAAAAAAGTATCCTCTCTAAGTTTATCATCTAAATTTCTAACCACATTCAAAATGTAAAACTTATTTTATAGATTAATTTAAAAAATGTGTTTAAACACACTCGAATAGGAGTGGGCTTTCACATTGTGTGTGTGTGTGTGTGTGTGTGTGTGTGTGTATATGTATAAATTCCTGCATATGATGTCCAATGCTGCAATATTCTAATTTTTTCCACCTCGTGCTTTGAAATGATATCTACAGTAACAGCACTACAAAAGAAGAAAAGATGTGTGAAAAGCTTCTTTGCTGTTTTATGCTCCCAGTAGGAACAATAGCATTAGCCGGCATCTCAACCTGACAAAATCCTCTTATCTCCCCCCATAAAACAACTAGCTATATACCCCCAGGGATATTACAGCAACTGAGTCACTTTAATTTCATTATGCTGTATATCCTACTTCCTTTGCAATCATGTCTGATATATTCTGCATAGCTTTGCATTTCAGTCTCTGCCCCAGTAAAATGTGTATGAGGAATACACCGGAGTGTGTTTCCATGCCTCATGTTCGTGCCCACTTATATTTACACCATTGTCGGGGGAAAAAAATTGAGCCATCAGAAGAGCAGGATCAGATGCTTTTTCCACCACAGATTAAACCAGGTGGTTGGTGGTTCCCCTCCCACTCACTGTCTCTTGGTCCATCCATCTGTCCGTCCGCGGATCATGTAAACTGTCAAACGGCCCAGTTTCAACAAGCAGGAGGCACCACTGGTCTGTAATCTGTGCAAATTATATTCACAAACCGATTAGATATGTAATCTGTTGAAACATGATGACAGAAGCAATCACATTACGGCTATATCTATTGCCTCTGAAATTGTTCCGAGAGATCAAAGCATTCTTTAAAAAATAAAAAAATTAAAAAATGGCACAGATTCATCCAGTGTTTTAATGGATTCTAACATGGTTTGCTTAAGGTTAAGCAACGATCCATTTTTATTTAATTTGTTTTCTCCCCTTTCAACAGCCCCTGTGCCCCATTTTTGACAACCCATTACTTTTAAAAATGAGTTATCACTTGCTCGGTGGCGGTGCAGTGAACAGTTCCACCTCAGGCTTTATATCAGCCTTAAGGAGAAGGGAATTTAATTTAAATGTGCAAAGACGTCGTATATTTTAGACTAATGTGAGATAAAACATCGTTGTGGGCGTGTAGGCTCTGCTCTGTTCAAGCATCTGTCAGGTTGTGGAGCTCATGTAGGACTGTAAACTTTAACATAATTGCATTTTGGGCGATTTAATTAAAACCTTCTTTTTTAAAATCTGAACGCAGAGTTTAGTATAACTGCATTATCCTATTCTGCAGTTTATAGATGATCCAATTGTAATGATGCAGGCAGAAGAATAAATACAATCTGGAGCCAAAATTCAATTGCAAACAACGTGTGCACACTCTGTTTGACTGGCAGCTCGAGTGCACCTGAGGTTCTGAAAAGGGGAGCATTATGTTTGAAATTATTGATAAGGTGATGGTATTATTTTTAAGGCACAAAGAAAGAGAAGCCGAAAACATATTCAGGAGCATTGACAGCTGCTGCTGCTGCTGCTCTCTCTGCTCAACAGGCCTGTTGCGGTTGTTTGGTGCGCTTCCTGTTGGAGCCACCTGTTCATGTTTGACACACGGATGTTAAAGGCGTTCCTGGGTCAGAGATCTGGCCGCTATTCACGCATAGTAAATGCATTTCATCACTGTTTTTTAAAATTAATCTCAGGAGTGATTTCCGAATGAATCTTAGCCGGCAGTGGAAGTATTTAGGTCCTTAATTATAGTAAAATTAGCAATGACACCCTGTAAAAATACTACCTTACAGGTAGAATTCTCAGCCCAAGTGCCAGAATAAAATTTGACACTGTCCATTCCTTCACAAATGAATCTCATCACTAAATTTTGTATTCCCTATCTTGACTGGGGTTTGAACCTCATCTGTGTATAAATTTGCCATTTATTTTTGTTTTGTTACACTGCTGATAACTCTATATCTGAAAGTCGTACATGTCGATTCATTTTTGCCCAAATTGAAAAAGTGAAATTTTCGGTGAGTGCCGTTGTTGCTCTCTGATCTTTGCCACAGCCGTGCACCATTTTTATATTGTCAAAGATTTTTGGTGTTGTGCGCACTGCTGTTTTTCAGCATTCCTGCAGACCACAGATATGTTACATTTGTATGTTTCATTATGACGTAGTTCAGATTACATGTGCGTTAGATGAGTTCCTCATGAGGAGGAGGGGATGGTGGATGCTGTGTGAGATCAAACTGCAGACAGCAGCAAACTGCTCTGTTCAAGACCAACAAAAGTGGGATTTTTTTTCCCAGGTATTTAAAGCCAAAACATGATGTTTTTCTAACCCTTACTAAGTGGTATTTAGTGCCTAAATTTAACCACAGCACTGTCACAACATATAAACATACAATGCTAACATTGACTCTGGCAATTGGGTTAAAACACCTGCATTAACACTATTACTGTAGTAAAAGTGAACAAGTTTTATTAACAAAATGTACATTAAGTGCTGGGCAATAAAGTGTTTGTAATGCAGAAGAATTACCCTGTGAGTGTTACCGGTGGTCATATATTATTGGATTATTATTACAAATGCATACACATGTAAGTAGCATTTTACTGTTGTAGTTGGTCGAGGAAAAGCTAATGAATAGATGCATCAAAAATATATCACATTTTATAAGCAGATTGTTTATTTTGTTTGTAATGTTGTGTTTTAAAAATAATAATAATTCTTAGAAATGCAGTAGAGTATACATTTAGCATCAAGCAACATGAAGTAAATTAATTAATTATTAATTATTAAATCTTTAGCACAGTGTGAAAGTAAATGTAAGAACTATAGTGGGGTTTCTATAGACCAATAAAGTACCCATAACTTTTACAATTTTTATTTTTAAAGGGGGGTATCTGTGTTGTTGGTGGGGAGTGTGAATCTCAAGGCGCTATCAGAAATGTTAAAAAAAACAGAGGTTGCAGACAGATGTGAGGATAATAAAAGAGTGGACTTTAAATGTCCCGCCATTTTAATATACATGTCAGACACATTTACCTCGTCTAAGCCTAGAGCTTCGTCACATTTCAGCTTCTTCATCCAGCTTCTTTCTCGTCCGTCTGGAGCAGAGCAGATGTGTCTGAGGTTTAAATGCAGAGGCAGATCATATTTCTTTGGGCAGACAGGAAATGGCTGGAACCAGGGGCTGCAGTGTTTTTACTGTCACCCACACAAACTGGCTTTGGAGCTAATTTTACAGTTTGGGTCTTATACTTCTTAAAATCAAGACCTAATCAGAATTTAGTCCCAATCTGGGCCAACTGAACCATCAATAATCTCTCTGTGCTACATTTAGGATGTTTTTCTCACCTTACTCACCTTACAGCCTTTCTGTTTATACCAGTACAGTTTTTAGTGTGACTGCATTACACCCTTTTTCATCCATGATGATGAAACAGGTCACTGCCATGATACTTTTTGTGAAAGCAATATAATCGTGTTTATATGTGATTTACACATCATTTACATATGCCAACTTAAATGGGTTTCTTTTTTCATTGTGAGTAAAATACAAATATATTATCTATAGTTTCCATCATCATTTCACAAACAAGTGACAAATGCAACTATGTCTCATGTTTTGGTAATGAAAAGTTGCCCTTGACAAATTAAATCAGTGCCAATTACATCATCTTAGATTATGAAAGTACAACAGTTTTAATTAATTGTGAAATGCACACGGGGGCTTCTCCTGTTTGGTTTATGTCTGAATGACAGAAACAGTGAAAGTCAACAGTGTGAAGAGATTAGGTTTTTGCAACAATTTAGTCATGAGGCAAAAAGGTATGATCCTTAATTTTTGGATTTGTTAAAAAAATGTGTGCATTTTTGTAGCACCACCATCAGGGAAACTATTACCACATTTAGATGGCATAATTTTTGGATTATTCTCGATGTATCTGCTAAATTTTGGTAGCTTTACATCAGTGGTAGAGCTCTTTATGAGTCAAAAAGCAGACATAATAAAAAAAAATTGACCATACTTTGATTGGCAATTTATTTTGAATATAGAGTCAAAATATAATTTCTTGGCGACAGACGGATGCTGCCATTCTCAAACCCAGGCTGTCAGCATTGCTTAAATATATACCTGGTCAGAGTTCAACATTAACCGTGGCCCAATGGCCAAAAGTTGCTCTGTGGCCACTAAGTTTTATCTGGTCCCTCTTGAAAATGAGACTGCATGTCTCATTGAGATTACCCGTCTAAATAAAGGCTACATTTAAAAAAAGAATGTGAGAGAATATACTGTATCTATCGTATTTCTCTGTTACTGTCTTTTATTTAGGTGTCACTGTTAATATAGGCTCTGTTGAATTGCCTTTTCTGTATTTTTTACACAAGTTTACATTTGGGCTGCCAAAAATATACTTGGCCACCAAATTTAGGAGCCTGTGGTCTTTATGAGCCCCTATTCCTGCACCCATTTGGGTTCCATTTTGTTAGGTGGTGTTATTGCATTTATAGTTAGTATGTTCAGAATTCACGTATCAGCTATTGAGCAGTCATTGGCAAAACTTTTTCAGTCTTCAAGTATCAACAAGGCTGTGGTGACCCTGTGGTTTTATTTAAGCATTAAAAAAAAAAAAAACTTGGTTATGGTTAGAAAAAGATCAATGTTTTGGCTCAAAACACCTGGTTTTGGTGGCACGATTCCCACAAGAAACACTTTTATGACTTGTTTAATAAAACAGCCATGTTTGGGGGGCAGAAATGCTGCTATAAACGTCTCAATGTCTCACTGGTAAACAATTCAATTCAGATCAGTTGGGCTGAGAGGGTTTTACAGCATACAGTATCCCTCTGTCTTTGGACCCTCACAGAAACTCCTTCCAGAAAAAACATTTAACCGGGGAAAAAAGGTAGAAACCTCAGGAAGAGCAACTGAGGAAAGATCCCTCTTCCAGGACAGATATGCATACAATAGATGTTATGTGTGCAGAACAGATCAACACAATAAAATTATAGTAATCAATTTGACAAAGTGATACTTAGGAAAGAGAGAGAGGGAGGTGGAGATGCACAGCAATAAGAATAATAATACCAACAATAGTAGTAGAAATATGATTATTAATAAATGTGGTTTGTGATAGTATGTATGTTACATGCATATATTATAATATATGTATGTGACAATAATAATCATATGTGCATAGTAATAAGCATGACTCATAATGATAGCAGTAGTAGTTGACATCAGGCAGGATCACAGCATCAGTGCAACCATGACCAAAACAGTGGTCTGCAGCTTGGCAGCTGTCTTGCATACATGTCACGCCATCCATCACCCCCTTCAACACTCAGGTCATAACCATGTTGTGGTATAACAACAAACATGACCGTTGCTGGCCATAGTCAACATGCTGGTCAGTGTAGGAGGAGCCGTCTAACCTATATCCATAATGCTGATAACCACTAATGCCTATTGAACAGAGTGATAACATTTGAACTGGGTGATTCCTGCCAGTCACCTAAATAATATATGCATCATAAGACCAATAACTGATGATTGGGTGATGATAGTTGTGCTCTGAATCTGTAAATCATTGAGCAGAAGGTGGACCAGGCTCTGTGTATAAACACAGTTAAACTCACCCTCGTTAAATGATCTATTGGCTCCCTCCATCCAGCCTGGTCATACCATCTCTGTTATGCACAGTTGTACAGTGAAATGATTGATGTTATTGCTAATTCCCTGCAGTCTGCTACTTTGTTTTTACATCACCTGCCATTTTCATAGCACTTTACTTATTCTGTGAGGTGTTTGCTCTCTTTTTATCCCAGGTCTTAGCTGTTTTTTTAATCGTTATTTTAAAATAAATAGGACAAAGTTCTTGCAGAAGGAAAGGACAGGCTTTTGTGAATAATCAAGTTAAATTTTATGTTTAATTTTACAAACTAGCCTCCAGCTGTCAAAAGAGTCTTGCTTTGGTTTGGATTGACTTGGTTGTGAATGCCAGATGGTGGGCTTTCACATAACTGCAAATAACGCTGGCAATTGGTTGAAGCTTTTATGTTAGAAAGAAAAACATGGAAATCAGAGAAGCAGAAGCAGACAACTTGAATAAAACGCCTCCTCCTGTCTCGTCTGGGCTCTCATGATGTTCCAGAAAGCTCCATTTAATGTAAAAAGGTAAACAGAACGTCTGTCATACAGTAACAGTTTATGGCATCATGGCAGTGAACAGATACAACAAGATGTGTTTCTATTTCTTACTTGTTGAGTGATCCACTTTGTTGAGTGATTTTCTATCTTCACTGGTTAATAGTCTCTGAATTAGTTTTCTATGTTGTAATCAGTGGAACCAAAAGAGAGGTTGAAAAAAAGGAAAATACTTTAATCATGGTGCCTGCAAAAAAACAAAACAAAACTTGTCACATGCAACTGTGACAGGATGCTGAAAACTGGAACGCTCAAATTGCTGCACAGATTGTGTTTGCATAGTTGAGAGTTGTGTAGTTATTGTAAATATCATTCCAGGTATACAAATAATCAGAATATCACGATGTCAGTGTGCTAGTATTGCGAGTATTTTGCAAAGCTTGGTTGGCAAATAAGTATCTGAATAAACTTGCATTAAAGCAACAAACTGTATTGCATAATGTCGATGCTGTCATATCGGGGTGTGATATAAAGTTTGTATTTTCAGAAGTTGTATCGTATAACTTCTGCTTCAGCTGGTGAATTTAAAGCAAATGTGTAACATCTGGACGTCAAAATCATTCAGTCAGGGAGGGAGGCTGATGTTTCACTTCCCCCCCAAAAATTGGGTTAAGTGTTCTTTTTAATTGACATAGAAGGAAATCTGTCACACCCTCCTCTATGCCGAACAGTATGTTTGATGCAGCTCATTTGACCAATAATGATTAATAGACAGTTGTGGAAGAAATATTTAGATCCTTAACTGTAATATTATGTTTTATTTAGGACAGCTGTTGCTACTCTTCCTGGGGTCGGGCACATATTCTTAACATATACATATACAGTGCATAACATATACAGTACATATCATGTAACAATTAGAAAAGAATTCAACTAAAAAAGCAACAATAATCATTTTAACCAAAAATCCTAAATAATAAAAAGATAATTCTAACAAAAATGATAGAAATCAATCAAAGTACATTTGCTTTGTTATGGTTCACAGGCACGTCAGTCCTTCAAACACATTTTCCTTTGTCCAGAACCTAATAGGTTCCTGTGTTTTGTTGTATTTATTTAGGCAATGCTGTTTCACAAATAGTTTGATTTGCAGTTTACTGGTTCTTTGTGTGATGTGTGAATTCAGTTCATACATGGCTCTACATTACTGTATGTTTGATTGCATCTGTGTTTGATTTGGGCAGTGTAACATTATCTCCAGCAGCCCACCATGCTGTTGAAATATTCCGTAAAAACTTCAGATAAAAGTTTAAGTCCTGCAATCAGACACATCATCTAAACTCAAGTACCTAACCTACAAAAGGATAATCAGCCAGATGCATCAACACATTTGCAGCGTTCTGATGTTGCAGACTTGTGGAAAAGCAATTTTTTACTGCTTTGTGTACTACTTGGTAGTGCAATTTTTACTCAATGGAATTTAATTTGATATGTTCATCATATGTTTTTTTCTGCATATCTGCAAAGTCAAATTAGTGCAGTAAAAAGTACAGTAATTGGCTTTAAAATGGAGTGGAGAAGAAGTATGAAGTAGCACATGGTAATGTAAAGTGCATCAGAGTTGTAGGCCTACTTAAAAAGACAGAAAATGTAGAATTTAAAGGTTCAGTATGCAACATTCAGAGCATTAATGTTGCAGCAAACTATAATTTGATATGTAGAGATATAGTGGATTTATGGCTGTATTAAGCAGAAAATGAAGTCAGGATACCTCTGTGTGCTTTATAATCTGAGCTTCTCTGTTCTTTGCTGTGGTAGGCGATTCGGCAGCATGTGCATGTTAGTGCATGTGCGTCCCAGTGTAAGGACTCACACAGAGACTCACTGGCTAGCTAACCACTGCCAATTTAGATTGCCCTCATACAGCAGTCATGGGCAATTATTGCTGACCGTTGTTTCCACTGTTCACACTGTTAGCACACTTAGGTGCTAGCACCATTAGCTGCTAGCTGCCAGCTTAGCCACCTCCATGTTGAGAACCATGCGCAGACATTTCAGGCTCAGACAACACATAATAAAATCAATATCTGTTTAAATGTACAAGATATTTAGAATATTTTACCGCTTTAACCTGCCATCAAACCGCCCTGTCCTGCTGCATTTTCTCAGCTGTAGAACTTCTGTTTTCCTTTATTATTAACAAAACTAAGAAGGCTGAACTAAAATGTGAAAGAAAGGTGAGAGAGAAAGCAGTTCCAAACAAACACAGTATGGATAGTTGTGTCTCAACAGTCCCTACACAAAGCGAGCTTTAACATAATAACACAAAATATCCCTGACCTGTTGCTGGAAAAAATAGCTCTTGAGCTTCGGTGAAAACACGGCCAGACAGAAAGAAGCAGAGCGCCGGGCTCCACATCAGACCACACCAGGCACTTTCACTGCCAGGATAATCTGGAGAAAAAGGCCTGTGGACAGCTGCTGCCTCAACCCCAAGAGGGTCTCACATCTCTCATGGCCAGAGCCACCGCCCAGCCTCCAACACAGCTCTCTGTGTATCTGCCAGCTCGGGCGGTGGAGGAGGAAGTGGTGATGATGGAGATTGTTGGAGAGTTTTGGTGGGCTGGGAAACAGGAAGTCTGTGAAACTCCATGTTTCTCATTCTTCTAGTTTGTGTATCATTTATGCTTTTCCTCGTAGGTCTTCATACTGACTCAACTTCTGTGTTTCCTCTGTGTGCTCTCTCTCTCCTTCTGTCTCCCCTCTCCACCCAAGCAAAGGGATGGAGGATGAGGGTAGAGCAGGCAAGGCACATATGGAGGTCCGGGTCAAGATAACCACACCTGATCTGTCTTGAACTGAGCTCTACCCGCACCGCAGAACACACACTCACATAGCATTTTAATGCATCCTTGCCTGCCTCAATGGATGGGCTACCATTATTACAATAGTACTGTGTATGACTCACCAAGCCTTATGGAGTGACTGTGGAAAATTGCTCCCTGAGAGGAGTTGTGGGGGGCAAAAAAAAAAAGGGAATGCACGAGGAGACGATAACGCCTGAAAAGGAATCAATTTGAAAATATTACTCATAATCTGTTTGCCGAAAAGATATGTGGTGCAGACGTGCATTCATAGAACGGAGCTGTGATAAAATGAATTATACCCAAGCACAGGCATAAACACACGTATACAACTAGAGGGTAAATTTCAGGAACGCAAGGTACATGTTCATGTTGTCATGACCACAGTGTGATAGACGAAGAGCTTATCTATTACACAGCAATTACAACTGAGGTGGTGCAGCCATGATGGCACAGGGGAGAAAATGAACACTTAGCTGAAGCCGATAAAGGGACATTACAGCTGGGTGTGTCATGGCCCTGTAACACATCCATCACTGCACTGTGTCCTCCTGAACAGAGGAGAAGGGCAGGGGGAGCTCCTTAACGTCATTTGCCGTCTCCCTTTTGTAAATGTTGACTGTAACTGACAGTGAGGCCAAAAGGTTTTTCAGTGTTAAATATTTGAGCTTCTTGATGTTTTTGTGTGGGAGTAACATACAGTTAGGCTGAGTATCTGTACTCTTTTGGTACTGACTCAGATGTACTGAAATAATCTTTGAATGTTTGTTCAGGTATAATCTTGTTGACTGATTGTTTGATCAGATATTTCCTGAGTGAGATATTTTGTCCAATTTCAGACTGTATTTCATTACCTTCGCCAAGGAAATAGTGTTTTCAGTTCAGTTTGTGTGTTTGTCAGCAGGTTTATGGAAAAACTACTGACCCAGTTTAATGAAACTTCGTGGAAGAGTGTAGCATGGACCAGGGAAGAGCCCATTAAATTTTTAAGTGAATCCGAATCATAGGGCATTGCAGGATAGGGCACTTGGCCTTGGCGGAAGTCTCTGATTGCCCCTCTAGGTTATACAAAATTTTTGTCTGCCTGTTTTCTTAAGCGCTGGTAGTGGCAGGGCTCTATGGATGACAGAGTTTGTTGGTCTACCACTTTGTTCAAATCAAAATTTCCCAACCATTAGTGGATGAATTAACCTGACATTTTGTGAAGATATTTATGATCCACAGAGGAAGACACGGTTTATGGTCTACGACCAAATACCTGCAAAAGTAAAGACACCAGTTTTACTATGTGTTTACACCTCCTTTTTTGAACAGTTTTGATTTGTGTCCATATTTCCATCAAGTATTTGGACTTAGTGTTCAATGCAAGGAAATTTTTCTCTCTCTTATTTTGCAATTACATAGTTTGACTATCAACAGTCAAGCAAACAGTCAAGCACCTGAACTGGATCAAGTAGCATGTTAACTATTTCACTCTTATGCTAACTTCCTGTGGCACACAGTGCATACATCTGTCCGAAATCTGCCGCAAAAATTAAAAATTTTAAATGCACTCGAGGCATAGCTTAATATGCTAAGTATGTTTCTTTAAAACTATGTAATTACACGATTTGACTCATGCTAACTTCCTGAGGGACACAGTGTATACAGTTTGTCCAAAATCAAATGCAAAAGTAAACATTTTTCAACATACTCTAAAATTGGGATCCGGAAAAAAGAAAAAAAAAAAAAACAAGAAGGAGAAGTTTTGCACATTGGAAATCACGGAGGTTCCTGAATTAATGGTTTTCCCGTTGACCAACAAACGTACAGAGAGCTATGTGGCAACGAGGTGTTAGCACTAATGCGTAATAATGTTAGCACGTTTTCATGCTTAATTACGAAGGCAAACATAGTAAACCTTTTCACTGCTTGACATCAGCATGTTACTACTGTCATTGTGAGCATGTTAGCATGCTGATGTTAGCATCAAATCACCACTAAGTGCAAATAGCTGCTTGCACCACTGTAACTCTTTAGTCTTGTTAGACAACATTTAATATTTCAGAAGTTTTAAATCTTGTGTGAAATTAAAAAAAAGCTTTGTAGAAAAGCTTGTTTATATCTCTGAAAGCATGGCATCAAAAATAAGTGTTGTTTTGGTACTGAAACTCTGTATGATTTTGGCATCAGTATTGAAAAATTTTAAAGTGGCGAGTTATTGTCAATCATAACACTTATTTTTTGAGAGCCTGTGGTATTTTGTTTGTTTTCTTTAGTTATATATTGGACTATTAGCTTGCCTGGATCTCCACTGGGGTTTTGTTGTTGTTGTCCTCTTTTGCATGACTTAATAAATAAAGCAGCAGGGGGAGATTCTGGGTGTAAAGTGGTCAGCCCTACTTTTGATTGCTCTACTGGTGTTGCTCCACTTTGAGAGGTCCCCAGTCATCTTTGTGATGTGAGCAGTGTGTTAATCTTTCTCTCACTCCCTCTCGCTCTCTTTTTCCTGGCTGCGAGGAGCAGAGTTGAGCTTTGGAAATAAATCACATCAGAATGGATGCTTGGCTCCCGATGATGGGCACCGCGTTTGTTTCATACATGCATGATGAGTAGCTCAGCTCTCGGCGGGGGCCACCAGTTATGGCATCACGCCGCTGCCCATGGTCAGTGTGTTGCCTAGTCTCAGCTCCCCCTGGGAGAAAACGCACGCTGTGCTTCGTACTTTCGCTATTTGATATAGCAGTGTGTATTCTGACGCCTTCACGTGTGTTTACTGGTGCAAGAGACAAGCATGAGAAGTGAACACGGGCTCACACAGAGCGCTGAATGGTTGCAGAAAAACGACAGGGTGTGAATACGTGTGTGTGTGTGTGTGTGTGGCTGTTTATGTGCACAATTTGTAATTATCTTTATGTACACTGTAGATGCATGTGTTTGTTTCTTTTTTTTTTTTTCCTTCATATACACGCGGTGTTTGTGTAAGAGTGTATCGCACATAGTTAAAAGCCTTTAGACAGCCTTGGGTTTTCACAACGTTGTGTGATTAATAGTGACACACCTGCGGGAGACATATAGAATAGGATTTTGTGCATGTAATGAAATATTAAAGTGTAATCCGAGTGACACCAAATATCATAACTCACGGTGCAGATGCTCAGGGTCAGCTCAGTGTGAGGACCCCGCCACAGATGGGACTGTGGAGGAGGGATTAGTTTTTATCATTTTTTAATATCTCCAGCGTGGCTTGTAATGCATTAATTCAGACATGCATTGAATTTATTGGAGAACTGAGGCAGGGTGAGAGAGAGAGAAAAAAAAGAGACTAAGGTAGCTCAGCCAGAATGGTGACCCCTCTGGTAAGTCTTGGTATGCACTGAACCTCCGCATCTTAATAAATAAAAGATCCTGCGGAAATCCGCAAATCAAATCTCTGAGATTTGATTTCTTTTTCTTTTTTTTTTTTAAAGATATGTAATAATGGAGTCTTGTTTGCATTCGTGTTTGTCCTTTCAGGATTTCAGGAGGTACAGGGGATGCATTATTGAGATGAAAGTAAGACAATATGCTTGCTGTTTTTGGATTTGTTTTCCCGCAGACTGTCCAAACTTTCTTTTTATATACTGTTTCCTGGAGCTTAATGGAGAGTGGTCAGGAGATTTCAGGGGAGAAGCGAGCACTCCGCACAACCATTTGGTCACAGATCCCTCGCGCGTCTCTCAGTCTGTTTCCCTGTCTTTCTCTCTCACTGTCTTTCATCTCACACCTCTCTCACCTGCCACCTGCCTATCAAAACCTTCACAATCGAGCCTCTATCTTTTTCACTCCGTCGCCCCATTTCTCCTCTTGCATGCTCTTTCCAAATCCTCCACTCCCCTGCTCCATTCCCCTCCGCCTTCACACTGGTCATGCCCGGTCCGCGACTGCTTTTGTGTCTGATTAAAATGTAGCCCTGGAAGAAATAAAATATGTGAGAAGAATATCATAGTTTCAGCTTCTAGCTCCTGATAGCTTGAGCTGGTAGAGACGAGATATTTTTTTTATTTTTTTATTTATTTTTTTTTTCCCTCTCCTGGTGGTTTCTGGCTCCAGTCACCATGTTTCTCTCTGGGTGTTTCTGGATCAAGACATGGCAGTTCTCACTGCTGAATTATAAAAAATCTCTGCTTGGTTTTTAGTTAATTAGCCTGAGCAATGAAGAAACAGGGGGGGGGGGGTGGGGAGATTGATGGCAAGAGGGAAGGAGTGGTGTGTGCGGAGCCGGCAAGGGTAGACTTTTCCTCCTTTAAGTTGGTCCAAGTTGGCCCAAAGGAGGTTGCTGGGGAGGGAGTCTAGGTCAGGGCTAAGGAAGGAGACGAGTGCAGGGGAAACTGAACTTGAGGCTGTGCGGGCAAAAGGGGAACATCAGAAAATCGTCTCATATCTTAACTACCCTCACATTGGAAAATTTCACTGCATTAGTCCTCATGCAGAGCTTAACTGTCAGCATGTGTTAGTAGATCTTGACATGCGTGGTTCTGATGTTATTACAAATTCTGAATAAGGGATTTATAAAGTGAAGGGTTGCAGCTTTCAGTGAGGAAATTACTAATATGTGAGTAGCCTTGAAGAAACAACCCACAGAGTTTGTTCACTCGCTGGATTCTGACGTGGCTTGCTCTGTGTGTGTGTGTGTCTGTGTGTGTGCCCGTGTGTGTATGTTTGGGTTAGAGGCAACATTATCTGAATCCAAAATTCACCTTAAACAATGGACTGATCATTTTACAGGCTGAGTGGAGGAACATGTCATTGACTAAAGAACTAAAAGCCAAGGCTGCTTTGATCTAATGTCAAGTAAGTCAGACTATTTGAACATAACATCACATACTTAGGTCACTCGTGATGTTTTTCTAAACCTTATAAAGTTGTTTTGTCGCCTTAACTTGACTATGTGTGTTACGAGTTTCACCCAGGAGATGGCTGTGCATTACATACAGACGCTAAACTGTGCATCTCAGGGGAAGTAACTACCAGCTGCCAGCCAAATGCTGGTAAAATATGCAAGTGGCAGCTAGATTTGCTTTACTCACCTTCCACCAAAAACATCCAATGATAATCTGCTGGTAGATTTTAGAATCCAACAGTCACAGTGGCAAAAGAGTTAACTTCCAACCCTGGTGGGTCTCATAGTGAGGCCAAAGAGTGCCTTTGGGGGTTGTTATTATGACCTTGATGACCTGGGATGAAAACCTGTCAAGGGACCAGATTAGAAAACGTTCATATGCATTGTTTTGGAAGGCATTGACATTAGATCCATTTGTTGCTGTTGGTGGTTTTTTTGGTGCCGGGATTTTTTGGTTTTAGCTGGATACATTTTTGGTAAAATACAGGCAGTGCAGTCACTGCATCGTGTTGCGGTGCCTTCTGTAGTTTAAATTGGTGCTGAGTTCAGACTCTGCATACAGCTCTACTTATCACCATGATATTAACCACTTCTCTCTGATTAGTCCAGACTCAACTCGCAGGCGATGTTTTCAAAATCATTAAGTCATAGCAAAAACGGTGCTTGTGAGATGTAGCTCAAAATAATTTTCCTCTTCTTTTTAAAACCGTAATTACCACTGGATAGCTAACAACAACTCAACACTTTAGTAGATGAAACCTCAGATTGTGACACAAATTCAGACCTTGGCGTTAATTAAAGAGAGCTGGAACTGCAGTTCTCTTCACTCTCATTCTGAGTCACAGCTTGATCACTCACGCTCATATTTATAAAAAAAAAATAAATAAAAATAAATGTTATACTTAGTGTGTTCTGGTCAGAAAACCACAGATGGAGCCAGTTTCCTGACACCCCAGTTCACTTCGCTCACCAGATGTCACCCTCCCCTCGGCAGACACTTGGACCAGACCCCAACCTGCATGTAGCGACATGACCAGTCAGTGACAGTGACATAATGTGGCACCTAGAGAAACAGACAGAGAATGAGGGCTGGGAAGTGACAGACAGAGGGAGAAACTGACACATATGCTGCACCAGCGAGAGGCTGGACGTCGCTCTGCAGCCGGCTGTGCTCCTGTATGTCCAGCTGAGGAGAGAGTGAACAATGTAATGCAGCGGAAACAACGAGGGCATCTGCAGAATCAGTGTAACCCTGATGGACCAACGCAAGCAATGCTGATCAGACTCTTCTCACTCTCCTTATGATCTAAGGCAAAGAATTTGCCAACAGTATAACCTGAAACTGTCAGTGTATGTCTGCTGTAGTGAAATATGCTGCATGAGTGACTGCGTGAAGTTCAACTAACTACAGTTTAGGGATGAAAAGACAGCGATCGCTTGAATGATTCAAGTTAATTTGCGAGCTCCGTGATGCATTCAACTCATCCTGTACACACTACAGGACTTTAGGAGTCTTCATTTCTTTCATTCTCTTTTTTGTGACAAACTTTTCAGCTATAAACCAATGTCATATTTTCTATGTTTACTGAATTTTAGGACCAACTGAAATTACAGGATACAGATCTGCTCTGTAAATTACGCAAATACCCGAAAGGGCACAATTTATATTTCATATTTTTGGTTTCATGACGGTGTGCTCAGTCTCTTCAGACTGTTGCCACCATGTCTACAAAGACAGACATGACTTGCATTTCTTTGTTTGTTTACATTGTCTCTCCATTCTCCTGCTGGATCAGCTGTCAGTCAAACACAGACACTGGCCCGCCCACTCAGAGGTCTGATGACTTAAGGAGCATTTCTGATGTTCTCCTTCTCTTCTGAGGATCTCCAAATACCTTTTTTTTTCAAATCCTATTTTTATTCTTTGTTCTTTCCTCATATCCTCATTAGTTTCCACAACTTGGCTACGAGTTTTTCTGGGGTCCTTATATTTCTTTTCCTGATAAATCCACAACATGGAGTGCCCTTGTAGCTCACAGCGCATATTACCTATGTGGAGTCCTGATCACAGCAGCTCTGGTTTAAATGCAGTCTGGGACCTTTGCTGCACTTGGTTAGGTTTTTTTTTTTTTTTAAATCATGGTTTGACTTGTTACTTACGCAATGTAACATCATATGGCATACGTCACTGACTTTTGGTGTTAACAAACAGTGGTCTCCTGGATAGATGTCTGAGTCTGTATGACCCATACACCCTCCCACCCACCAGCCCTATGGAGACTTTTTCGCTCTTTACTGGAGTTGTGTGGAGCATCAGAGATGCAAAAATGGAGCATCATATTAAAGGGTGCCTCAGTGCAACGTGTATTCTGTTAATTTCTATCCAATCAATACATTATGGCATTCTTACACACTAAACAAACTAAACATTACACCTGCTAAATACCAGCAAGTTAACTTTGTCATTGTGAGCATGTCGCCTGGCTAGAGTTGGCATTTAGCTCACAGCTGAGCCAAAGTACAACCTCACCACCTTCACCACCTCCTCCTCTATTCTTCAGTTTGATCCAAATTCCTCTTGTTTTCCAGGTATTCATTTCCTTTATATTTTTCTCTGTCACTGTTTGTGGTCGGATGTTTTCTTGTAGTTGAGATAAGGAGGCCAGCGTGATCTCATGTCTTGCTACATCAGACAGCGGAGTATTGAGGGGCCAGCACTGTGTCCTGATGGCCTGCTGAGCCACATAAATCAAACACATGCGCACACAAGGACAGAAAGAAAGAGATTAAAAAGATATCGGTGAAAGATTGACTACCCTGTTGCCTTGTAAAATAGAACCGCCAAAAGGTTAAAAAAAAAAAAAAAAAAAGATACATACTAGTGTGTATACGTACCTGTGCAAGAGCCTAGTATCAAAAATCCTTGTGTAGACCTTGAATGAGTAAACGCTCGCTTTGAGAGCGACACACCCTCAGAATTTATGGCCTAGTTTAGTATCTGAACATCATTCTTGAGACAGACTTGGGAACTTAACCTTAGAGTAATATCAAAAATGATGCATCCACAAATTTTGCTCCTGCATTATTGTTTGGCTCAAGGTTTATCACATCTTAAATGTAATAAAAATCTCATCAGGCAAAGCAATTTGTATTGAACAGGATGTTGCATTATTTGGAGATTGCCACATCCACTAAATGGAGATTAAAATGAGATTTACAAATAAATATAGCCGATAAATGTTTTTTGTAATTTTTTCGATGTTTAATCCACGAGGTCAGTGATTCCCACAAGTCCCCTGTGTCGCCCATATCAATTGTAATTCACATTCCTCCCCCCACAATTTTTTCATATTTATATCAGACACACTACCGGCTCCAGTTATTGTTCTTTTACAGGACATAGATTACAAAAGGCTTTCAGATTTAATGTCTCGTCTTAAATATTGCATTTCTGACAATTTCTAAGGTCTATGGTTTTTTACCCCTCCCACCAGCCAAACTGCTGCACCAAACACCTCTGGTGCCTTTATGCACATTGCCTCAACACTGATTTCTATTTTGGTGTGAATTGATTTTCATCTGTGATAACAAATGTTCTTTGTTGAGATATCAACCCACCCTCCCATTTTCATTTACCATGTCTGATGTAGCAAAGATTAGATTCTGTTGCCAAATGGTTTAGTTAATGATTTCATTCTTGTTCTTCATTGAGATATCAAACCCCGGCGTCTCCTTTTCACTGTAGAAAAGAAGATTACAATCTGTTGACAAATAATTTCGGACTTGTTTTGCAGCTCAGACTGAATGTCATGTTGGATAAAGACGTGCCAATCCTTTTAGTCACACAGGTTTTCTATATGAACATGCAGCAGTGGATTTGCACGACACTATCGCTTGACATCTATGTTTTCTCCTTTCTTGTTTCACACACAGAAAAAATCTCGAAAATAATTTGGCAAGCAGATAATTGGACATAACTGAATGGAATACAATGTTTGCCAAATATGTAATACAAGCTTTTCATTGAGCTGATGAAGGGGTTGTTTGATGCTTAGCAAAAAAAAAACTAGAATGCCTGTGTCAATATTTGCAAACATTAAAATCATTAGCAACTGTAGGTACACAACCTATTATTAAGTGTTTAAATCTGTAATGCAAACAGATTAAATCAGTTTGAGGGATTGTGCTACTAAAACTTATTTTGTACGGTGGCGACAGGGCAAACGTGCTACGACAGCAAAAAACATTTCCATAGGAGAAATGTGTCGCAGCTTTAGAAATGATGCCAATTCAAAAACACATACCAACTGTGCTGCAGAAAGACAAAACAAAAACATTAAAAGCAAACATGCTGCAAATACAGAAACAATGTAAAGTCAAAAAGACACACACCCAAGAGCAAATGCTGCGTATCTAGTCAACTTTACGGAAGTTCTCCAGGCCTTTAGATTGGGCACCGAATGTAAAAACCAAATAAAAAATCAATTTTCGTTTCCAGGTCGTCAAATATCAACTCTTTGTTACTTGGATGTCACTTAGTTCTGTTATGTTCCACAAAAGCTTTAGTTTGTTTTTTTTTTTTAAGCAAAACATATTTTTTTTCTAATCCAAACCAAGTACTTTTGTTGCCTAAACCTAACTTGGGCAAGTTTCACAACATTAAGCATATGTTCCAATGTGTTTGAGCTGTGTGTCATGTAGATGTGCTAAAGGGTGCTGTTTGCATCAATATGATAAAGCATCAGTGTTTTACAAGCTGGGAATAAGAACAACTTTAGCCCTCTTTACTCTACTTTTCTTCCTACCTCAAAAAACAAACACTCTCGTCTGGTCAAAAATCAGGCTGTTCCACTCAGCGTTCCTGGAGAATATGACCTGATATGCAGCGTTTTTCTGATGCATTCGCTTTTCGGTAATTGTGTGTTTCTCACTTTGCATTGCTCCGGTATTTGAAATGTGTTTGTGTGTGTCTGTTAATGTATTTGTTTTGGTATTCTGCTGCACATTTTTATATTTGCAGCACATTTCTGTGCTTGTATTTGTGTTGGATTTATGTATGTGTGTTTAAATTGCCATTGTTGGTGAAGCTGCAGCATGTTTCTCCTAATTTTTGGCCATTGCAGTGCATTTTCCTTTGAAAGCCACCATAATATTGTGAGATTTTTTTTAAAGCAACAAAAAAAATATGATATATATATATATATATATTTAATATTCATATTTCTGATTCTTGGCAAAACCCATTATATTTAGGCTTTGCATGTATCCAGTGTAGTTACTGTTAAAATCCATTGCTGCTTTCTGTAAACTCTCTTTGATACTTTTGAACTTTTTCAATCAGTTTTTTATTTATTTAATTTTTTATAACAAGCTCACCATTTATTTTAATGAAAGGAGACGTGAGAGAAAATGTTCTGTGAGTTTGTGTAAAATTAGCTTGTCCTCACGAGTGGTTTCACTAATGTTATGCAGTGACTGGCTCAGCTGACAGTTTTATCTGTGATGTGTTTCATTAATTTAAATTCAGTCATCTGCTTTTTTCATTAGTTTTGTTAAAGTTATGTGCCTTCTGAGGGAGTCATATCTCAATAATAGCATATTCAGATAAATGTTGGATGGTGTGTATGTGTTCATATGAAAAAATTAATGCAAAATAGTCACCAAAACACAGTATATAAAATGTTTATTGGTAGAGAATGTCTACTTGTTGTCTGTGTGTGTCATGGTCTAAAATGCTAAAAAGCTGAGAGCAGTGTGGCACAAGAGGCTATAATTTACTTTTACAACTTAAGTGTTGCCATACACAAGTGAGGAACACATAACCAATAAAGATAACAGTTTTCTCGGCCCAGCAGTACAGCTTTAGCACTAATTGAGGGTTCTTTATCAGTGCGTTTACTGTCTTATTTTGTAGCTTTAAAGGAGGTTAACCAAATCAGGGACTCCAAACTAAGCTTTGTGTTTTACAAATGGAGTGTGATAACATTTGAATGACTGCATCAGTTTCTTCTTAACGTGAAAGAAAAAGGTCGAGGGGGTGCCGCGGTAGAGGTCACTGTCAGGAAAACAAACAACAACAAAAACATCCACAGTGCATTTTATTTTGCAGAATTCTCCAAACTCTGTTCTAGATTGATCAGTGCAGCTTGTACACACAGTACAGCCTGAGTTTGCTACCCTCTTGTTGTAAATTGACTTTGTGTGGATTTGTTTTAATTCTGGCATTCAGCTCAATTTCAGTTTAGTTTTCAATCACGGCTAATTGGGATTGTCCAGGGGGCCTGAGAACAGATTTACCGAGACCACTAACAACTGTGTAAATAAAGAGTGGGCTGCTGGCTGTATTGACTTGAGGGTGTATTGGCAAAGCTAACAGAGTGTGTTAAGATTGTTGTGTTTGTGGGTTAATTTGCCCCTTGAGACGGAGCCAACTGTAATGAGACGATCTGAAAAGTGCTCCCGTCCTTTCTCGTCACTCTCGAGGCCTCTGGAAAAGGGCGAGAGTTTAGAGGTGTAAGAGGAAAGTCACTGTCGACACTGCGGAGGAGACGTGATGACTCTTTCAAGACAACAGACAGTTTTGAATTAATGCAGTATGTTTGGGGTTAAAGATGGAGGGCAAACAATGTGTTCTTTTCTTATCACACATCTGTAACTGACTTGTCTAAAGAAGTAGTGTACAATTCTGATTTATTTGTACTTCACTTGAGTATTTTAATTTGAATCTTCTTTATATTTTTACTCCACATTTAAGAGGGAAACATTGCACTAAAATTTTTCTGACAATTTACTCTTTAAAATGCTGACTCAGATTTAGAAATCCATAATCAATATTTACGACATGATGCATCTTTATATAAACTTATATAAAGATGCATCATGTCGTAAATATATATATATATTTTATATATATATATATATATATATATATATAAACTTCACCAAGGCCAGCTACAATTTTAAAATGTTTTGCAAATGTTAATGCATCAATAATAATCATACAGTATCAAAACATATCATATCAGTCCCATGAACAACGATGTTCTGCAGAGCCTGTTAGTCCCGAAACTAGATAGTTTATTATTTTATGCACATAAGTCGGTTATCTTTTGGGAACAAGTTAATAACTTGTGCGCATATACAAAAAAACAAACATTTTGTTCACTAGTCTATGCTTCCATACATGTTAAAGTAAATAACCACTGTAATTTAATTCAATTTTTAGGGTATGGGTTATGTCGACTCTTCATCTCGTTTTTTATCTTTTGCCCAGCAGCTAGTTTTTTGTCATCTGAATGAACATACTTTTGCTAACTTTTTGGATAGTTTGTGTGCTGAAAATTTAAAAAAAAAAAAAAAAAAAAAAAAAAAAAAAGAAGAAGAATACCCGAATATTAGAGTTTTACTTCTGGCGTTTGCATTTACGCTTCAAAAATCAGAAATGTGCTGTTCATCTGTGAAGATTATCTTGCTTAACAAAACAAGTAAGTATAATAAGTATTTGTTTGCCTCTGAGTATATTTTCTGTAAAAATTCAAAACCCTACGGAAAAATCCCATGGGTTTTTTATCGAGGTAACCGGGGCGACACTAACTTGGCCTACAAAAAAAGTCATCCCTACAGCACTCTAATGAGTAAACGTAATCAGCAAAATTGAAAACATAGAATACCAAATGCAGGCAGATTATATGGTTTTGAATGCAGGATATTTACTTGAAATGGCCTATTGTTAGAGTATTATTGCTGCTTTTACTAAGGTAAAGCATCTGAATACCTCTGTAACTGATTGTAATGCTGTAGATTTTCACCTTTTAAAGGGTCAGTTCAGCGCTATCACAAAAAAAGGGATTTTTCCAAGAAATATATTTTTCCAGCACCATGGTGGTATCAAGCCATGCATGTAGTTTTTGTTTAATTTTTAATACTGTTTGTGTTTACCAAAGAAATTGTAATTAGAGCAGTGTTTCTGGAAAGAAACTCCCACGTGACATTGGCTCTATTATGTTGGTTAGGTAGGCAGCAGAAATCTTATAACCCTGGTAAATAAAAACAATAAAGTGTATCGTATCGAAAATAAAACCCAAAGTATTTGTATGGTTAAATCCCATCAGGAGCAAGTAGGAAAATGTGTCCTTTGTGATGTGAGTGAACTGATCAAAACTGAAATATCATATTTTATGTTTCATTTCTAGATTGTAGTTATTAATTTAAAAAAAAGATGAGTTGTTGAAATGCTGGTTTGCAGATTTTTGCTCTTTGCGTGATGGAAAATGCGGGGCAGAGGTGTTTTCAGCATGTGAATATTTCTCTTGGTGCAGTAAGGGCAGAAATCATATTGCTAGAAGTTAGTGTTTGCTTTGCTGAGAGCTTCAGAGTGCAAGATGCATAATGTCATTACTGATTCAGTCAGCAGAGGGGGTTGTCAGGAAGGATGGAGGAGGAGAAGGAAGAAGGTGCAAAAAAAAAAAAAATCCTCTGCTAAAATTAAAAAATGCCACAAAATGAAATAAAGATGAGTGCTCCACTGAGCCACAGACTGAATATAAAAGACAATCCTGTGAAATATACATGGCTGGTAGGAGAGTTGAGCAGAATGCTAAGCCCCAAACTCTACCTGTAATCCACAATACCGGCCCCTGATCCCGGGCCCCATCCCAGAACATTTAGGGATCAAGCCAACCACTGCGGTTTGTCCAAAGGAGCGGTTTCCTGCTCACCTAGGCAACAAGAGACAGGAAGATATAGAAGGAAAGAGACCATCTCCCATATTTAATAAGATTTGGTGTTATTTTTCCCCATCTGTAATGCCTTTATTATTGCAGATTTGCTTAGCGGTGAAAGGTATTGATTGTGAGCCAGAGCCCCAACTGGGACTGAAGAGAAGGAAACAGAGATGGAGGGTGTAGGCTGTTAGCAGCAGGTGAGCTGTATGTGTTTAAAAAAACATGTTATTTCCCCGACATGTAAGGTGTTATTTCCCAGCATACTTTACTCAGATGAGCAGGATGCATAAATTTATTTGAATAAAATCAAAGCAGTTGCACTTCAGTCCTTGACAAACTACCTAAGGGACATTATATTTAACCAGACTTGGCATGTAGAGACAATCTAACACTAACGATAGGTGTGTGTGGTTCTGTACTGTACATGTAATATCGTCTACAAGAGGCAGTCAGCGAAAAACAACGAAAAAGTGATTTTTGTGTTTTAGTTGATTGGAGTATTAAAGACAAGAGATATTGGACACGTGTTCTGTGATGATTTGGCAGTGTAGCATTGCTGCTCATTTAATCCCACATGTACTACAGAAGGATATTTAATTGTTTTAGTCTTCCCGTGACCAAAATAATGAATCTCAGAGGGGGAAAAAGCAAGAAAGGAAAGAAATACAGAGATGATGAGTGAGTGATTGTGTTCATGCTCCTATTCTTAGCCGTGCAGTGGAGAAGCAGGACTAATGATGCTTCCTGACCTTAATGCCTAGCACTCAAGGTCAGCCCTCCACTGATGCATTATGGGCAAGGTGTCCTGGACCGCTGAGGAGCGCTGCCGGATTGAGCTTGCTGTTGTTGTTGTTGTTTTCTGTGACTTTGCCCCAGAATTTATCACTGTTCTTCCTGAAAGAATAACAGATACAATCACAGAACAAGCAATTTATTCAGCTGTGCAGCTCCGAGGGGGGAGACTACTAGCGCTTGTTCTGCGAGTTACTCACTCGATTTTTCACAGTTTCTTCAGGTTGTACACAGATAATTTCACGCAAATGGAAAAATAATGCAAAGGAGAGACAAAAGGATGCAGGATTTTCAAAGAGACAGAATGAGTTTAGATTAAGCTACCTGGATAACTTTATCTTTAGGTTTTTTATACATGATAGCATAACGATTACTTTTTGTGCAAATCTGGCAGCGGATTTATTTTTTACGCTCTCAACTGAACCAATTTACACTGATGGGGAAATCATGTTTGGGATGGTCGTGGTCAACAGTTACTCCATCTGACAGTTGAGTGTCATCAACGTGAATGAGGACATTATTCCATATCTGTAGAAAATCTCTGCATACCTGAACGTGTGACAGGTGCGGTGATACCTGATGAAGGTCTGCTAGACCAAAGCGTTGTTTTTTCACTCAAAAAATGTGTCAGCAGAAAGCGGGACAGTATGTGGGAGTTTCTCTCATTGACATAAACCATATGAAAGCACTAAACTGAAATTAGTAATGACAAAAATATTTTTAAAAATATCCTTACTGTTTCTGTTAGACCTTCCAACAACTGCTGTATGAGCTGCTATTTAACAGAGATCAAGTGTGGAGTGGTGGTTCATGACTGACCCCATGTAGGCAGACCGTGCAGTCATTAGGGGCCCTGTCTTGCAACCAGTGTAATGCAGCGCAACTACCCTTGCTAGTTTCAGACCGACGCAGTTGTCATTGTTGGCCACATTGTGGAGCAAATGTACTTGTGCCCATCTTTGCGCCCATGGGTGTATAGGTCTTAAAATGAGGTGTGATCAGGCACATTGTTGGCATATTACTGTTTTCAGACTGCAAAAAGACATTGCACCACTAACCAACAGAAACTTGGTCAAGACTCAGACCGGTGCAGTACATTCCCTCTTTCCAAGGAGTATATCAGTTATAAAGTAAGATTTACTTAAATGGCCAGGTTCACAACATGCATCCATTCTGCTTGCTCCACACACCAGGAGGCATGGTTGGGTTGCTGATGGTTGAAATAATACATAGGCTACTTAATGAGAAAAATATTAATGACATTGTCTGAAATGTGAAGAGAGCAGAGCAGAGCAGAGGTTTTTTTTCCGACTCCCAGTTAAGAGACACACTGTGTGCAGTTGCACTCGAGGAGCAGCATAACTTCACTGATTTTTAATCAAAGTTTAGTTGTTTCTTCTGTCAAGTTTATAACTACAGTTTTAATTTTGCTGCTTAAATATCCCACTGTGTTTGCTGACGTAACATCACTGCTCTTGCTGTGTTACTCTCAGCAGACATTAGCTCACTTCTCCAGTATGTAGAATTTGTCACGTAAATAACAGAGTGCCAGTTATAGCCCGACTAGCTTTTAAAGAGAATAGCAGAAGACACTGATTAGCTGAATTCATGTTATTAAGTCACCAAACACAGCCCTCTTGCCCCTTGTGCTTCACTCTGTGCTGAGACTATGCACTGTTTAACAAGCAAAAGTGGAGTTAGAAGCCCAAAATGCACCATGTGCCATGCAGTTTAGTACATGCACTATAGATTGTTTAAACAGGGCCATAGGTATCCCTGGTTGGTCCTTTATGGGCACACTGACAAATCGATTGAGATTTTTTTTAAGTAAAATTGATTTCAAGGAGGAGTAACTTGTAACTTTTAGATTCCCCCTTTTTTCACAAAAGTTTGTTGTTGGTGCCGCTGATAACACAACAAAACAGAGAAGACATCAAGCCGTCTGTTGGAACTGGACTAAATTTCATTTCAAGTTTATTTTTTCAAACCTTTATTTTAATAGTATTCCCTTGATGCCTGCATTTTTAACATTCAAAGAATTTCCTGGACTGATTTGATGACAAAAGTGCATATTCATTACAGTTTTACACACAGATTTACAAGTTAGCTACTTCTGCCTACAACCTTGATTTGTCTCTCGTCTGATTGCAAAACCTTGGAAATGAGGAAATGATGCCTACGTTTCTTAATTGAAAAATTACAAACGGGTTGTGTTCGCACATCATTCTTCAAGTGGAGAGGAGAAAGACGAAAAGGAAAAAAGTATTACCGTTATTATCTATAACAACAGACAAAGCAAAAGTGAAGAGGAGTAAGAATGAGAAGTGACTGCAGAGGAAGATGCAACCAGGAGGACGGCTAAATGTTGACTAGAGGGAGGGAGAGTCAGACTGACTCACTTGCTTGGATCATTAATTTGTGTTCTAATTAGCAGGAATGCCACAGTTGGAATGTGACGCCTGCGTAAGGACGCAGAGCGGACGTGTGTGTGTGTGTGTGTGTGTGTGTGTGTGTGTGTGTGTGTGTGTGTGTGTGTGTGTGTGTGTGTGTGTGTGTGTGTGTGTGTGTGTGACCTGCCCTGGCTGCAAGTCTCCTGGCTTGTTAGAAATGACAGATTGGCGCTCTCCTGCACCCCCCACCCACCAGGCCCACCCCACTCCCCTACCCAACCCACCCATCTGCTCTGGAAGCACGCCAGATCCTTAGACCCGTCTTGTATTTACAGCGTGTGGGCGTTTGTGTGTGCGTGTGTCAGTCAGTTCAGTTTTGTCACCGTAGGTCTGGTTGGACCAGTGGGGGAGCTTGAGAAAATTCTAGTCATGCTTTTGTTGCATTCATCATTTTTTGCTCCTGTGAATGTCAAGGCCGAGCTGGTTTTGTTGATATAAGCTGTTCTGCCTTTTAAGCACATATTGTCCAAACCGAGGCTGCACTACAGAGAACATTATGTCACTGACATCTTTCAGTAAATCAAGTTTGTTTGCTTAAAGTGCACATTATTAGTCCTTGGACTCAAACTTAGAAGAGAATAATTGCCAGCCAAATGAAACTATGAGTCAGTCTTTCACAGATGATGTTAACTCGCTATTACCAAAGTGTTTTGTGGGTTTAATTGCTGGTACTCTACATTTCCTTTACCTCCGCATTTATGTTAAAACACAATAGCACCTAAAAACTTCGGGATGTATAGGTAATTATATTGTAAGAAAAATGGTGCAGAGGGGGGCAATAAACAAACAAACAAAAACAATGCCCAGAAAGAGAGCAGCTGTATCTTTTTGATAAATTGTGTTTGTGATTAGCTTGCTTTGCTTGATTGACATATTGTTTAATTAAATAGAGCTGATCACTGACAAAATATCTGCTCCTATAAAAAGATGATGATGATTTCTTACAACTCATACACAGACACTCACTCATTCTGTGAACATTTAACATAATTCTGTATTAATTTTAGCTCCATGTCAATTTAAAAAAGTGATGTTTCTCAGATGATGCTCATCTACCTAAACAATGCAGCACCCTTTATTTTAACTGCTGATTAATTTGGCATATTTACTATAAAAATGTTGTCTGCTTGATGCGCAGGTTGTTTTGTTTATGTTTTTCGCCATTTCATCACTACTAAAAATGCACCTGTGGCAGGTATCTCACTATCACTATCCTCATTCATATTTCAGGATGCTACAAATTAAATTCAGCTATAAAATAATCCTGAAAAGCTGGAAATCAGGACTGAAGTACAGAGAGTTGTTGCTATAGAGATGATACACTGTCTCATCTAGTTGAGCTGGTGTGAAGCGGCAGGTTTTTACAATGTTTCAGACCGCCACATTACAAGTAGTTCCATGTTTCAACTCATCTCGTCACGATTATTTCAGTCTGAACTGGGGTTTTTTTTTTTGGTTTTTTTTTTACATGATATGAAAGAAGGACGGTAAGTCAGTAACACATCGTCAGCCTAGGAAACATAAGCAAATCCTCCATGCAGACATTGTTGAAATGAACCTGGACTTGAAGGGATTCATAGTTTATGAACGGTTCACAAGGGTGTATGCTTATGTCGTAAACTACATAGTTGATGGTTATATCCAAGAACAAAGTTGGAGGCAGCAGTGTGGGTCAGCTCTCCCACTTTTTCCTGTCAGGTCGCATTGATTATGCCTTTGAAACCTAGATCGACATGAGCTTTCTGGTGTTGCGTTCAATTGCTCTCACAAGCATTTAAACCTTTGAAACTAGTGCAGTTGGTTTGCTGATGTAGAAAAAAACTTGTACTCTTAGTCCACCTTCATTCTTGATAAGTTAGCTGATTTTCTATGAATATATAGGTTTAATGGAAACATCAGATCCGAGAAAGTCTTGGTGCAGCACGAACATGGACAGAGATATACCGACAACTTAAAGAAACTTAAGAAGCTTTCAGCCTTATACAGCACATTTCACACATCATGCAGCTGTGTCTGTGTCTAATCGCAGGAAATTAGTGACAAGAAAGAGAAAGAGAGAATGAGAGAAAATTAATAAAAAGAAATTTTTAAAAATTCAAAAATTTAAAAATTTTTAGTGCTTCTTTCAAGGTCTTTGTTTTTGACTTTTCTTTTTTCCCCTGCACATTTTCAGGTAAATTTCCTGCAATTTTAACTCAATTCTTGCCAAAGATATCAGACTGAATTGCTCAGGTTTCAAAGGGTTAATGTTGTTTATGGATAACAATTTAGCCTTGCTGAGTTTGTCTCAGTGTGGTATTCTCTGAATTTTTTTAACCTTCTCCAGGTTGACAATCTAAGTGCTTATATGTAATAACTTTATTATTTGTGATGTTTAAGTCACTGTTGCTATACCTATGAAATGGTGCCCAGGTGGCATCATTGATAATGTACACACGTGACTGAAAAAAAATGTTTCCCACCCACTAACTGTCATCAGACTTGTGTGAAAGTGCTGGAATTGACTTCATAGGTCACTATTCATTTCCTGTGTTTTCTCGCTCATTGTGGATACGCTGCTTCAGCCAAGCTTTTCATCAGCTGTCCCCTGATTTTTAAAGACCCAGACGGTGCAGTGAGCCTTTGCCTCCCCAGGGCCTGAAAACATTCATTTAGATAGTGCCAATATCCAATCTTCCAATACGTTTCTTCTGGACATATCTTTAAGGAAAAAAAACGAGGTAGAGAAATGTATCAGTGTTGATATCCTTTGGTCAGTGACATCACATTTATAAAGGCTGTGTGTGCGTGGACTCTGGTGTGTGCTTCAGTGTGTGTGTGTTTACTGAAGCTATTCCAGTAAAGCATCTAGCCCGGGGACAGAGGAGAGCTGCCCCACACAGTAATTGAACCACAGATCCTGCTGGACTATTAGTCACAAGTCTTGGTCTGTCCAGAGCCTTTTATCGCTGTTGAATCAACACAAGCAGTGTGAATGAGAGAAGGTCAGTAATACAAATGTAGCTATCATAGCAGTGCCACAATTTTACTTTCTATACAAATCTGCTGCTACAAGTTCTCTGCAGAAAAAAAAACTGTTTAATCTTTTAGAAGTCATACCGAGGCAGGATTGGCTGATGTTGCAATGAGATGATAACATTTGTCAGCTATATGAGATTTTACCTTTTTGTGTATACTGAGTCCCCAGATCGACATCTTGGTTCATCTTAAACCTACCTTGCTTGCTGTTATCCTCTGTAATAACGGGTCATTATTAAAATTACAGGTATCGGTAAAGCAGTCGAGGTGATCTGGTTAATCTCTTGGTTTTTTTACTGTGTTCCTAGATCTCTGGACCAGCCAGGATAGTGTCACATCCAATATCTGCTTACTATAGATATATATCGGTATGGTATATGCCAGCTGATAAGTAAGAAAGAAAATGTAGTTTTGAAATGTCAAAGATGCGATTGAGGTAACTTAGAGCAGTGTGTCGACTTCATCGTTTGTCCAACAGAGAGCCATGACGGCTGTGAAATGTCTTGTTCAGTACATTTCTTGAGCACAATTCTATTAAAATCCATTTAAAAGGATTCTTATGGATCAAGGGTCAAGGGTGTTTTTGTGTTAAAGAAAAAAAAATAAAAGCAGGGTGAGGCTTTTTGGCACAACCCCAGCTACGTCCAAGGATGCCATGGAGAAGGGAAATAAATCAAAAAAAGTTGAAACTCATGCAACAGTATCAGTCACCTGGTCTTACAATACTGGACCCAGTAAAGACCTTGGTCTTGCTATAAAGTTCTTTTAAATACTTTGTGTTGCTAAAGTTTCGTTATTCTCAGCAGTGAGTATGATGTTAGTGGGACGGAAATCTGATATGAACTGAAATATGACTGAAATGATTAGTCAATTTATCGATTAGCTGATAAATAATCAGCAATCAATTAATAATTAGATTTGCAGCTCTGATTACTTTCGGATTTGGACTGTTTATTGTTATATAACTATTTCCAGATATTTTATAGACTAAAAGTAGGGCTGGGTGTTGTGGCAAAAAATGATAGAGATATTTTTTTCCAAATATCTTGATATTGTAATAATATTATAAACTTGAGTATTCACAAAATATTTACACAGTGAAATTTTTGAAAAATAATCAGTAATGTGAAAATAATGACCAAGTGGTCAAGCAATTTTATAAAATTACGCCTCTGTATCGTAACACAGCCTTTTAAAAGACAACACTTATATTACATTTACCAAAATCTAAGACCATACTTAGTCACATATCACAATTTCATTATAATACGGATTTATTACCTAGTCCTAACCGAACGACTAATCTCAAAAATAATCTGCAGATTAATCAGTAATTTGAAAGTTCTTAAAAACCATAAAAAACAATAATCATGGTTGCAGCCGTATTTGCATCACTGTCAATTAATTTTTAATTAACTGATTTCAACATTTGAAGAAATTTGAGACACAGAAAATATAACACGTGTATGATGCATGAGACTGTCTGCGGTCAAGGATGATGTTTGGGGGAGTGTTTATGTGCATGTCTGAGAGTTGACAGTGACCAAGTGATCAGCCGCCGGGCAGCACCCTGCAGGTGAGATGACCCGAGCTAAAACAAAGCGGCTGTCCTATCAGGTGGAGAGGGAGAGACAGAGGAACACTGCTGTCCTCTGTAATGTTTCGGCCTGATGGAAAGACAGCAGGCAGGCGGACGGGCGAGCAGCCCGGAGAGATATTGGCCCACTTACACCAGTGGATGGCATGACACAAATAACCGCAGTGGACACGATTGCCAGTGGAAAGAAAATCCTTTGTTTCTCATTTCTGTTCATATCTACTCTGATATTGGGTCTCGGAGTGTGAAACCAGGCCGAATGATGGAAGGACACCGTCTCTGGAGGAGGGCGAGGGAAGAGGAAAGAGAGAGATGGAGGGAGTGTGTGTGAATGAATGAATACTTTGGACAGTTCTGGATGAGCAGAGACGCTGACGGCTTCTCTCATTCTCTCTTTTCGTCCGTTCTGGCTTCGGCCTCTCTCTCAAAATATCATTACTGCTCCATTCGACTCCTCCTCGTCTCCAGAGAGGATTTTTCTATGAAGTCCAGTACACACTAAGCAGTTGTTGGATTGATTAGGTTTCTATACGCCCGCCCCCCATCTTGCGGCTCGTCCTGAGGAACAGAATGAGAGCAGGGCCGCTGGTCAGCACTCTGCTTTTCTGCGTCCAGATGGTGGATGTGAAAGATCCCAGTTAGGGGTCCCAATGCTGTGTCCTTGAAGCCGGGTGATTTATACACTGGCAAAGGCATCCAAAAGGCAGCAGAGGAGAAAACTTGCTATACATTGTGCACTACAATGTGTATGTGTTGTCTTATCTTCATCTATCTTATCTTTTGTGCTATTTTCGGCTCTTTTTAATCAACTTACAGAATTAAAGTGTAGCCAATCCTGTGCTCTCTATGCAAATACCACAGGAACCTTGTCGCTTCAGTAGCAGGTGTGTGTGTTTTCGCATGTGTGCATAACCTTGAAGTGAAAGGGGAACGCCGCCGAGTCCTGTTGCCAGTATCTCTGAGGGGTTTTATTCATTGGCACCTCCCACTGTTTTCTCTCCAATTAACTCTGCCATCAGCCCCGGTGAAGATAGTGTGCCGCGAACCGAAGAGCCTCGTATCCCCTCGCAGGTTTGAGCTTTGCCCTTACGCAGCCCCACTCGGCTTACGCCCCAAACGCACAGAGTGAATCCTTTCGCAGCAGGGAAGCGGTAGATGCGGAAACACTTAGTCTTTTTATCTGTGTCTCATCATCCCATTACATCCAAAATTGGAAGGTGAGACTGGGAGGCCTGGCCTCTGGTAGCAGGATGAAAGGAAAGTGGGAAAGGAAGGACCAGCGGAGGGATGGAATTAAGGAAGGAGGTATCAGGAGCTCATTGGTGAAAGGTGGATGGATGCAGGAAAAAAAGTGAGGGAAAAATGGAAAGATGAGGAAGAAAGAAATCATGAGGAAAAACAGAGGAGTTGTAACTCTTGTCATGTCATAGTCATGTGGGGCTTGAATGAGGAAGAAATGAAAAGACACAGGAAAGAGGGAATAAAGCCAAGAAGGATATAAAGGTAAAAAAGTGAGGATGGAAGGAAAGTAGAGGGGTGAGGTGTGAGAGAATTTAAGGGACAATCAGAAAATCCTGTTCTGGTTATGGATGGATGAAAGGATGGAGAACTGTGGGAGGAGGTAAAGAGGAGGGAGGATGGGTAGATGAGAATATGGATGAAGAGAAAAATAATCAAGAGGTGAATTAAGGAGATGGATGGAAGAAATTAAGGAAAGAGTTATAACTTTGGTGTAGTCATGGATGGGTTGGTAAATGAATGGAAGGCCGAAAGAGATAAAGACAGAAAGTGTAGACAAATCGGGGAAGTTTGTCGGCTGAATTAAAGCAAAAATTCTCAATAGTTTCTCATTTGGGGGTGAGCCAAATCTGTGCAGCCAAGGATGGAGATGTGGGAGGATGCAAGGAAGGAGGAAATAAAGTAGGTAAGTTTGGAGATATGATAAAAATTAAGGACAAAACAAGGAATAGGGGATTAAAGTATTGAGGAGGAAATAAAGAAAAGATGGAGACAAGAGAACGAAAGGGGGATGGATTAGGAAAGGAAGCATCAAGATCTAGTCACAAATGTTAAAGTCATGGATGTTTGAACAGATGAAGACATGGAAGGATGCAAGTGAGGAAATTAATGAAGGAGGAGGAAATTAAAAAAGAAAGGGAAAAATTTAGGTATTGAATACAGATCAGAGATGGTATAAAGGAAGGCCAGAAGGATTAAAAGTATAAGGAAGCACAAGTTTTAATGCTATCAGTGGATGGAGGAATGAAGGAATAAGGCAAGTCAGGAGGAATAAAGACGGGGGTGAAGCAAGGACTGAGGGATGTAGGATAGATGAGAGATGGGAAATTTGGAAAGGAAACAAGAAATTAAGTTTCAGGATGTGGTCAATATTACAGTAATTGTATGAGTGAGCTGTTGGAGATGGAGAGAAGGAAAAGTGTAGGAAATAGAGGAGGGTGTGCAAGATTGTTGAAGAAAGAGGTTAAGAACTTGTCCTCATGTTAAAGTCATGGATAGTTGGATGAACTACATGGCGGGACGCAACAAAAAGGGAGAAATTTAAGAGAGATCAGAGATGGAATAAAGGAAGGGTGGAGGGATGAATGGAAGAATGGAAAAATCAGTTTAGTAAGGGGGAATAAAGGAAGGGATGAAGCAAGGACAGAGGGATCTAGGATAGATGAGAGAAATTTGGGAAAAGAGAAGCAATTAAGTTTCAGGATGTGTTTAAAATCAGAGTAATTTCGTGAGTGAGTTGTTGGACGGAAATAAATGGATAGAGAGATAGGCGATGAAAGAGGGAATTTGTCACAATGTTAAAGTCAGGGATGGTTAGATAAATAAGAAGGATGCAGGAAAGAGGAAATTAAGGAAGAAAGGGAAGAGTGGAAGAAGTGAAGACTGATCAGAGATTGATTCAAGGAAGGATGTAGGAATTGAGGTGTGAAGGAAGACAAAAACAAAGGCAGATTAAAATGAAATGAAATCGGTTGTAGGCAGTGGGACTGCAGGTGGCTGTAAAAGAAAAAAAAAAAAAGGGAAGCGGATGGAAGGAAAAAGAGCAGGTCTTTATTATGGTGAGTAACTTTGACACGCTCGCGTTGCGCCCAGCGCCAGTCCATCCGTCATCCAGCTCTCCTACTGATGAGCACTGGAAACAAATCTGAGGAAGCCGGGCTTTATTTTGCCGCCTGGGTGACTTGTCGGAGTCGTCACAGGCCCATGTGTCCCTGTATCCCTCCCTAACAGACGTCTCCCAGGCTCAGTTTCTCCCGCTGGGAATCTCTGCCTCTCTTCTCCCTCCTTCTTTCCATCTCGTCTATTCATTATGCAGATAGTTCGTTTTCTTTGCCAGTCCCCTGTGTTTATTTGATTCTTTATTTATCTCAAATGTTTCTGCTGTTTATATGTTTGCGGAGTGAGTGTGTGTGTATATGCACTTGATAAGTTGCGAAACACAGAGGGCATCAATCACTGTCACTTAGCTGCTCAACACGTCGCTCATGCTGCCAGCGCCCGAGTACCCTGCACCTCCTCCGAACCCGCTCAGTCTAACCTTGATGAATTTCTAACTCGTTCCGAATCTATGCGGCATCTACATAAATCTATGAGAGAGAGAGCGTGAGGGAAGAGGAGTGAGTGCAGGGTTGTGGGTGATGAGGACAAGCGCTTTTGTGCTTTTGCAATCTAAGTCAAATATATGTTTACACGTTTACAAATGAGAAATCCAGTAGCGCAACGTCAGTTTTCATATTCCCCCGCGCCCATGGCAGCCAGCCGGGCTGCGGCTCCCTCCGGTAGCAGACTTCTGCAACAGTTATTTAGATGAATGATTAAAGTTAAGGCACAGCCAGCTAGAGTCTCACCACTCTTATTTAAGGAAGAATGGGATGGCTGTCATCTTTTGATGCATTGCCTGCCATACAGCATGCAAACTAGACACCCTCAATCCAACCGGTGCCTCCTCTCGCCCCCCTCATCTTCGACGGGTCCCCAAAGAGTCGCCGTAGGTGATTGATCAGGTGCCATGGCATCACTGGAGACATGCAAGAAGTCTGCCCACCCAGCCAGCCGGGCAAAAACACTCCGGCATGCTGATCTGATGTGATCAGTAAGATAGGAGGAACAAGGGAGGACTCCTGCACGTAGTTGATCTATGGCCACCGAAGTCAGGCTCTTGAGAGTAAAATCTTCTAATGACTTTACAGATAAAGCATACTGCGGTTTCTATTCACTCCCTCCCTTGTCTACCTTCAGCATGCGGCAGAGAGAGATGTAAGAGAAGCCGTGAGACTTACGCTTTGTTTTCACACTTCTGTTTGGCGACTTTTTAAAAAAAAAAACTGTAGGGTAGCGATGACAAAACACTTAAAATAGTACCGGTGCCTGAACAGTGCCTTAACTGACACTTTTTCCCCAAAATAAAGCACAAAACCTGGTCAATGATGTGAAAAAAAACTTATTCCATCAGCAAATCTGAACCAAAATTGAACAATATACTACCTCTTAACAGTTTAAAATATACTTAAATATGTAAACACGATCAAAAATTAACACTCACCAAGCACCAAATTTTGTTTGGCAAATAAATCTCAGAAGGCTGTTTGCCACACTGGCAGGTGACTTTTTGTACCAAAATTGTAGCATAATATGAAAATAAGTATGCTGAGGGTCTCTACGGCGTTAATTATGTAATTTATGGTTGCACTGCTTCTGTCCTCTGCTGTCTGTCTTTGTCAGAGACGAGGTTGACACCACAGTAACAGGGATGTAAATTCAGTTATCTATACTTGAATGGCCATAGACGTTAATATCGAGAGAGCATTTTAATTATTACATGCTAAAATCGTAACAATATCCTCTTCATCTCTACACAGGCATTTTTTTTTTTAAATTCCATTTAAAAATCAAATCAAGTTGTTATCAGACTCTGTAATATTGTTGTTTAATAGGCCCCGAAGTGCCTCCGTGATCATTTTCAAGTTTTTTTTACCACAGCATGTTTAAATAATTAAATACTAAAGTCATACCAAAAATGCATACATTTTGGCCAGTAAAAATATGCATGTTCAAAATAAACCAAACTATTATCTAGCCACCGGTCTGCTCCAATAAAAAGTAGCAAGGTTTAAATTTAGGCAAGGAAAATACCCCCACAACTTGTAATTTTATTTTCTATTTTATACATTTGAGTTATTTTTAGTTTGTTATATTAGATAAATGTTTTAATTTCTTTGTGTAATCATTAATACTGATGACATTGTGATATTCTACTTGTTCCAAATAATGACCAGTGGAGTTATAAAAGCAAAATGAGCGACCATATCTTCACTGATACACATCATCGCACTCTAACACATTCTGTGCAGTATCGACTTTGCTAGATAGAAGATAGACAGTCAACATTTACAGGTATCAGTGTCTGTGACACCCCAGCATCCCTTTGATGACATACAGCACACCTGCCCCTCACGACACATAGGCCTATTCCGAACGTCACACAGAAAATTGGTATTGGTTTTGATAATTACAGAGCTTTAGTGCAAGAAAATAACATCCAGTCAGACTGAAATTACAGCAGTTGCTCTTGTTGGCAGCAAATTTTTGCAAAGCCTAAATGCTCAAATACATTTCCTCTTTGGATTTTTGCTGGGTTTGTGAAATAAAAGCTGGGTAACATGCTGCATCTTTAACTGCCTGGAAAATGCGTGGTGGGGTGCTAGGTGTGTCTGCTCTTCAAGAGCAAGGAGGCAGGTTGTGTCTGAGGTTACTTCGTGACCGTAACCAGCATCATATCATAACCTTCTGACCAGAAATCCTGACCGCAGAGCTGATCTTTTTCCAGGCATGGTTTTGTAAGTGTGTTTTAGGCTGAAAACATTGTCCTGTGGACAGATTTAAAGCCCTGGGTAGCCCCGCACTAAAATGATCAACTTCTTTTCCATATTTACCAGAGTGATATTTATGAAAGAATAGAGAGATTTCTACTGGCTGTAATTGTTTCATCCTCTTCACATGGCATGCTGTGAACGCTGCTGCATTTCAAAACCTGATCTCTTTATCGCAGGGTGCAACTGTCGCACCCTGAAAGATAGGCACTCAGGAGCATTTTTGTGTTTTGACGGTGTCGCGGTCACATTAAGCATGCATTATGCTCTTCTACGTAGGAAACAATGGATTTTGGGGCTGAAAATGTGGCATGTGTACAGGCTGTTCCATGTCCTTTACCCAAAAAAATGAAGAGAGGAGGACATCTGGACACTTTGACAGAAGTCTGGGCTATTTATTTATATATTATTATTATCATTAACGTTTGTTATTAACTGGCCCATGGCATTTTGCAAAAGTGGCCTCTGGGCAAAGCAAGTTGAGTATTCCTTTTTTCATGCAGTTTTTTGTGCTACATGTATAATTTTTTGGGTATTTTGGATGAGTTTTTTGTCTGATTTGGTGCAGTAATGTCGCTCCACTGCAGATCTCATTGCATCATGGTACCTGGTTGTTTTGCACAATATCTATCCTTCGGTGAGGGCAACATGGCCAGTACCAGTCAGATTTTATGTTTGTGATATTAACATAGTCTGCTGTACCTTGCCACAAGCATCTCTGTGTGTCTTAGGGATGACAATCCCGCCACAAGGTGTCAGCTGCTGTTTTGCTGTTATGATTATTCCTCATATTGTCTAATATTAACCTTAACTATATAATAACACTGTGGCCTGACTAATCTCCTTAAAGGGTTGTTGCTACATTTTAATTTCATAATTTCTTGGACTGAAGCAGTCTGAAGATTTTGGCCAGGCTGTTGAATTTGGCTTCGTGTTTGCACTGATTTGGCAGCGGCAGTATTGTTGAATGAAAGCTCCCACTCACAACCGATGCCCAGTGTGTTGTAAGCACTGTATGCTTATTTGGCAGTGATTCCTACTCACTGGGTGATTGTTCAGTCCCCTGAGTTAATAATAATAATCCCGCATAGCTTCATAATCCCACCTTGTTGTACAAAAGGCAGTGTTAACAAGAGCAGTATGGTGTGTTAAGGACAGTTAATCTATGTGAGTGTATAATATTACTTTATTCCTTTGTGCTATAGTGGCAGTATTTACTTTGTCACACCTCCCGTTTTTGGTTGTGGCTGCTTCTTTTAAATTAGAGATTCATTATGCTGTGATCCTCGTGTACACTGTGGGTTACAGCTGAGTGTGACAGTTGGCAGGAGTTTGGATTGTAATGCAAATTGAGCGTAAAATGTAACAGCGTTGATCTTAATGTGTAATAGTGAAAGGGTTTGTTAGACTGTGGCAATGTGTTTCCTAATTCAGACTGTGATTGCAACATATCACAGCTGGCAGCATTTTGTGACCTGACGAGATACCAAGAGAAAGAGGGGCGTGTTTTAAGGAATATCTTGAGTTAGAAAAGAGGACTGATACTCCATATACGGCTACAGTCAGTAGCCAGTTGTCTTAGCCCGGAATTAGGACCGGAAGCAGTTAGCCCATTTTTTGTTGCCACAATGAGGTTGCCAGGTAACCAGCGGAGACTTTAGGAAGTTACTGCTTCTGGCCAAACACGTTTGTGCAATGCTGTTGGTGTTATGATTTTATCAAGATATGCTTTTAATAATGTACCTATATTCTCATATTTTTGACTGTGTTTATTTGATCATTTCTGTGTTTTATTCAAATTCTTTGTAAAACATTTCGGCCATCATTTTTTGTTGTTTTTAAAGGTTTCTAAACATTAACTTGACTTAACATAAACCCCCGTAAATTTACAACTTGCTGTTTTTATATGCTCCTCTATTTTTGTTTGGATTAAACAAATGTGTAACTGTTGTTGTTTTTGTTCTTATAGACTTTTGGTTAGGTGGTAGATTTGCTTTGTAAAGGTAAATGGAGTAGATGAACCCTGTATGGCAGTGATATACTGTCTCCCAACATTTCTGACTTCAAGTCACCTCTCTGCCTTCACTGGATCTCTGTTGCAGACTTTCTTTCATCTCGCTGTTTCTCGTGGCTTAATAACTAGTGATGCTGATAGGCATTAAAGAAGTTCAGCTGTCTTGCACAAACAATATTTTCCAAAAGAGAGTCTGAATTTAAGATGCTAATTGATGAAATATGAAACTCTGTAAATAAAAAACATGCAGCAAAACATAAAATGTTTCCAAGTGCCAAAGCAATGCAACAAAAATGAAAAATTGCCTTGAGGGTTTGTTTTTCCACACATGCTGAATTTCCTACAGCCCATCATGTGTTACCTTACACACCACAAACAGGGATTTCTGCAATATTTTGCAATATTGTCAGTATATAACACTTAAGCTAGCACACAATACCTTTATAGATCCTCTTACGTAGACATCAGATGGCTGTACTGTCTTCTTTCTTTCTTTCTTTCTTTCTTTCTTTCTCTCTTTTTCGCTTTCTCGCTTTCTGCCTTTCTGAAATAGTTACAAAATGTTGGCCTATACAGAAGGTACAGATTCCTCTATATGAAACTTTTGCTCATGATCAACCACAAATACTTTTTAGATTTTGCCTACTACATGGGAAAAAGACTTCATCCCTTCTTTAACTAAAAATTATTTCGGAGCTGAGCTGGTCTTCTCGAAACAATATTACTGATATTACTTCTCAAGAAACCTCTGATTATTTTCTATGGGGTGAAGTGATTCTCATTTCTGTCTTATTGCACTCATAATCTCACTGTGTGTCGTATATATATTGTCTTTTTACCTTTTCTCTCTTTCTTTGCACTTTCCCCTCACATTGTCTTACAGACCTCTCTGCTTTCTCTACACTCGTTCTCTTATTCGTTTTCTTCTTCTCCCTTACTGTGTTATCTGTCTCGGCTCCATTTCCTTGCTCCCTGATACTCCCTGACTCAGTAGCTTTCATTTTCATGATAATCCAGCGACACCACTGGACTGCGAAATCGCTTTTACTGCCTTTTCTTTTTCTTCTTTTCCCTCCCTTCCTCTCTCTCTCTCTCTCTCTCTCTCTCTCTCTCTCTCTCTCTCTCCATTTTCCCCCTACTGGTTTATCTTTTTTCCTCCTGGCTTTATTTTGCTTTTTGTAATTAAATGTCATTTTCAGTTCTCCCATATTTTTGGGGGGAACAAGGAAGAAAAGTTTCTTTTTTTATAATATGATCATTGTCAAAACAGAGTGGAGTCACTGCTGAGCCACGGTGCCTCACTGCCGGCACTGAAATATGTTCAAGTCAGCTTCTCTGTCTTATTTGCCTCACAAATTAGTTCTATTATTACAGCAGCAATGAACACTTTGGAACACTTTCATAAATTTATAAAATATCCTAACCAAATGGACATGGGTTCAACTTCTAAAGTGTCTGTTGACAACTTAGACATCCCATTCAGCTCCATGGAGTGGTGGCCGAGACATTCTTTTTTTAAGTCACGTCTGATAAAATTTCCAGGGGGATCCTGCTATGTTCAGAAGGCAAATCTGATTTGTAATCCCTGGTATGAGACCTGTAGGTCTGCCTTGAGGTGCTACAGGGAGGCACCTTTGATGCTACAACACCTGTAAATGCCCAAAGCACCTCAGCTGGCCTCTTTCAGAACAATGACAACCTGTTCCTCTGGATATTTTGAGTCCTTACCCCTCAGCCCAGAGATGAATTTGGACACCATGCAATGTTCTGGTGGCTTCAACATCTAAATGTGTTTTCTTGATTTGACTAATGGTTGTGGGTGTCCTGCTGCCTGATTTGTCTTGTTCTGCTGTTCCAGACCTATCTGTCTGATGCCAGCATAAGGCTTTCAGATCTTCATGTCTGCTTTTGGGTTCCCACTCTGTCTACCAGAGACTGCCGTCCACACCTATCCACTATTCAGTAGGATTTTGTTGACACTTAGCAGCAGGGTTGGGTGATGTGACTGTGTATACCCTGGAGCAGTACAAGCCAGGATTTTAACTCACATTCCTTAATTTGTAGCAAGCTGCCACAATTACAACAACAATCTGACACCACACATTGTTTTTCTAACACTATTGAAATATACTGTGTGGTTATTCATTGCACCACACTCTCGTGCGTCCGGCATACTGTTGTCACCGACTGAGCAGTACAATTTAAATAAAATGTAACCGTTGATTGCGCTGGGTCTAAAAGTTTGCATTCACTCATTCTGCACTCTGCTTCTCCTCTTCAGTCTGATCAGCTCTGATCGGATCACATGACCAGTTATTAGCACTGTGACTCAAACCCTCATGATGTCCATCCTCTGTCATCAGCTACCGCCACACATAGATTTCAGTTCTGTTGGAAACACTAAAATGTGTCCATTCAGGGCAGGCTATGCATGGATGTATAAATATAACTGTATACAGCATAACTGGGACCATGCCTCTGAGGGCAAACGAAGCCAGCGCACAAGTGCCAAAAACTGCAGTTCCTCTAATGGCCACATGAGGCTGGCTCTAAAACAGGGTAAATCTCCATGGACCCCCATGTTGAAGTGCCAAAGTTTACAGCAGAAATAAACATGTTTACAGCCTGGTACAAAAAACTTTTTTGTCTCTGTTGCTAATTTCAGCATTTGTGACAACTGTGTGAGGGGCATTTTTTTTTAATGAGTCACCTGTTTACATTTTATTGAGGGCCACGATTATGCATATTTATTGGCAGGACAGCTTTAAGTGACGGGATATCTCTAAGGCGTCAATAGCAAGCCTTCAAAATGGCAGTCCACAAACAAATGGGTGAAGACATGGTAGCTATGTCCATTATTTATGCATGGTTGTGATGGCCAAACAAATGTATCCACTGATTTCAGACATCTCTCACACAGTGTAAGTCTATGGAAAAAGTCTTTTTAGACCCAGTGGCATCACTGATGGATCCAGAAGTTGTGTTTACACAGTTTGGCAGTTATGTCAAATTGGCTTCAAAGTCCAGCGCATTTTTCTGGCAGCCTGAGGCCGTAGCAAATCTGGGCTGGATGTCACATGATCATGCGACTCCAGCTGCCTTTGCCGGGTAACATGTTTTTGGCAGACATGGAAGAGGAGAGTAAAGTTGCAAATACAGAAACCTGTAACACTTGAAATTATTCTTCTCAGGATCTTTAAAGCTTTCATTTTATTTTTCAATTCAGTTTTACGATTTTTAGTCTTTTGTTTTTAACTCAAGTGTTGTGTCATACGGGGTAGGTGTTTGTTGTTTTTGGTGGTGTTGGTGGTGGAAGTTCCCAAAAAAAGAGAAAAAAAATTAAACATGATTCAGTACGACAGGGACACTCAACTTGCTTTGCCCGAGGGCCACTTTTGCAAAGTGACAGCAGGCCAGGGGCCGAATAATAAACAAACATTAATAATGAATACATAAATAATTAGCCTGGACCCTTGTCAGGGAGTCTGGGGGATCCTCTTCTGGCACTGTTTTTTGACAAACAATCTCGTTTTTGATGCTTTTTATGTACAGGAGCACCTTATTTACATTCAAAATACAAAAAAAAGTATTTTCATTGTGAATTTGAAAATGGACAGGGTGCCACCCAGCACCCTATCCGTGTTAGTTGAATCCTCAGGTCTGTGGCCATTGTTTCTCCCAGCTTTCTTCTACGAATTTATACTGTTCAGCTTCTGGATCAAAGCCCGCACAGGGACTATGGAGCATGTGCAGAGCACCTAGGCCAGTTCAGGCCTATACATGAAAAAGCATTATCTATTTGTGTCTGACCTTGAGAAATTTGACTTGGTTCAATTTCAGTCAGACTTACATGTTTACGAGTATTTTAAAAGTCAAGTGTTTGTCTGACTTAAACAATAATCAAACTTTTTCTGACATCCTGTAAATATGCTGACTGTTAATGTTAATATTATTCTGTTAAAATGGCATTACATTTGGTAAATAGTGCGTTATGACTTGTTTTGGAGTCAAAACTCAAAAGTTTAGGAACTTGACTCTTGTTTGACTTGTCTTGACTTGAGACTCATCAGTCTTGACTGAGGGGCAAAGACTTAAGACTTACTGGTGACCTGCAAGACAGTGACTTGGTCCCACCTCAGGGTAAACCTGGAAAAAAATGTGAAAGTGATTTTTGTTTTTTACCACAACAAGGAGTAAAGAAGTAGAAACAGAGAGTCAAAAAAACTATCAGTAGCTGGCATCAGAGCTTGTGGTTTGTAGTGCAGTGGGAGTGGAACTGTACATTTGACTCTTCTCTGTGACAGCAGATCAATGCAGCCTAGAGCACAGATAGAAATGAATTGATTGTCACCAATAAAACTCCAATTAAACAAAGAAACAAGCCTTGGAGAGAGCTCTGAGACAAGCAACTCTCATTCTCTCATCAGTCCTCCGGGGGGGAAGGATGAGAGGGCGGGAGGCAAGAGATGGAGTTGGTTGGATTTGTGCAGGGGAGCCAGCCAGCGAGGTCCATTTCCTCTGAATACTATCAAGGAGGTGTGGAAGTTATGGATGAAGGTGAGAGAGAGCCGATGGAGGATCAGATAGCCGATATACAGAGAAAGAACGGGAGAGCAGAGGTGCTGCCATTGATCCAAAGCTTCCTTAATGATGAAAAGAGATCTTAATTGTGGTGGCATGTGATATATCAGGTTTCAGCAGTCAATTCTGGCGCTCATCTGACCTTCTCTTATTAAATAAGTTGGTGCGAAGCTCTTTACCACACAGTCTATCCTTCACTTTCTCTCCTAAACCCTTCTCTATCTGCCAGAATGTGCGTCTTCTCTGTCTGTCACTCACCCTGAGCTACACTCATAATCTCCTCATTGAACAATCCCTACATTTCATTCCTGCGTGTACTTCCAGGTAGGTTATAGGCCTCCCATCTAAGCAGCAACTTAAGATGCTTTTTTGCCCATATGAACCTCCAAATGAAGTTATGGATGATTAATGTTACCCATTCCTAGAAAATGTACAAGATCCCCTTACTCTCCCCTCCCCTCATCTCACTTCTCCGCTAATAACATTTTCTTCACTATCTCCCTCTATCTCCCATGCTCTGTAATCTGATTGTTCTTTCTATGATTGTGCTGTTATTGAGTTGCCTGTATCATACATATGTATAAGTCCACCACGATGCTTATTCCATCATCTGCTGTGATTTCTTCCAGCATCCTACCAAACAGGAATCTCATCACTAAATGGGGCAAACACTAATGTCATGTTGACATGAGTAAAGATTAAATATCGGGGGAAGTTCACAGGTTGGGAGCTGCAAATTGACATAAGAGGGAACCTATAACATCCCCCTTAATCAAGTTTCTCAGACCTTTACATTGAGTATTTTCTTGTTTTCTTGTCTTGCACATTCCTGAGATTAAAAGAGTTTTTTTTACTTGATAGTTAGTTGGTACACCACTTTGTTCCAAACTGATATATCTAAACAGCTGTTAGATGGATTTTGATTCAGTTTTGTCCAGATATTCACGGTCCCCGCAGGATGAATCCAGATGACTTTCATGATCCTCTGATGACTGGTGCTACCACAAGGCTCACTTTTGTGGCTTTGAGTGAAATGTCTACAACTATTGGATGGATTGCCATGAAATTTAGTGCAAACCATAGACTTTATATAAATATGGACGGCATGACAGCTCCCCCAAAGTGAAGCCTTCCTCCTTATATATAAAGATGAATATAGTATGTATTTATACTTATTCCTACTGCTTTTTAAATATAGATCCAGATATGGATCCAGAATATAGATTAGATTTTTTTTAATAGAATTTATTAATTGAGTTCATTTTATATGATATCATCTATTTCAATCGTTATTTTGGTTTGTTTTCATAATTTTTCTTTTGTTTATTGTAAAAAAAAATATCAAGCATATCAAATGAAGCCAAAATATTTCGATCGCCATGTGGTGGCTGAGATATAGGTCGTAAACCCCGCCCCCTTTATGTTATCTCATGAGACATGGACCAAACAAAAAAAAAATCTAAGCAGGCTTTTGATGTTTTTTGTATGTTCAAGTATTTGTTTTATTTGAGCCTTTCTGTAATTTTTGTTTTCATGCAGTTGATGCTGTATGTTGTACTTAAAGTTTTTTATTCTTGATTTTAACATATATGTCTCACCAAAATCAGATACAGGATCAGTGTCAAATATACACAGACGCCTGATAATAAACCTCTAGATTTTTTTTTAATATTTTAACAGACTATTAAACATAGTGAACAAACATAAATACAGCAGAGGTGACTTATTATTAATCCAGCTCTTCCCAGAATTACAGCAGATTTAGATTATTACTATGTAAACAAAAGTACGTGCGTGTTTCGGTATTCCTTATCATATGATCATGGTTTTCATTTTCTTAACGTGTGACTGATGAATTACAATTGGTACTCAAATTTCTTTCAGCTGTAACCTACAAGCCTCTCTAGTTTAGTTTCTTAGTGTGTAAATACAGTGTATCTGCTGTGTGCCTGTTTGTGTGTGTGTGTGTGTGTGTGTGTGTGTGTGTGTGTGTGTGTGTGTGCGTGCGTGCGCGTGTGTGTGTGTGGGTTCGGGACCTCTTCATCACCCCAGTAACATCCCTCTGGCTATTGCTCTAAAACTTACTTCTCACTCATTGTAACCTAACTGAACAGAAGCTGAGGAGGAAGAAAAGCGTAAAGCTGTATTTTTCAAACCGTCAATCTCTCGCTGGTTGCGGCAGCCTGATGTGACCTTATAGCAAACATCCGCTGTTTTGCAAAAAGTCTATAGCTTATGGATTTCACGTCAGGAGAAAATATCTGATATTTCTTCTAACAAATCCTCACCCTTTAAATGGATTTACTGTCCAGCACAAAAAAATATTTCATATTTATGCTAATAAAAAGCCCATCTATTCGTTGCTTTCTGTTGGCATTTTATTACTTTTCGTGCCACAGAAGAAGAGGCCCTTTCTCCATACTCATCTTTTTTCACTCAATCGATGTTTGTTAAAGTTGCTGACTGTGTACTGCGCCCCCCCCTCCACCCCTCCTCAGAAAGACCTGACCCCAGACCCCATCATAAAATCATTTCTTAGCGTCATACAGTTGACCCTGAAGGTTAGGTTGAGGTTCCTAGCGTGATGTTGCCACTGAAGATGGTTAAGGATTATGATGATGGTGCTAGTTCGAGCTCTGTGCCATCAGCAAGAGAAATGATTAGGACTGCACCAGCAGAGTGTTAGCCTGACAGATGGCAACACATGGAGCTAGCTGACAGCACTGCTGACAGCGCATTCACAGGAAGTCCCCATCTTGCATGCACTGTATACACTGTTTGTTGCTGCATGTATTCTGGTGTTTTTTCCGCCATCAACTGTATTCCTACCTGTCAACGTTGGCTCACATCACTGATTCACCAGCTTAAAAATTGCAAGACCACTGCACAGGCTTCCTGTCATGGTACCAAAGGGAGTCGAGGTGTGTTAAAAATCTTCAGCAGGTCATTATCCCAGTCACTGGTCATTTATCAACACCTGTCTTTTTTGGTAATTCATTCCTCCAGTGGTCAATAAACTTTCAGTTATTTTCCCCTCAATCAATCTACTTAGAAATCAGCTCTGCGGGCATGTTAATGAATGGCCAACAGACATAGATACATTAATTGAATGACTGAATACATTAGGAGGTGTATTGAGCGCTGCACTGTTGCCTCTGCGAATAGCAATATGGAGTTATTATTAGGTTCAATGATTGATGAAAGATGAGGAGCGCTTTGGCACAAACCTGTCGGTTCCACTGCCCTGGATAGGAATGAAGGGAGAGGGAAACTGTCCGTGCATGAGAAGACACAAAGATCTGATCCTGTGCTTGTTTTGAGATGCCATTTTCATTTTTTGCTTTGGTTTGTTTATCCAGCAGAACAGTTTAAAACTCTATCCAAATGCATCCTCAGGGGAAGCACATGTAACCCCTCCGAATAGCTGTAAAATTTGCGCTGTCACTTCATGACAGCTACGAGCTTGAAGTTTGCATGCGTGCTCGAGTGTGTGTGTGTGTGTGTGTGTGTGTGTGTGTGTGTGTGTGTGTGTGCTGTGTTTTAAAGTGTGTACATACATGCATATGGATGGGAGCTTGGCAGTGATGTGATTGATGAGACATGAAAGAGAGCAGGGGGGAAGATTTCCAGTCAATCAGCCCAGTGAATAACCACCTAGGCTGTGGATTAAAGGCAGAAAGCTGTCTGAACTAACAAAGGCTCACATCCATTACCTTACATGCAGAGTTGTTTTTCTCTCCAGAGCAACACTGACAACAAAATTAAAGTGTGTTAACAAAAATAGATGGTTTTGTTTTCTTGAATTTGAAGAGATGAAACGTTGCAACATCTAACAACTTGAATGCTCGCGGAAATAAAAATCATGTGAGGTAAAAAGATCTCTGCAGAAGAGTGACCTATACAGCACTTACCATTATGATAATGTGTGTAAAATGAAATTGGACATAATGGAATTTTTCTCTGTATATTAGATTTTGTCCAGACTGTTTCAAGATTGAATCCAATGTAAATTTCTGAATAATTAACATCTCTGATCTTTTCAGCGTGGCTTAGAGGTAAAGAGGCCAAACAAGATCCAGTTGAAGGTTGCTGGTTCAACTTTCAGTATATTCAGTGCATTTAGGCAACAGAAAGGGGGCTCGTTTTACGTCTGCTGTATGGTGCTCACTATTTTATGTTTCGTGCCTTTGACAGAGGTGTAGAACTGCTCAAAGCCGCCTCAAGTCGCTCCGCTCAAATCACACACCGTTGTTTCAGTTTCCTTTTGAAAGTACTTTGTAAACTCCATTGTCGAGTCAGCAATGGCCAGTCTTTGAGGGAAAAAAGTGTATGTGTAATACATAAATCCAGTCTATGTCAGGCATGCTTCGGGGTCGTGGTCAGCAGATGATAGGGCAATGCTTTAAATTTTTTCAAAATCCGCTCTGCACTGCATCCAGAATCTTTCTGCTCACACTCAAACTCCAGAGTTATTACACTTCTGTTTTTCTTTTTTTTCAATTCTCTTTAGTTTCAGTCACTTTCCAGAGTGGATTTCCTTGTTTAAGTTTAGTTTTTATTTGTTTTAGTATTAGGTTTAGTTCATTCTTTTTCATTGGGGGCATTTGTCAAGGGCAAGATTTAAGAAGTTTAAAATAGGTATCACAATACAAACATGGTTACTTGTAAAGATCTCAATCTCTCTCTTGATGTGAAGACAAATTTGAACAAACTGACAGACTAAAACTAAAAAAAAGTAAAAATTATAATGTTAGTTCATTTAGTAAGAACACAATATCATTACAGTTAACTTTCATTTTTTCTTCTAAATTTTACTTTTTACTTTAATTTCTGTTAACTAAAGTTTTTTTTTTTAGTTTTTGTTAGGTTAGTTTAGTTCATTTTTAGTTAACTGTTATAATCTTGCTTGACTCATAGGCTCTAAACCCAACTGGGCCAAATTCCCGGCAGATCGGTTGTTTTTTGTCGTTTTACCAAGTGATCAATTTCCCAAACAATCAGCAATTTGTTTTTTGGACACTCAGATGTATTTCTGGCGTGTCAGAAACAGCTTGGGCACTTCTGCTCTTTTGATTTCCCACAGGGCTGTTGTCAAAAAAGATCTCTAAAATGTAGCAAGATCATTTTAATATTAATGGGGATGTATTTTACAAGCTGTTGCTCACTGTAGTCTTGATAAAAACATAGACATGCTAAGTTTTGTTTCATGATGCTTTTGACATTCTCTTATATATAATAATATGTGAAAATTCAAATTAAATAGCCATTGTCCTTTTGTAACGAAACATTTTCTCCTTTCTGTTTTTTTTCCTCCAGGTCCAAGGGTTGGAGAAGCAGGTGGAGTTCTCAGACCTGCGCCCAGTGGGGTCGGTGATGAAGACTCTTCCATACGGCATGGGTGGAGGTGCAGTGGGAGGAACGACAGGGGGAGTGGTTAAGCCACCATACCAAACACGTATCTTCTCCACCTCCATCGACCAGACACCCATGAAATCCAAGCCGCCCACCTACAGTTTCTTCAACCCGTACGACACAGCCCGAAACCAGTCCCTGCTCCTGGACCAGACAGGATACCGCTCTAAGCGCAAGCCCTCGCTAAAAACAGCCATGAAGACCAAGAAGATCTTCGGCTGGGGAGACTTCTACTTCAACGTCAAGACCATGAAGTTCAGCCTGTTGGTGACGGGGAAGATCGTGGACCACATCAACGGGACGTTCACCGTTTACTTCCGCCACAACTCGTCCAGCCTGGGAAATGTCTCGGTCAGTATTGTGCCGCCGACCAAAGTGGTGGAGTTTGAGGTACTCCAGCAACAGCAGCTGCACCCTCACACCCAGCAGGACATCCAGATCCAAGAGACCCAGCAGTCCACCATCGACCCCAAAGAGACAAAGACCTTTAACTGTCGGGTAGAGTACGAGAAAACCAACAGATCCAAGAAGCCCAAACCCTGCCTGTACGATCCTTCTCAGACCTGCTTCACAGAGCACACCCAGTCCCACGCCGCCTGGCTGTGCGCCAAACCCTTCAAGGTGATCTGCATCTTCATCTCTTTCTTCAGCATCGACTACAAGCTGGTTCAAAAAGTGTGTCCGGACTACAACTTCCAAAGTGAGCACCCTTACTTTGGATAAAGAAAGTGAGGCTGAACTGCAAAGAGGAAAAAAAAAAAAGAGACAATGTTAATGACCATGATGATGATTATAATGATGGGAATCATAGTCATATTGATTACGATGAAGAAGCAGGGGACAGTTTTTTTGCCTCTAAACTGCTGTGAATTGTGGATTTAAATCAAGTATAATCAGAGTTATGGATGGTTAGGATATGGCTGATTTCTCTGACTTATTTTCCAACTTTGTATTCGTTAACTTCTGTTTTTATTTGCTTTTTTCTGTAAATAATGTACTCAACCTCAGCACACTTATTGTTTTTAGATATTTGTTTCTCAGTGTTATTACTTTTTGCAGTTGGAGAATTCGGTTGAAAACAGCTGGAGTCAGTATTATGCCCTCGGAGTACAAAGGGAGCCTCTGAGGCGGCTGTGCTGTGCCATCACTGTATGGCAGACGTAATGTTATGGTAGACTGACTGTTAATCATCCTCTCAGCTCTACGTTTCTAACCCTGGATATAAGAGAGTTATATGTATGAGAAATGCTATGCTGGATATGCATACAATATACTGTATGAAAAAGCACATTAAAATCTCTTTAAACTGTCTTTCACTGGGTGAATGTTTTCGTTCGGAGCACAAGCTGTGCAGCATGTTATCTAACTCAGCGAGGACACTATTACAAATTAAGTTATATTTCACTCTGATTGGGAATTCATGCCCAAGCTTTCTGTGAAGATATGTCATTTTAATTTTCTGAAACATATTGAAGGGAAGGATTGAATTCTAACTTGAAAACCAACCGTGAAACATTCTTAAGATGATGATAGTGTTTGACTCCTTTTGAGGGAGTGGGTATGTACAATAATTGAATCCGAGGGAGGTTTCTGATATAATGTTTAATTACATTTACCCTGAAACTGAAGGGAAAAATAACTATTGTACTGAGGTACTATGACTGACAGATTTGTATTTGTTTGATTGTGCCAGCAAAGGAAGTATTGCACATCTGAGCAAGCGGTTTTCAGCTGCACAGGTGGCTTCCTCACAATTTATTGACTGCTGTATTACTGCTGCCAATCTCAACTACCTAATAATAGGGAAGAGCGCGGCCAGTTAGGACATTTTTATATCGACCTGAAGAAAACGTCTATTACTCACAGACTACTTGAACAGTAATAAAAATAGTTTAATCCCTGAACAGATACAGGCGTCTGATAACGATTTATTAAGCAGTGGTGGATACCATCTGAGAGCTATACTTGAGTAAAAGTACAGATTTCTTACCAGAAACTGACTTGGGTAGAAGTTGGTAACCTATCAGAATATCACTTTAGTAAAAGTCTAAAAGTATCTGATGTTTATTGTACTTAAGTATCAAAATTAATTTTGTTATGTTAAATACATATAGGCTAAATATTTAAAGTAAATGTACACATAAATGCTGTTGATACAAACAAGCAATCAGAATTGTGAGAATTATGAAGTTTATGTCTTTGTAGCATACATCACCTTAGAAATGAAGCTTCATTACACAGATTTAAAAAAAAAAATCCAGTTTCCTCCCCTTTCATTCTTTCAATTACCTGTGGGTACCAACAAAAGTTCAAACTGCTAACATTAGCACAAACTGTTTGGCCAGAAAATCAGCCTTCAAACAATATATTTTGTGTGTGTGTGTGTGTGTGTGTGTGTGTGTGTGTGTGTGTGTTTGGTTTGACTAAAACAGTATGGTAACATTTTTCTTACACGCCATAGAATTTAAAACATAAAAGTTGAGGAATAGCTAGAGAGAGTTTAAGGTTGAAAGTGAGGTGTTTTTTAGAAAATGTTTGATTCCGTTTATACCCTGTTGGTTTTATTTATATGTGTAGCTGCGACAGAGAGAGTGATTTCCCTTTTAGCTGTGTCGTCATAGTGTTTAATAGCCAATCACAGTGCTCGGTGCACAAAGAAGGCAAAGACTTGATTTTATAGTTGTTGCAACCTCCCCCTGTCCAAACTGACCCCACTCTCCCCTGTTTACTTAATTGTTGCATTCTGTACGCTAAAAATATGTGTTTATGGAAGAAAGCAAGATCATGTCACTAGTGATAAACATATTCATGCATGCAGATTAGAGATTAAAATTGAAAGCATGAATAAACTCACCCACCTCCACCCTGCGATAATCTCAGTCTGTCACTCTTAGTCCTCATTCACAAACCCTTTTTCTCTCTCTCGGCGTCAGAGTTGTTGGCTCTTTGCGCTGCACACTTTTGATCTGACAATAATGGTGCTCAGAATTTCATTAGAAAACACGCAGTCGATGCTAATTGAATCTTCATCTCAGTCTGGCTCGATACCCTATTATGCTTTTGATCAATGACATGGAGACGGAGGTCCAGGGAGATCCGTGTATCTTATACCAGTTGCTGTGGATAGTCGGGACACAGAGATTGATGGAGTCACCGCAACCCAGATTCTCAAGAGTTCCCTCTTTGTTACACAGAGTGTCTACTGTGGGCTGAAAAATCACAGGACTAGTTGCTGTGGACAGATCCTTATGTTCTCCTTTGTGTGTGTGTGTGTATCTAATAAACTATGTAAGAAAGATACATTCCATTTTTTTACATTACAAAACAGATTTGAAGTCAATATTGAGAAGGTAAAACAATTCTTACCAGATTTTCTTGATTAGGAATACAATAAAAACAAATAAACTGCATGGGACTAACTTATACAGCTTTCCCACCCAAATAAACATGTGCACGCAGGTTTTTCAAACACGGGTAAACCTGCTAAATATAGGAGATAGACTCCATTCCCACTGCCAGTAAACACACCACTGCAGCACACCAGTCTGCCTTTCTGTCAGCTGGTGTATATGTGGTGTATGTGTGTGTGTGTGTGTGTGTGTGTGTGTGTGTGTGTGTGTGTGTGTGTGTGTGTGTGTGTGTCTACTGCAGAGTCATTTGACCTGGGTGTGAATGCCAATTTTACGCATTGTCGTATTAAAAAGCCAGTTGTTAGCGGGTGTTAGCGGGTTTTGTGTGCAGTAGTGAATGACGCTATAAGGTGTGCATGTCTGTAAAGGGGAGACTCATTGGTACCCATACCCAAACCCATTTTTATTCAAATATCTTGAGGTCATAGGTCAAAGAACCATGTGAAATGGCAATGCCGTTTTTCATCGCCAAAATCTTTCATAAATTTGGAGCGTGACATGTATTCTGTATGTTTTGATTTATTTGGAAGTTGACAGTAAGTAGATGTCAGGAAATGAAGGGAGAGGAGAGATGCGGAACAACATGTAATGAATATCCCCAGCTGAACTCAAACCTGCAGTTCATGGTTGGCACCATAAACCCTACATCACCAAGTTACTTCACTTGTTCCTGCTGGCACCGGGGCTTGGTGCAGTTCTCAGCAATCATTGGGCAGATTCCAAAAACAATGAAGAAACCAGTTTGATAAACAGAATCAGACAAGCAAAGTCACACAGACATAATCGTGTTTACTGAAAAATTTGAAGTCACACTTGACCTGACTTGTCTTGTGTTGCTTTGGGAGGCAAAAGTGATGTAAGCCTTTACCAACTGCAAGATAAGATAACATTAAAGTTATAAATGTTAATTAACCTTTTAAGCCTTGATCTATATTAGTTTTCGCATGGTGCGTTCAGACACCTTTCACAACTATTTCAACCTTTGAAACCTGAGCAAATTGGTTTGATTTCTTAAAAAAAAAGGCAGTCAGCAACTTGGCATAAAATGTTCTGCAAATTGCAAGAAATTATTTAAAGGTGACAAGAAGATTACCAGAAAATAAGCTAAAAGAGAGAGAGAGCAAGAAAGAGAGAGAGAGGGAGGCAGAGAGGGAGTGAATTAAAGAATTAGATTATATTCATAACCATCAAAATGGTTTACTGAAATGAAGTTATTAAAAAACATTTATTATTTTTTATTTAACACTTTATTGTCATCCCATTTCCTGTTTTGTTTTTCTTTTATTTTTTGTGTTTGTTTTATTTTAGAACTTTACACTAATTTATTTATACTAATTTCTTGTTAAGTTGCTCATTGCCTTCTTTCCATTTGCACAAGTTTCAAAGGGTTAATGCATTCATGCTTTTTTCTCTGAAATGAGCAATATTGCATAAAGGAAATACATAATAGGATGCTTTTATTTTTTGTAGGCCTACTTCAAGTAGACTATGAATACTTTGGTACTTTTAAGCCTACAATTTGAAATGCAGGACTCTTACTTATTACATAGTTTTTTTTTACATTGTGGCATTTTGTTTTTTCTAAAGTTAAATATCGAAGTACTTCTTCCACCACTGGAGTATAAATGAATAGCAGATGCGGTAATGATGTGTACTGTGGGCCACACAGCTGGCTTGTGTAATTTCCTCACATTCTCCTACATTTCCCATCAACCCTTGCGGCAGGATAAACGTAACTAGCCGTTGCCAACAACTTTAAACAGCCCTTTCGGAGCCTGTCAGCGGTGTGTCGCCTGGCTGTGCTGCTTCTTCGTTTTGCCTGAGACCTGGAAACATGCTGTCCTTCGCTTTTAGACAACTCACACGGGTAAGGGTGTCTTTACAAAGTGTTTCTGTGTCATGGTCTTATTTACGGTGTGTTTGAGTTGGGTAACTCGGCGTTTCTGTGCGGTCGAACTGTTTGCTAGCTCAGCGTCAGTGACTACAGTCATGGGGGTTTAAGTTGCTCACCTGTGCGTTAGCAAGTCACAACATTAAGGTATTTTTGCGACAGTTAACCACCAACTGTCGTTTCCATCTTGCTCCTGTTGCTTTTATTGACGTCTTTCGTGGTCGTTGGTTAGCTGATGAGCTAGCAGGCTAGCTGTCAGTGCAGGTTACATAGCTGCAGCTGCGTAATGATGCAACAGCAACTGCTCCGTTTCATCATGTGGGAAATCATCACCGCAGTGAAGTCCGGCGCCTTTCTTTCTTTTACACGCCTTTTGTGCTTTACAAGTTTCTGTAACTGCATACAATTGTTCTACAGTCAATTAGCATCACAGACGCTGTTTTTTTTCACTTAAAGGGGTTACATGAGTTCAAGTGAAAGACTCAGCCACTGTAACTATGCAGACAATGTAAGATGAGGTTAAAAGACAAAGATACACTGAGGCCCCTCAATAACGTTCAAAGTGCAAAATGAGGCTGAAAACTGCTTCAGGGGCCCCAGGAAAATATTAACCTCACACTGTTACATAATTATGCAATAGATAAGTTTGTATTTTTGTTAAAGCGGGGGTTATTGTTTCAGCAGGGTCAGCAGATTATTGGCTATTGTTTTACTACATTACTACCTTATACACCTAGTTGCCAGTTTATCAGATAACTAATATCAGAAAACTAATGATGAATACAAATAGGCTATTGAATCTATGCTAGTTAATATAAATGATTTGGGAAAAAATGTTTGAAACATTTGTAAGTGTAACAAATAATAATTCAACAGCACCACAGTCTGAAGCCACCAAAATGACTAAAAACGTGAATGAACCAAATCCAACAAAAACTGAACATTATAACCTTTAAGTATTCATTGCAATGACATAAATGGAACCTTAATCTCCAGTGAGCATCTTTGACGCCCTGCTAATAATTTAACTTCAACATTTTATGGCTTATAGGTTGCTTATAGGGTTGCTGCGATATATTGGTTTTAAGGTATACCGTGATATGAAAGTTGACAGCTATCATACCAGGTACATTTGCTTCTCTATGATATAGGGGAAAAAATGCTGGACAGAGAATCTCACTTTTTTTTTTAAAGTTATTTTCAAAAGGGAGACTCTTTATGCCTACTTCCGTTAGAAAAAAATGATTCAAGACTTAATTATAGTGATAAAACATTTGTTTAAATAAATCAGAACCTTCTGTTTTTATTTCTTTAGGGGTCATTCTGACTGATAAAAATAATAATTCTGTGATATTGTGAAATGGCAATATTTTCTGAGACAGTTATCGTACCATCAAAAATATCATACTGTTACATCTGTAGTTGCTTAACTACAGGACTGCATTGTGCAGTGAATTGTACCGTCTAAATTTTATGTCGCTTCCCACTATAGTCTGCACCAGAAATACCAGTCAGGTTTTATTATGATTTATGTCATTGTGTTCAACCAATGAAAATGCCATTGTAGTGATAAGGCATGTTTCCAAAAAAATGATTTCCCTAAATAATATTGTTTTCAGCAAATGTTAGTTGTTAACGTTAGGCTATTCAGTGAGTTGTGATGTTTGGTAGGATGATGTGCAATGTTATGAAAGCTTGGTGTAAGTGCCACACATTTCAGAGGTACGTATGGTGATTCATGATTTTAAATGTATTTTATATAGCCTACTGGAGAACATTTAAACTTTACAGAATTACATCATGCTTAATGACTGTTTTCCGAGTGTTTACTTACTTGCAGGAAGTCGACTAATTTAAGGTAAAAAAATTCAGTTAAAATGTCAAGAGAATTACTTTTTCTGAAGATCCCTAACATGCATTTTGTTTCACATATTAGTTGCCCAGTAATCACATTTCAAAGTTAAAAAAGTTAAATTATTTGACAGCTCTTTTTTTAACAAGATGGTGAGACATTAGGGTGATGGAGGTGTTTGGGGGAAAAGTTCGTTGAGGGCTATTAATATCCTAATTCTGAACTTTATGAAGTGACCCATTTTGGAGGAGATAGTGCAGATTTCATGTAGTCTCTCAGAAACAACTAGGCTATGCCAAGATTGTGCCAGAATCTTGTGGCATGCATTCAGACCTAGTTTTATAAGTCACTGTCAGTGTGTTTGAAGTTTCCCATTAAACTGAGTGATTCACATGCTTGCATGCTTTTCCTGTTGGTGGTAATTGGTTAAGTGTGCATCTTCATTAGATTTCAAAAGGTAGCACAAGACTCTTATTTCTCTGTGGTTAAGGCACACAGTGTCCTCATGTGATCTGTATATGAGAGATAGATTTCAGTCCTTGTGCAGTTATTTCTTGTTGCTGTTGACATACATTTTTTATGAGGACAGATTTTGGACTGGTGGTTAGAAAAGGGGAGCTCAACTTTTCTGACTTTTCTGTCTTAGAGAGTTGGTTATCTGTTGCTGTGGCCATTGTTTTCAGGATTGCTTTGGCCGTTATAGGGTGTTTTCTGTTAAATAGGCTACTTGCTGCAGGCAATGGATTCCAAAGATTCCAGTTAGTCAATTAAATAATTAATCAACTCTAATCCCATTAGAGAAACATTTCTCCCAGCACTAGAGGCTATATAAGCAAGGTGCTCCATGGTTACTAACTACAGTACACATGAAAGTAAGAGCGCAGTGATGTTTGCGACATCTGAAATAGTTGTATGTATTTTCTTAAGTAACGAGAGTTTAAATACAGGTTTCCCAGCAACACACTTACAAAAGTTTTTCTAATCTCCTTTCTTAAAATGGCTTAGAAGTTTTTTCGGTGTCACTCTGAACACAGCCCGTTTGGCTTCATCACCTCCCTCACTGAAACCACAAGAATTCCAATTTAATGCTTTTGTACACAGCAGTTTTTGACATAACATAACACCGTCCCAGCAGAGTTATTCTTCAGCTATTCCAATTCATTTTTATTCATTTAACAGAAGCATAACAGGATATTTTCCAGGCCTGTTTCACAGCTTGATCTATTTTTTTCAGATCAGGGTTCCCATGGATCCTTAAAAAGCACTGAATTCGTTAAAATAGAAATAAGACTTTCATTGGTATCAAACTTACTTAAATCAGTCTTTCTAATTTTGAAAAGGCATGGGAAGTAGGACTTATAAATTATCCTTTTCTTTCATTGCATTGTAAAATCTGAAAATAATTGGTAACATCTGTTCTTTCAAAATTACCATATGCCACTCGCAGGATAGTGGAACCACCAACACTTGAGTTTTGTTTCCATGTGGGATGCTCAAAGAAGAGGATTCACTTTCTGCTATAGCTAGTTGTCACTGTAACCTGGATGATGTGGGGAAGTGCAGATTCAACATAAATTGGCTATTCAACCAGGAAATGGCAGCAAAAGTCAATACACAGCTCTATGTATTTTGTGTGAAAAGTTTTTCAAACTGTGCACGAAGGGAATCAAGCTAGTGGAATCCTAGATGCAGAGTGAAAAAACACGATATCACAAAGTAACTCTGCAACAAACACCAGGTACTTCCAAGTTCTTTTCTACCCTCATCTAAGCCGTGCGACAACATTTTTTTAAGTTTTATAATAATACTAATACTAATAAGCTTTACTTATAGAGAACTTTTCATACAAGGAATGCAGCTCAAAGTGCTTCACAATAAAATATGCAACACAAAAAACAAGATTAGACAATCAAAAGACAGTGGGTAATAAATAAGGTATAAGTCAAAGTAAAAAGTACAGAGACCAGCAAGAACAGTAAAAATACTAAAAAGAGAATTGATATAAAATAATTTAAAAGAATTTCATTAATTAAAAGACAGTTTAAAAAATTAGGTTGTCATTTTAAAATGTTCACAGAGCCTGATTCTCTCATAGTTATAATAACTATAAGTTTTATGTTATAAGAAACATTCTGGCAAAATTGTCTCTTTCCCTAAATAATAGGCTTTTGTTAATGTTTTTTATTTTTTTTCTTCAATGCAGGTTATTGTAAAATTGTCATACATTCATCTCTGAATGGCATTTAAAAAGTATTAAAAGTCTTAAATCTAACATGCCTTAAAGCAGTATTTCACCGATATAAAGAGAGTCCTTACATAAAACTAGGATGTCTATGCAGTAGATAGAAGCAAATACTTTTGAAATTGGTGCTACATGACCAAAAGGAAACAGAGAAAAAGGACACCTTTGCTCAAAAGGTAGACAACCTACAACTACCAGAATGCCCTGCACCATACCTGACCAGTGAACGCTGCCACTCGTGGGTGACTTAATGCGTCCCCGTCTATTTGAAACAATAATTTGGCAGCCATCAAGAAACAATCTTGAATAACAATTAAACTGTAAGCTAAAATATGTCAGTTAAAACATTTGAGGCAAGAAATAAGCAACTCAGTAACAGAATCTTTGTTTGTATTTGATCAGCACTGCTTAGTTTTGACGTTTGATCACAGTTTCTCGGCCCCTGTTTTACTGTGCAGAAAGTACTATGGCGCCCACTTCCTGTTCATAAACTCCTGCTACATGGCATTAAATGTATTTCTAAAAATATTTGAGGCAAGACATATAGGCATTATTGTAATATAATCCTGATATATATTCAGCTCCGTGTAGTTTGATTTGATTCCTTGATATGCTTTTATACTGTTTGTGTCCGCTGCAGTGGCATGGTTGGCTGCTATACAAAAAAGTACAGCCTGTAGTTTGAGCAACAGTCCAGATACCATCAGGGTGACGTGTTTTGCATAGATTTGCATCATCTGGGAAAGGTTCGATCTGGGGGGTTAAGTTGGTTGGAAATTGACAAAGTATCCCTTTAAAGGAATATTCCTTTAAGATGCAGAAACCCTGATTTTACAGTGAATTCAACAGAACATTGATTTTCTCTCCTTTTATTGGTGAGATGATAAAGTGATAACACTTTATGACTCATTAAGCTGTGGCTCAAAATTGCTTTCAGGTGGCCCAAACAAGATTTTACAAGCAGAGAAGTATTTCTATTTGTGATTGAACAAACCATACTTAACAGAGACAATGAGATATTAGTGGGAACATCCGGTCAATGCCAACATGACAGGTCGCAGCATGAAGCTAGACTGCCTGAGACGCCAGGATGCGAAGAGTAAAGCTCTTTCACCATCATTACCATCACCACAAAATGTATCGTTCCACCGCCAACACCTCCTGAAGATTGGCTTTGTTGCTGGCATTGGTTAAGTCTCTGATTGTCACCCTGACAACCCTTTGACCCGTATAGAGTGGAGTCGCCCTGGACTCAGCCTCCGTCCCTTCACGCCTCTTCACCCCATCCAGATTTCTCAGTCTGGTGTTATCTGGACTGAATCACAGGGCAATTTGTAACGGACAGCCCTGCTATTAGTCAGTGACAGAGAAAGAGGCAACTACGTGTCAGTCTGACGGATGCTGCTGCCCTGTTGACACTTCTTCTCTCTAACCTTACATATCTTCTTTTTTTCCTTCCCTGTTTCTTCTCTCTAGTCTCTTCTGTTTTGTTTCTGTTACCTTGCTGATTGTTGTTTGGTATAGCCTCTGATGGACAGCAGTCATCTGTAAAATTGACTCGCCTCAGGAGCTGCTTTAGGAAATGGGCGAAAAAATGGGCGAAAAAATAATACCGAACGAGGATTAATGAATTTTCTTTCTTCCCCTTTCTTCTTCGCCGCCATTGGTGTTTGGGCACAGATGTTTGACAGGGAAGGTAAACTGCCAACAATTACCTTATCATTGTCACGCAGTTGCAGTGCATCTGTGAGTCTGCCATTATTGCATGCTCGGCACTCAGGTTGATGTGGCCTATCCCACCCCTTTTCTCACAGCACAGTTTTCGTCAAGTTCACCTTCAAACGACAGCATCATCTGTCGCCTAAAAATAGTCCCACTGTGACATATTTGCTGCTTGCATCTTGGCTCAGATTTTTCCTCGGATCAGTTTATTTTGTGTTTATTAATTAATCTCCCGTAATGATCAGGGATATGAGGCAGGAAAGCAGAGAGGCAGACCACAGGGATTGACCCGTGTGCTGTTTGTGTAACCCTTTGGAGCCAGAGAAATTTGGTTGAGTTGTTTAAAAAAAAACATGGGGAGAGAAGGCAATAACAGACTTGGTAAGAACTGTCCCACAAATTTAGATAATTAGATTACAAAGAATAAATATATATAAATCTATATTTATATTCACTCTAATTTATATATCTGATCATATAGTTATAATAATTATGTTATGGAAAAACATATGGCCATGTTAAGTTGCTCATTTTCTTCTTCCCAAAAGAAATCTAACCAATTTGCTCAGGTTTCAAAGGGTTTGTTGTGAAGCCCAGTGCTGTCCCGTTTGGACGCCATGGAAGTGATATCCATGACAAGATGAAGTATAAAAAATGCCACATGACTGCTACTTGGCTGAGTGTGCATAACAGCGAAGGGTTAAATGACGGGGACAGGACGAGAGTGGGAAAAGGAAAGCGGGGATGAAGGTGGAGGCACGGAGGAGGATGGGGGAGAAGCACCCTTGTCTGTTTTGCAGTCATCAGTTGCGCTATAACCGTGGCAGCGTTGGCTTGCGTTCGGTTTTTCTGCCACTTCTTTCCCCGGCCTCGGTGGGTCCCAGCAGAAGCGCAGACAGCGAAGGACAGTTCCCGTCAAGATTTAATGACCCGTGTGATTTCTCAGCGAGGAACTTGTCCTCAGAGGCAGCCCGACCTGTCTCCCTAGGCCCTCATCTCTTCCAGAACCCAAAGGGGGGGCCCTCTCCCCTTTTCCACCATCAACACTGCCACCAGTGACAGAAGGCCAGAGTAGAGACTGTTAGAAATCGGCCATTAATGTGCCAGTCGCCTCCCCTGGTGTGTCACCACTGCCCCCTCTGCAACCCCAGGGAGCAGATGAAGAGGCGGAATAGAGAGGGGGGGGGCCTAACAGCGATGAAGTGGATAAACTATCTGCAAGCTATTCCCTTGGGATAAAGGGTTTTTTTTTTTTCAAAAGATGTTGAATAATGAATACATGGTTGGTCAGGCAGCATTTATTATTTGTGCCCAACATTAACATTCTTAATGTTTTGTCTTAAAACGTGTAAAACCACACAGTTGGTCGCTAGATTTACAGTGCAATAAAGCCACTACAAAAGATGAAGTACCTGAACATTTTTTACACTACGTGGAATTAGCATTTTTTCTCCTCATATGGGTGTCCTCAACCAGTCCTGAGCATTGTGTTAATTGCTTTTTAATGGTGCTATTAAAGGGAGGTTGTCCCTCACACCCCAGCACACCTGTACAGATGACAACTATATGTTGGCAGTGGTAGCATTGATCTCAACACAGAGTCATCATCATATTGTTGATTAAATGACGGAGGAAGCCAATTTGTTCCGAATGCAATCAACCTGTCAAGGATTTCTTTTTTTCTAAGTGTTCCCCTGCACAGTGCCCTCCGTGTTGATTTTGGTTTATAAAGGGAACATTAGCACAGACGAGCACATATAGCTGTAATACAAGATAATCTTCAGGTGCCTACACAGGTTTTATATTATCTGTGCAAAGAATCTACACTGTGCCAAGCCAGAAAAAGAACCAGGGTTAAAGCCAGTATAGGATTCATGCTTAACTTAAAAAATACACAGAGACAGTGAAAATTGTATGAACTCTACACACTCACATGATGAGGCATTGCAGCAGCGGCAGCAGCAGCAGCAGCAGGAGAACTCGCCAGCTCCAGTCCAGATTAGATAAGCAGGAAGTGCTGAATCTGTTCTCTATATGCCTCCTTCGGTACACTGAGGCTGTAAAAGTCAGTCCCTCAGTTTGTAGAAGTGCTGATAGAGGCATAATTGAACAACCATGCTGATTATTGATATCATGCAAACACGCCAGTTTCTAATTATACTGCGCTACATATTAGGGTGTATGAGGAGCACAAGAGGGGACTTAAAATGTCTTAAAGTTATTCAGGACAAATCAGGGTGTCACCTCAAATACGTGAACTGATTGAAGACATTCTGTAGAAAAATATTACTCCATGTAACATGTCTCTTCATTATATTCTGGTCCTGCTTTATAGATAATATCTCCAAAATGAATGTTTTAATTTTATTCCCCTCCTCTACACATCCACATTAAACAATATATATTTTCTCATCTTGCTAAATATCCCTGATGATATCTTAAATCATCTAGCTGCAGCACATACCAGTCCAACTCTTTAACTGTACTTTTAATAAAGCTTTGGTAATTTGCATACAGTGGTAAGTTTTCATGAGATGGCAAAACTTGCAGAATGAACAAAAGCTTCCTCAAACTAAGTTAGCTAGTGTCAGTCCTCATGAGACCCATTAAGTGCAATGATCCAGTATTAGGAAATGTGCTTACAATAACTGTTATATCTATGTCGAACTAATAAACTCTCAATTGATTCTTTCCCCTCTCTCTCATCATACCCCCCCAACCCTGCCATTTCTCTTCTGCCCACAGCCACTGTGCCAGCGAGCCCCACTTCGTCTCAGTGTACGTGGCCAGCAGTCGCATGCGGCCACCCGCACAGTAGATGAGGATCGTCCATGGACGGGCCAGGAGAGCCTGGCTCAGGATGACCCAGAGATGTGGGATCTGCTGCAGAAGGAGAAGGACAGGCAGTGCCGTGGCTTGGAGCTCATCGCATCTGAGGTAAGACATCTTGCACAGATATGACTGATGTGATGCTTGAATCTCAAGCCTTATTATAAACTTCCTTTCTAGATGTTATACAGTATAATTAGACAATTATGTCTCAGACAATGACCAGATAGCCTAGTACTGCACAGACATTTTGTTGTATGTCTTGATTTTTCAGCCAAGGACATTTTTTGGCCAGTACATTACAAAGGTCGGCATGGACTTAACATGCTGGCAGATACTTTACTTTTTATCTAATTACAAAGTAAAATAGTTTTCATTCAGTCGGTCTTTATATACAGAACCATCCTTTACCATTTTGTATTGACTGAGTTGACTTACTTTTAGAGAAAGACAGTCAGTGTAAACAGTCAGTGCCTGTAATAACTGACAGCACATCCTCCGTATGTTGGCAGTGCAGATAGCTGAGAATCACCTCTGATTAATGATTTGTCATAATGAATGAATGAATGATTCTGGTTGTATTTTTCCCATATTACTGCTGACAGCATGTTCAGAAAAGCCTTTATCAGGGGTTTACCAGAGCTCATACTGTAGATATTATAGTAGATACAGCACATACAGTACAACAAATTATGTGTTGCAAAGGAATTCTTTGCTCAAATTTATTCCTCAATCATCTTGTTGTGAAATTTGCTGTTTTTTAAATGTTTTCAGTGGCTTGCATGGGCAGTGAAACACTCCAACATGCAAATAATCAAACGGATATCATGAACTCTGACAAGTGTTTTTTTTGGGGAAAAAAATTCAAGTTATTCAAACTTCTTTAATAGTGAAAATGGTCACAGGATGCAGCACTCTGTAAGCAAGGACAGCTCAGTTGTTGCAGAAACATTTGGCTTTACTCTTTGTTTTCATTCCAGGGCTGTATGGTGTGAAATGGAAAAATTTTACTATTCAGAAGAGCAGAAGAGGTTTTATCTTGTGTTCTTTCTCTCCCCTCCTGTTTCTTCTTCGCCACAGTAGTTGTTCAGTGGAGTATATCAGCCCCCTCACTACACAAAGCCTGACCGCTCTAGTGTGAGATAAAGCTGATATCTTCATTCTGCCTCCTCCCCACCTCACCCTGCAAGGCACATCACAGTACAGCCCAGGCAGGCATTCCTTGAATGAAAAGACATACATTTCACCACACGTGTCCACACACACACACACACACACACACACACACACACACACACTTACACACTTCAAGACAGTGAGAAGCAAATGCATTTCCTTTTGTAATGTATGCACAGTCGTCGGCATGACAGACGGACGCAGCAGAGAGCTTTTACTGGAGCTGTTATCTCCCTTGATCTCCTCTTGGCTTCTAGGTGAAGCATTAGCATAACCACACACACAACACTCACACACCTCAATGTGAGAGAGAGAGAGTATGGAGACAAGACAGTTTGTATTTGTGTGTGTTGTGTCAGACTTCATTACTGGCCAGAGTGATAATGTACAGTAAGTTGATTACAGCTGTGTGTGGTGCTATTGTCTGAACCAAATATCACCTTGGGGACAATAAAATATGTCTTATGTTAAGTAGTACAGTAAGAGTTGTGTCAGGAGGCCATGCCATAAGAGGTATCCATTGTCAATTACACAGTCTGGGTTACAGACACGTTTGCAGTTTATGTAACAGATAGTCACTTCAAGTTCATTTGTATAGTTCAGTACAGTGCAGTGTTTAATGGGCTTTATGGGGGATTTTTCTCAAGTATTTTTGGTGCTCATTTCCAATGTGAGTTTTCCTACATGGTATATTTTTTTTGTTTATTTATTTATCTTTTTTTGTCACTTAATTTTGGCAAAGTTGGGACAGAGGTTGTTGCAGAAATTTTTATTTTTTTTTATCTCCAGCATTAAAAAAAAACTTCTTCAGCTACATATTAACTTAAAGTTGTAACAGTTAGTAATAACTGTGGCAGCAGCTCATGATTGTTTTTATCATTGATTTTTAAAAAATAATATTTGGTCCTTAAAAAGTGTCTGTGACAAACACAGTTTCCTATAGCCAGAAATGACCTCTTTGAATTGTTTTTCTAACTAACAGTATAAAACCCAAAGATTTGCAGGTTTATTATCAGATAAGACTTCATTTAAAAAACAAAACAAAACATAGCAATATAGTGTATGAAAATACTGACCAAAATTGGTCCAGCTCTAATGTAGGAAATCCAATTTTAAGAAGTTAGGAAATATAAATCAGGTGATAAGCCTGTTTTAAATGAAAATAAAATATGTCAATAAATAAGACCACTATCAGTTACTGGTATTGTGTATTAAACAGAAATATTTGACTTGTCTTTTTCATCTTCCAACACACGGACAAGATATGAAGAAAAACTTTTGGGATGTGATAATACTCCTTTGCAAAAAACATACTCACAAAAATTTGTTTTTCTTGAAAAATGCTTTGCAAAACGATTTTAAAAAGGCCACACTGATGTTTCTCAGCATGTGCAGAAAAGTTTATTACATTATCTTGTATCCTGCAGTAGCGAGGCGATAAGCATTGTGAAGTGCAGAGTGTTAGTCTATGGAAGTCCAGAGGTTCAATACTGTAATGATTGCCTTTAGCTGGAGGGGGATTTCTCACTATCACTTAACAGACTTTAATTTGCCGTCCTTGTCCCTTCTGTCCACTAGCGCCATTGATCTGTGTGTGTGTCTGTGTGTGTGTATGTATGTGTGTTTGCTTATGTGTTCCCACCACAGAATTTCTGCAGTCGAGCCGCTCTGGAAGCTCAGGGCTCCTGTCTGAACAACAAATACTCGGAAGGCTACCCAGGGAGAAGGTGAGTGTGTTTATTCAGCCACACCCCTGGCTGCAGCTTATTAACACTGTTGATATTCTCTGCTTTAGGATATTTGTTACACACACACACACACACACACACACACACACACACACACACACTCATAAATACACACACACTGATTTATACTGTGTTCTCTAGTTTGCCCTATAATACTACATGCCAGCCACAAAGGCAATAATCCACAGCCTCTGCTTTGCCAAAGAAGATTCCTGAGGGGATACATTGGAGGAATTCGGTGCCCAGGCTGATAGTTGCATGTTTTCTATTTCCAGTGTTCCTATTTTCTATTATTTCCCCTCAGATAATTCACGTTTATCAGCAGCAAACAGAGAGCTGACATGCTTTGAAATGCTTCTCATTTGATGCCTTTGATTCCTGGAATACAAGCCTACCATAAATCTCCCTCCCACTGAATGTGCTTTTAGTTTTAATTCCCCCCCCCCCCCCCACAACCTACTCATCTGCTGTTTAATGTAATGAAACAAAATGATGATCTCATTGAATGAGTAGTTCGTACTGTAGCCATCTGTTGCTCCGTCATCTGTAATTCCACTGAAAAGGTTTGATGAGTGTTTTCACCTGAGATGGCCCAGATCTGCTATGCTCGTTTCAGGATAACGCGCATCTAGATTACTCTAGATGTTAGTGACAAACAGCGCCACATAAATGGTAAATGTAAGATTGGTAACAGACATTGCTGATATGGGCTGTGACTACAGAAACAGAGTGTAACGCATCATACTCTGAAAACCATCCCTACTGGAGGGGGAAACAATTGCCACCACAAAATGCAACCAAGTGCTGAAACACTAAAAAAAAAAGCCTGTAACATTAGATCTCAGCATGTCAAAGGGTTATTTTAGCGCCTTATGTCTATTGGAGAGGAAACGTTATCCTAACAAACTCAGTATTTTCATTCTATGTCAGTGTCCCTTCTCCTTACATTGCCCATCTTGATAAAATCCTCCCACTGAACAGTCAGATGTGAAATACTTTGATATTAACAACTATTTGATCAAATAACCAGGTGAGATCATCATTCAACCCCACAAAGATCGAAATAGTAAACAGAAGACCAGACAGCAGACAAACAAGGTTAGAGACCAGCTGGTGAACAAAGTGGAGCATTCAGCAGTTAAAGAGCCAGATGTTTCTCCAAATAGTTGGTAGACACCAAAAACTGAGGCAAAAGAACGTGAAAACACAACTCCGAATGAATGATTATGTCCATAGCTCCAAACTGTTGGATGCGTAAATAAGCAACTGAGTGCTAACAGTTCTTACATACAATCACAATCTTAAATATCAGTTTAAAAGGTGATGATGTGTACATGTTGTGTTCATAACTTTCTTGTACTTTCCCCAAGTGGCTAAAAAAAATCAGTTATTCAAGCTTAATCCAGCAGTTTTTTTGTAGGAATGATGCATCTTTGGGTGTCTTTTTTTTTTTTTTTTTTTTGTCCATGCCCTCAGGTACTATGGTGGAGCAGAAGTGGTCGACCAAATTGAGCTGCTGTGTCAGAAACGAGCCTTGGAGGCCTTTGACCTGGACCCGGCTCTGTGGGGTGTCAACGTCCAGCCGTACTCTGGCTCCCCCGCTAACTTCGCTGTCTACACCGCAGTGCTCAACCCCCATGACCGCATCATGGGTCTGGACCTGCCTGATGGGGGACAGTGAGTGGTTACTGCTGCCTTCTTTTTATTCCTAACCTGCACTGTGTTAGTTATTTTTTCTTATTCTCACACTCTTCCAGGCTGCCTCGGTGTCTTTGTTGATCTACAGTAGTATGTCAGAACCTGAAGAATCAAGTTGTTGGCATTTGAATATTATTGATTGTTTTTGTTGCCTGTTTTTTTTTTCTGTCTGTTTACGTCTTTATTACCACAGTCTGACTCACGGCTACATGTCTGATGTGAAGAGGATCTCAGCAACCTCAATCTATTTTGAGTCCATGCCTTACAAGCTAAACGTAAGTAGAGACCCCTACTACTGACTTCAACCAACAACAGTTGGTCAATAACGATTGTGGACTGAATTGGCATTGGAACGGTGATAAAAACATGTTTTGTCAAAGTGTTATAAAAGCTGTGAGGCAGATGCAGTTTTGAATAATATTTGTTAAATATGTTTCTTATATTCAGATATTTTTGATCCTATCTCAATGTCAGATAGGGGAGTTTTCTTCTCATGAACTGACCACGATATGAACCAGTGCGGCTGGTCAGAGCTGCTCATGTGTCAGGGGCTAACGGTTTCTCAGATGTCTGATACTTGCAAGTGCAAAGTGTTGCTTTATTTCTGCTGCAGCACACTTTCAGTAGCACTACTGATCATCTCTACTACTTTGTCACTTTTTACCCTTTATTTTGAATTGTTGGGTGAAGTAGGAAGTTGTGCTGTCTTTTATAGTCAAACTGCACATTGTGACACTTTGTGTGAATGTATAAGATGTTGTGCGCTGTACTTGCAATTCACTGTAATAGGGATGTAGTTTGTGCATGTAAGCCTACTATTTGCCGCCTATTTCCGATTGAATTCTCCTCCTCTTCCAATATCTGTGTGTTACTATTTTGCAAGGGCACTGTTGCTGTGTCTTGGGCTTTGTGCTGCCCAAAACAATTGTGACTGTTTTAAGAAATACAATCAACTCAGAGTGATTGTTTCGCTTAGTGCGGAATTATGATGGCTTCGGCCAAACCTTTCTGCAGGGCTGGCCACAGCTAAAAGGAAGTGTGGAGATTGGTCTGGCTATATAGGACTACTCTAATAGTGACAAGGAGAAAACCGTTAAAAGACTATATAAAGATCATTGTGCAACTGGACCACCAAAATGTGTATCATATGTGCTGCTCACACTAAACCACTGATACTCAAATTGTTTATTTTTTAATTTCTAAAATTTTTTGCAGAGTCCACTTTTCCAAAATGACAGAAGTTCACGGCAAGTTCATGAAAAGCACAATTAGTTTATAAATAATTAGCACCTACCTCTGTAGAGGGGTGCTGGGAATCCTCCCCTGGCACTTAAAAAAACCCTGAAAACACTATTTTGATGCTTTTTATCCACTCTGGCAACTTATTTACATTTTAGGTACGAAAAATATCCCTAGTGTGAATCAATTTATATTCATTCATAGTTAATTAAGAAATGGGTGCCAGGTGAACTGCCAACCAATCACGGGCCAGATTTGCAGGGGCTGCAGGTTGAGTATCAGTGCACTAAGCCATACTTTTGTTTTTCCATTGCTATCATTATGTAGGCAATGTAAAATATTATTTTAGTCAGACTCATGAGTAATTATCAAGTGGGAAAACTTGGTCACACATTGGTCGTTTTGATTGAACTAAACAACTATTTTTTTTGTTTTTTAACTTTTGCTGTCGTTGACTAAAATAACAAGAAAAAAAGAAATTAGAAGTAAGCACAGATATCTTAATTTATGCCAAATACTTGACTTAGTCTTTCCTCTAAAAACAGTTTATTAACAGGATATTAATTTAAATAAACAGCACAGAGGAGACAGATGTAGGAGAAACGCTGTGATCCTTTTTTGGAAAATCCTGTTTGTATTTGTGCCCCCACAGGGACGACGCAAGGCAGTGTGGGTAGGTGCTTGGCGACAGACGGGCATAAACACAGGTGTTTTGGGCGATATACAGCCTCTTCACTCCCAATACAACCATATAGTCCTGTTAGTTTAGTATAATACATAAACATTCAAAGTGCTGCAGCAGTGAGATCTGTACTACCACAGTCCCTCAGATCTGGGTGCATTGTGTATTAGTGTATAGTATTTTATTCCTGGGGTCATAGTTGTGTGGTGGTGTTGGTAGCAGCTGATGGATGGCCATGAGAGTCTGCATGTCCAGGCCTGCTGATGTATGGGCAGGCAGGACCCCTCTGCGAGAGAGATAATGGGAAATCGACAGGCTGGCCAGCACCACTGGCTCTGTCTTCACAATGAGCAGCTTGATGGAGTGAGGGGGCATCCATAGATGTGCTCTGGAGATGGGAGATTATCAGGTTGTCTAAATAAAGCTTTCCCTCCTTCTTTTCTCACTTCTTTTTCTTGTCTGCGTCTCCCTTATTCTCCATCTTTTCTGTCTCTCACTTTGTTTTTCCGCTCCATCCTGCTCCTGATCTCTTGCCTGTATTGTCTCTCTCCTCTGATGCTTGGAGGAGTTGAGGGGTGAAACTAGAGGTTCAGGCACAAGATGCACTGGTCATTTGAGTGTTCCAGCCTGATCCCATTTCATGTGACTCGGCGTACATCCTCCGAACAATAGATTGCCTAACATGTAGCTCAAATTTTGTATTTCAATTTAAAGAGCAGTCTCCAAACCAACGTCTGATCTGTCTGCCTCATCATACCACTTGAGTAGATCCCTGAAAGGTTGAATTAGGATAAGTAGGGGTGCATTACGGCAATTGCTCCAGGTTGAAATGTCTCCCTTCGATAAATTCCTTCCCCTTTTAAGGTAGCCAAAGTACTTCAAATGCAGCTGCTTCAAATGAGCTTCAAATGGAAAAAAAAATCTTTTTTCCGTGTTGATATGTTTGCTCTTGATCCTCAAGATATCTGACAACTCTTTTTCATCCTCTCATGTTCCTTTTTTCTTTCCTCCTGACCCATACTCTTCCTCTAATGTTCTCATATTCATCCTACACTTTTCCTCTTTTTCTTTTTCTCTCTCTCCTCAATCTGTCTCCCTCTTCATCTCTCTGCAGACTGCAACAGGACTCATAGACTACGACCAGATGGAGATGACGGCCAAGCTGTTCCGGCCCAAGCTCATCATCGCTGGCACCAGCGCCTATGCCCGCCTCATTGACTACGCCCGCATCAAGAAGGTGCACGGAGAACTCTCTTTATTCAAAACTCACCCAGCTTTCACCCCATCTTTCTCTCTGTTTGTGTGCTCAGCTCTCCCTCTCCCTCGACCTGTTTTCTCATCTTGTATTATGAAGGTCAGACCATCTTATTTAAAACTCAGTCGACCTTTTCCACTGAACTGCCACACACACCTGCTCCTCTCACTGACATCGCCAGGATCAGTCCCAACCACATCTTCACTCATTTCTGTCCCACAGCAGAAACCTGCCTGCTCTAAATACAGAGCGTTCACTTTCAACATATCCAAACCATTTTTAAAGTTTTTTTCACACTTACACTCGACAACACAGAGGCTTTCTCTTGCCTACTTACCCGAACCAAACATGGACACTTGCACTGACTCACACGTACAACAGCAGCAACTTTTAACTGCACACTTCACTGCTCTCTTTGGCGGTGCACAAGAGGCCCCTTTATCTGTTTTGTTATACCCACCCGCTGACTCACTTCATTCACTCCATGACTGCTTCCCTTTGTTGCAGAGCCCCACTTTAGCTAGTACCATCAGATGGAGTGTCCCGCCATTACAGAGCTGTGTTTTTATTAAGCACCATAACTACTTTGCCACTAGGCCTGAAGTGGGGCCATATTTTCCCCCTGGCATGTCTCTGTGGAACTGTTCACTGTTTTATGGCAGAATCTGCTGGGCCGGGCTCCTCTCCAGACTTTTCAGTGTTGTGTTACCTAGATTGGAGAATGCTTTTTTTTTGTTTGTTTGTTTGTTTGTAATCTGAAATTTGTTTCACTATCGGCGCTCATCAGCTCCTGCACATCACCCTCTTGTGTTCTTTACCCCCTCCAGTAACCCTGCCATCTATCCTGCCTTTTAATCTAATAAACATGTGCTGATCCAGTTTAGATACGAGAAGAAGGGAGATTGTCATGATAATGAATATTAATTGGAGCACTAAAAAGATTGTTTACTGCTCTGATCATTTGCCAGCGAGTCATTTGCATGTTAGCGAGCTATTTATTGTCTGTGCCTTTTTCAATAAATGCTGGCAAGAGACGGCAAGGATTTACTGAATTACGCTGTAATATCTCGGGCCTCTGAAGACTGCCGAAGAGCGTAATAATACCAGCTCCGGTTTGATATATCTGCCCTTTGAGATGATAGGTAGTGCTTACAGATGTAGAGTTAGTCATCGAATCTTTAACCGTGGGGTAAAATGTAAATGTATCGGCGCTGAGATATTTTATCTCACACTTTTTATCTCACATTTTAACTTTTACAGCACACAGTCAAATAAAATACACAGCACAGTTTGGTCACTGATGACACAGAATGAGGAGAGTTAAAGCATGTAGTCAAGTTTTATTGTAACTATAGTGGTTCCTGGCACCACTCTGTATATCAAGAATAATGTATGCAAATACAGAGCAGTTCATAGATATTTGGACAGTTCACATTTTTGCTTTGGGCTCCAGACTCTGCCTTTGAAATCAAACAAGTACTGAACTGCTGACCTTAAGCTTTATGGAGGATTGAGTGTGTTCACAACTATAATAAACAGTGCAGGACTGTTGGCCCCCAATTAAATAAAAACATACTGGAAAGTAATGCTTTGTATTGGCAAGATTCTGATTATAAGAAATAACCATACAGGGGTTATGATTTAATAAATCATGATATATAAAAGGATACTGCAAGTACTGCAATATAGAGATTAAATCTAATTTTAGGAAAACTGTGATAATATAGAGAACACACCACCTCATGCATAAAATATATGTAAAAAAAAGGTTTTCTGTGTATAAAGATGGAAAATGCCTCTCCACTTCCTTCCACAATTACAAAAATGACACCGAAATATTTGAAGCAATAGTCTGTGCAGTTGTTATCTCCATGTTGCCTTGGTTCTTCCCATAAACACACCCAACCAGATGTGAACAGTGCCAATAAGTGCGAGCACACCGATTTGTGCACACAGCTGTCTATCATGTCATCAAGTCTCCTTTTTATTGTTTCAAAAAACAAATTAAAGCCAAACTTATCAGAAAAATGAGCACTTGAACAAACACCACTGTGTTAAGAACTACCTAAAATGACAGAAAAACAGAAACCATCTTTAGGGAAAATTTATTTGAGGTGTACTTTTTCCACTAACATGGAGGGGGCATGGTTTATGGCCTGTACTGCAGCCAGCCACCAGGGGGCGATTGAGATGTTTTAGCTTCATTTTTGGGGAACTGTCGTTTACTCCATAATGCATATTTATTATACAGTCTATGATTTAGATCAGTGGGATCTGTATTTGTATTTTTCGCAGTCTCTATAACATGCTAGTGATATTTTGTTGTGCAGGAGTGGAAGAATCAGATGGCTGAAGGTAGATAACAACACTGCTACCTGTCTATACAATGCTTTTGAGAATCTGCACAGTATCACAAAGCATAAAATCCTAAAGTTAGGAGTATCAAAATTTTCATACACCCCTTCTGAAAAGGCAGGTGAAGAGGTTTTTATGGTCACAAACTGAAATGTGAACCGATGACTGAGAAGTGTTGTTGAGGTTTTACGCTTTAGGTTGTTACTGACTGCAGCCAGTATGCAACGAAATATTAAAAGTTTACTTTATTGAACTTTTATCTGAACTTGTCATCTTAGTACACTATTGATGTGGATGCAATCACATTTAAATTAAGCTGAGAGTGAGCACTTCAGCCTCATATTCATCGTTTCATTTTAAATCCAATGTTCTCGAGCCAACCTAGAGTGTCGCTGGCTTAGACCTGACCACTTTTCAGTAACTATGATCTAAAGTGCAGTCAGTGTCATGATTTGGGGTCTTGTACCTAAAAGTTAAATGTCTTACCCTGTGAAATGAATTTTGAATCCTAATTTTACGTTCTCCTTTTTCCACCCTTTTCACCCTCAGCTGTGTACAGACATTAAGGCCTACATGCTCGCTGACATGGCCCATATCAGTGGCCTGGTGGCAGCCAAAGCCATCCCCTCTCCCTTTGACCATGCTGACCTGGTCACGTCTACCACGCACAAATCCCTCCGAGGAGCCAGGTAAGAGCAAAAGACATCTCATTAGAACTGCTGCACCAAACATCTTGAAAAATATTAGTTATTTTTTCATTAATAATAGTTACAGCATGTTGTGATTCCCTCCTAATGAGACAGCTGATGTACCATGGGTGGTAAGGATGAAATCTTGTTGGGTTTTAGTGAAAAAGAAAATAGTTAAAAATGCTTTGTCAGTAAATTAGTGTTTTCTGTCCAGGGCTGGCCTCATCTTCTATCGTAAGGGTGTTCGCTCAGTGGACAAGAAGGGAAAGGAGATCATGTACGACCTCGAGGACAAGGTCAACTTCTCGGTGTTCCCCTCTCTGCAGGGCGGACCTCATAACCATGCCATCGCCGGTGTGGCTGTGGCACTCAGACAGGTCAGCACAACACACTCAACTAACACACAATTTCAATTAAACACTATCTTTGTATTGATGTGTGTGTGTGTGTGTGTGTGTGTGTGTGTGTGTGTGTGTGTGTGTTCAGGCACAGTCTCCCATGTTCAAGGAGTATATCGCCCAGGTACTAAGAAACTCCAAGTCCATGGCCACAGCTCTTCTCAGCAAAGGCTACACCCTGGTATCAGGTAATCTAACTTGTATTTAAGTATCCTTTTTTGTAATTTCCAGGGAGACGCTGACTCAGCAAAGAAAGAAAAACACACAATACAGTAAATAAAGAGAAATGTCCTATCACAAAATGCAAATTATGCCCCCCCCCCTCAAAAAACCCCAAACAAACAAACAAACAGAAAAGCATTTAAATTCATGATGTGCAAATAGGCTAATGTCAGTGTAGCTGTCCTGTCAGTCAACGAAATGAAACCAGATGAAAGTGGTCACTTTCTGGTTGCGAGCGAGTGCTTGCATCTTGTACTGCATTTAATTCGCTGGCCTCAGCTCTTTTTTGATGTATAGCCTTCAGTTGATACCCTAAAAAATACAGACTTGTCATGTGCTTACACTGCAGTGTGTGCAAGCTCCCCTTTTTTTAATCCCGCTGTAGATGTTTGTGTAGAAAAAGGGTGTTGCATACTGTTACAGTCAATAGGAACGAGTAGTGTTGGTTACATCAATAGCTATAACACTGTGTCGAGCTGTAATATAGACTCAGTTTGCAGGTTACAAGGTACACCAAGCTGAAAATAAATGCTGTCCAAGTGTTAATTGAACTGTGCAATCATTTTTGAAGCAGTAGTTTGTGTGTGATGTAGCCTACTGTCTATATAAAAAGGGTGGACAAAATAATAGAAACATCTCTGCATAAAGCAGCACAGTTTAACAACACCATCAACTGCAGCCTCAGAAATGCGGTATTAGACTGTATTACCTGTATTATTACTTTTAGCTAAGTGCACCTAATAAACTGGTAACAAATTTTATACTAGATTATTATACCAGGCATACTGTATATGAAACAAATGCAAATAACCATAGTTTGAACTGTAAAAAATATCCTGTCAGTGAATATCCTTCCTAAAAATTGTCTTATATAGACTTACATGGTGAAAGAGACCTATGAAACTCAGCGCATACATTTTTTTTAATCCCATAATCATTTCATTATCAGAATTTGATAACTAATGGTGTAGTGGTAGTTGATACGGTGGGTGTCGCACTAGATAGATGGGTAAGATACAGAGGAGGAAGAAGGCATTCTCTCCTGTTTATTGATAGGTGGGTGTCCTGTAAACAGCCAAAGGAGGTAGGTATGTCTGGTAAACCTGCTTACTGCCTTAACTACACCACTGTCAATAACATTTGGAAAGGCTAGAGGAGCCACATGATTTAATTGATTTATCTCCATTTAAGTTAGTGGAGCTCTAAACTTAAAGTATCTGGCAAGGCCGGTGGGAATCTCTAGAGCTTCAGCTCTATGGGCCACACAGTGCGGAAGCAGTTCCAGTCATCAGTACAATTTGATAAATAGCGGTTTAATTTTTTTGACTTGATGACATGCTGAGCAACTTTCAATAGAATAGGAGGGACCCCACCTCCAAGGCTATATCCAGTTAACATTACCCATCCATGGTTCATTCATGATGGCAATCAATTTTAGTATCAGGATGTAGTGTAATGGCATTGTACATTTATCACAGAAAGCTCACTGAGCAAATAAGCCAGTGTTGCCCCAGAGTGGAGTAAAACTTAACATAAGTACAGCGCTCAGATAAACATGGACAGATGCATGACAAAGGAAAAGATTTAAAACATTGAGGCCCCAAGAACATACTGTCCAACAGTAATTTGGCTTCATCATTAACTGCATTTAGTTTACATCTTACAGCTAGCAGATCTAGTGACATTACCTCAGCCGTGTTTTTCTAAGGTTGAGGTGGTCCGATCAAAGGCTTAAAGGTGAAGTTTCATGTCTACAAATTCAGACTTTCCTCCTCTTCAAAAGTTTTTACTTAGAATGCTGAATATTTCAGGCGGGACCGACAACCACCTGGTCCTGGTTGACCTGCGGCCTAAGGGCATCGACGGAGCTCGGGCTGAGAGGGTGCTGGAGCTCGTGTCAATCACCGCCAATAAGAACACCTGCCCCGGGGACAAGAGCGCCCTGACTCCTGGTGGCCTCAGGCTAGGTGAGAAAGCTTCACATTACACTACATTTAGCTTGACTGTGACAAGGTCTTGTCATGTTTATTAGGGACATTATGAGAAACTACATAAAAAAACACGGTGCTTATATGGAGGTCATATTTACATTGCACTTAGCATCCTCTTCATATTTTCACGTTTTCAAAATGTAGCTCTGAATATGTAAATTAGTCACCCACCAATTAAGCCACAAGCACTGAGCAGATCATGATTAATTAAGTATGTTTGGGTTTTTAATCATCTTCCAGGAAGTTCAAGAGCACCACATCTACACTGCCACATTTTTAGCATTTTAGCAAGAAACCTCGCCTTAAGACAATGCTCTGTACTTATGACCTTCTTAATCGTTTTATTGAGATTTGGACTGCACCTCAGCGACCCATCGGCTATCAGCATCAGTGTTGCTTTGACACGTCTGGCTGTAGATTCATTAGAGACTTTTCAAAAAGCTCCAGAGTGCTGTTTTTTCACCCCCCAAAAACATACGGTTCATAAATAGAAAAAAAGTTGCAGGAAAATTAATTAGAGACAGTTGAACCTGTAAAAGCTAAAGGAAGTAAAAACCAGTCATTACTTGGTATTTCAAGCTGCAGATTTTGTGCTTCTCTCCATCCCAGGTGCTCCAGCTCTGACGTCCAGACAGTTCAAAGAAGCTGACTTTGTGCAAGTTGTCGAGTTCATGGATGAAGGCTTCAAGATCGCCTTCGACGTCAAGAAAAAGACAGGTGGGCCTGAGAGGGGAGACAGACTACAGTGCAGCCAAGCATGTGCCTCACTGTTTTGTCATTTATTTTTAAAACTATTACGGGGTTCCTGCAGATCCTTTAAAAAAAATTAAAAATCCATTAAATTAATTTACATAAAAAATAAAGCTTTAATTGGTATTAAAATGTCTTAAATCAATCTTTTGAAAACTCTAAAAAAAAACAAACCAAAAAACAATCTTACACATGGTAGGACGAAGAATTTTTCAAATGGTAGATTTAGAAGTTATTTGGCTGCTTAAGTCACGCTTGTGATGACTTGTTTGGCATTTCAGGCTGGCTTAAGGTCAAGTGGTCATGCAGTTGATCAGAATAAATCAAGCCGAATCAAGACCAAAGAGGCAAACTCAGATGAAATAATAAGCAGACTTAAACTATTTAGAGGTTTTACAATAAACATTAAAATTGTTGAGAACTGTCTCTACTTTGTGTCTTCAAGCTTCAAACTGAGCACATCTGTCTCTATTAATCGGCTGGAGAATCATGGGAAGTGTAGTCCTGTAATTTTATATGGTCTATAGAAGCCACCACTAGGAAGCAGTGTTTTTAAACTATTTACACAGAACAAAACAGGCTCTAAGAATTGGAAACATCCTTTCTTCTGAAATAATTTACCGAATGCCTCTTGCAGTGCAGAGGATCCACAGTCTGCTCGCTGTCTGTGCTCTGTGGACGACACGGGAAATGCAAATTCTATAACTTAAATTAACTTAATATCCTTACTGAATTTTAGGTCATGATGTCTGTTGGCATATTTTTATGGTACGTGTTATTGTTTTTACTCTTTAGTGCGCACTTGTGTAAATAAAGGGGCAATAAATGTTTTTATTCATTCATTCAACAAAAATTGGCTATTTGACCATGATTTTGCAGCATGGCTAAACCAGGCGATGCATACAAGGCAAACCAATCATGATGGGAATCAAGAAAGTGAAATCCCACAGTGAGAAACAAAATTGCCTAGAAAACTCAACAAGCAACAAATACAAAGTATTTCCCAGGTGTGTTCTACCTTCATCTCTGCTGCAATAAAAAAAAGTCATGTTTTACACTAAAACTTCTGGCAAAATTTTCCCTTGTTTCAGTTCTTTTTTCCCCTCTATTTTGGATATTTTATAATTGGTCTCAACTTTAATGAAGTGCTTCATTAAAAAAGTCTCAAAAAGTGTTAAATATGACTTGCATAAAGCTGTAGGGACCCTGTATTAGAAAGGCAACAAAACTACAGTGTGCTGTATGTTAAATTAGAGTGCTGGATACTGAAACATGAGTGAAACCAAAAAGCCAGATGGTGATAAATCAAAGAAAACAAACAATTTAAAGCTGAGCCTTTTCCTTCTCTCTTCTCTGCTTTCTTCTCCAGGGAAGCTCCAGGACTTCAAGAACTTTCTTCTCCAGGACCCAGAGACCGTAGCTCGCATCGCCGAACTGCGCCACCGCGTTGAAGCTTTTGCCAGGCCCTTCCCCATGCCAGGCTTTCACGACCATTAAACCAAACAATATCGAGTCGACGGGGCCATAACAGCCAGGTGGCAGAAAGCTGGCAGGGCAAGGGGAGGGAGAGATGTCACGGTAGCGAAATGTGTTTGGTGCCTGTTAATCAGGATAATTCCCGTTTTCATCATCAGATCTGGGAAACTATTTTTTTTTTTAACACTTCTTTGCAGTAATCAATCAATCAGTTCTTAGAAAAACTCGGCCTCCACGTTGAGGTGAAGAAACAATAAAATTTGACAGATTTTGTAGAGACAAATAGCCTATTTTCTATCGTAGGTGTAAAGATCTTTTTCAGTTGTCTTCATGCCGTTTCTTTAATGCGAGTGTGTGGGAGCAAAAAAACAACACGTCAAATCAAACAACAACCAACAGCTTTTTGTTTCTTAGACTCTGTGATTTGATTAGTGTGTAATTAGTGATTCCAGTAAGATACACTGAGAGTCTTAATTCTGTAAAGAGTCTGAACTAATGTCACTAATGTAGATATTCACATTGAGATGTGTGCGTGCATGATTCTTTATATGAAACCAGGAACACAAGGAGATTTTATGAGGTGGTGGGTTGTTCTGCCAAACAGTGTTGTGTTGGCCTTTAAATTTCTGTCAAGGAAATATGGTTGTAGATCCAATATTAACCCAAAATGTTGTCAGAGTATCATATTTGATGAAGTTAAACCTTTAACTTTGTAGAGTTTTGTGCAGCTTGTCTGCAAGGACAGATTGTACAGGAGGTGGACTAAATGGTTTTAACATCTTTTAATCTATTATTATCCAATAAAGCAACACTACAACTTGTGTTTATAAAAAATGTTTACACAGAGATGTTTTTTAAAAATAGAATATCATGCGCTTTCAGAAGCAGAATTTCACAGAGATGAGTGTAAGGATGCATTACAAAAATTATGTCCACCTCTATCCAAGAGTGTTAGTTTCTTTTGACACTGTTGCCATTGCATCTTCTTTTCCTTCCACAATATCACAGATGACAGATTTGAATTGCTATATATTTTGTTATAACAGGTAAATAACCAAATGGAATAATAACAGAAAAATCATCCTGGATTATTTTATACTTTAAGCGCGTTTACAGAGAGTATATACTTTTCTATGTTATTTAAAAACAATAAACCATGTAACAGCCATCATCTCACATTGATCTTAAGGTTTCCAATACCAGCGAAGTTGTTGATCTAGAAGACAGACTATTAATAGTGCAGTCTGCCTGATTTAAGTGTCATTTTTTTCACCATGGTGTTCAATGATGGAAACTGTGAGGCAGCTTGATTTGGAAAAAAACAGTATTTTGTTGTGGATCTGGCTCACAGATTGGAACAGTTGTCATTATCACTGCATCAGTGAGGAAGCAAGATTTTGGTTTGTGAAATGGTTGTACAGCACAATCGAGAAAAGGCTGTTAGAAATAACGTGGTTGTTTTCTTACTTTGCACAAAACAGCTTCCAAAGTGAACCAAATCATATGAATTATCCACATCAAAGTTTGTGACAGCCAGTAGAATAGACTAGCCAAAATAAACCAGTAAGTATTTTACTACGATGTTCATAAATCTTCTGTTTGTCTGTTATCATCTCTGATATGTTGCCAGCCTTTGTACATCAACCCAAGTTTGAACTAACTTTCTTTTACAGAACATTTTTATTAACATTGAATTAGCGTTAGCTGAATAAAATCCAATAATGCAAATGTAATTCATGTTGTGTTGTCTATCACTTGTCACAGACTTTGTCATAAGAAAGAAAAAAACATCTGGTGCAGAGGAAAATGTCATTCTTTTAAAATGATGATCTTTCAATCATGTTTGTTGTAATGTTGACTTTGATGGTGCGTATGTTATGTGTTGTAGAGAAAATGGGTCTCATTCATAAACAGTGTGCACAAATCTATTTATCCGAGTAGGAAGGTGGCTGAGGTGGGACTGAAAAAAACATAAAATAGATTTTATATATATAATAATAATTATTTTGTAAAAATATTTTCATTACTTCATATATATATATATTTACCTGAAAAAAAAGCAAAAAGAAAGAAAACAAACAAAAAAGGTACCTCAAGATAATGCTAAAAAATTAATTATTTTGTAAAAAAAAAAAAAAAAAAAAAAAAAATTAATGTCTGTAATCTAATTTTAAATTTATAATCAAGAGAATTACAAATATAGTTTTCTGGCCAAGCCTGTGTTAAAAGGCTATGACAATTCTAGCCATGCTGGAAATTACCGCAGCCCTTCCCCTCAGGAGAACCTTAAAATGTGTCACCTCATATGGAGAAACACGGCGTTACAGCCGCTGATTGCAAACTGGGGCCAGCCGCCTGTAAATTTCCCCTTTTTTTCTCTGTGCATTTCACTAAAACTGTATTTGTACAATTTAATCTGTTACATTACTTTTAAAAATGTAAAAGGTTACATATTACTGCTAATCCTGTTAAAAAGGTAATCCTTTTATACTTTACTATTACTATTACTTCATCAGAGTAATGCCACTTATTAAATGTGGTTACTTTTTGATTAGTTTTCTAACAAGTGTTTTAAGAAGGGCAATAATGCTTAAACAACCTAAAACATGAGTGCAAAATTGTTGCACTCAAATTTGTCTCAGTGTATTTGCTGAACTACGTTGTCAAAAAATATGCCAAAAAGGCATTCCTGCACAAGCAAGCAGTAGAAGCAACAGAAAAAAATGTTTCATTCAATAAACAATAATTTACAAAGAAGATCTTTTTCACCAACATTTTGATTAATAAACTTCTTTGCATATTTTCTCTCAGTAACTAACTGGTTAACTAGTTACATGTAACTCAGCATCTTAGTTACATGTAACTAGTTACTCCCCAACACTGCATGTGACAAATGAAGTGATAAATTGAATTAAACTGAATTTAGAGTGATTCTGACTCACTTACACGCTCATTGGCCGGTGCGCAGGTCATGAATCCGACCTAATTTTGCACATTTATCTGATGCACAAAAACATTTCTATGCACATATCAGTGAATGAGGCCCATTTCTTTTTGCATTGCTTCACTCACAAATGACAACCTCCACATACGTCAACACACACCTAAAGCCCCCCCCCCCTGTAATGGGCCGGGATGGGCGGGATATGTAAGACGTTAACGCCCTGGCCGTATTTGGAGCTGCTCACGTGGGGCTTCCAGAAAACACCTTGTGCCTCCACTACTGCTGTGTTACCTCTCCACGTGTCATTTTGTAAAAACGCTAAAATGCCAGCAGATAATATAAGTTCATGTAAATAATATATATAAATATAAATGCGTCTTCCATCCATCCATCCATTGTCTTCCGCTTATCCGGGGTCGGGTAAAGCCCAGACCTCCCTCTCCCCGGCCACTTCGTCCAGCTCTTCCCGGGGGACCCCGTGGCGTTCCCAGGCCAGCTGTGAGACATAGTCTCTCCAGCGTGTCCTGGGTCTTCCCCGGGGCCTCCTACCAAATGCGTCTTTGTGGAGGAAATATTTGTTTATGGCCTGCTGACTGCTGCTAACTTTTAGCTGCTTTGTTTGACAACCCTACTCACTTTTAGATTAAGACTGCCACTTCAAGTCGGAAAAGCTGCACTGGACATCTAACAGTGGGACTGTTGCACTCTTTCCAAAAGACTGACTGTCTTCTAAGACGCTGAGGACGAGTGCTTCACCGGGTAAGTGTCTGCTGTTTGTGCCGCCGTGCCTGCCATGCTGTCTGTCCCTTTGAATGCCTGGTTAGCTTCATATCTGCTGTTGACCTTCTGGGCTGTTTGCTCATGCTGGGCTGCTTTAAGTGATGTCTTCTTGTCTTCTGGTTGCATCTTTTGCTTCTGACTTTTGCCTGCGGTGTGTGCAGTATTTGTAAAATGACTCTCTCATTAGTGGTTGATGTTGCTTTTGTTTGGCACCTGCATGAGGATGCTGTCACTCTGTTAACTAGTTTACACAGCTGCATGTTGGAGTATGTATTCATGAGTATTAGCAGTGTTAATGGGCTGAATTGTGGCATAGTTCCCTCCAGGGTGCTGCTGGTTTTTGATTTTGATATCTTGCACTGCACACAGCTCATTCACGTGTTATTTTCTTCCATGTGAATATTTCAGCTGAAGCCAGTGTGTTTATGTGACTGCTTTTCTGTTTTCAATGCCATGCTTGATCTAATGTTACTTTTCTGCGGTTTATGCTGCTGCTGCTTCATTGTCAGTAATGAGCTTGAATGAGTACGTTGCTGCGTTCTGCTTCCAAGTGTTTCATAGCACAACAGTTTATAAAGTGTTTGTCTGCTTAAGACATTACTTAAAGTCATTTTAAAGGTGATGTGTGTAAGATGTGGTTGCGTATAACAATAGATAACAGACTGCAACCTGATAAAACTATTCCTGGTTAGAATTTCCTCAGTGTTCATTGTTTAGGAGGTTTTTGTAAGGAGCTGAATTAACTGCAGAGGTCTCTTCCTTCCTCTCCAAAATACATAATCCTGGTGATTAAAATGCTAAAAACACAGAACAAAGCAGTTACGCGTTAAAAATCACATTTTTACGATGCAGTTTGGCATCTTGGCGATGGGCAGTTTACCCACAGCTAATGTGTGCTCACCTTTTTTGATCCAAGAATTCAGGAGGTTTTTACCATGAGCTTAATTATCTGCAGAGGCCTCCTGCTGTCTTAAACAAACAGACCCAGTGATATAAAGTGGTAAAAATACTGAATAGAGCCGTTTCACATTACAGATTGTGTATTTCCAATGTAGTTTGGCATTTCACTGCAGGGACCTCTTCCAGTGCACGCTATTATGTCTTCACCTGTTTCTGTTCGATAGTTTAAAATCCAGACGTTCAGGAGGTTTTCACCAGATTATTCAATTATTAGATCAGATAATAGACTAATTATCCACAGAGGTCTCTTTCTGAACAGACCAGGTGATTTAAACAGCTAGAAACGCTGTGTAAAAAGCAGTTTCACTTTACAATTCAGCTGGTGCTTATTGCAAATGGGCTTCTTACAATGGTGGCTGACGTCAAAACGCAAATGACAGTATCTGGAGCCGGCATTTGGTTTGTCCTTTCTGAGCTACTGTAGAAACATGCGTTGCAACATGGTGATGTCCATAAACCTGTTCCCTATCTAGATATAAACAGCTTATTGTAAGGTAAAGAAAATGCAACAATCCTTATTTTCAGGTGATTATACACCAAAGAAATTATACTTACTATATCAAATTCAATTTCTGTCAATGTATTTCCCTAAATCCGACATACTGGACCTTTGAGGAACAAATCTTTACACTGAACTATCTGGAATCACCTTTGTCACTGAATCATTCAGTAGCTTTTAGCAGTGTTGCTCCCCCCGCTGGTGACTGAGCTACTAACCTTATTCAAAGTGTGTGTTTTTGGTCAGTTTTCTACTAAACTAAATGTATAAGCTGAAAAGGGACTGAGCTTTTTGGTTTAGCAGAGCGATTCTTGATTTCCACCTCTAAAGGACGTTTATATATTGGAGGTGTTGGATTGGGGAACGGTAAGATGACGGTGGCTGTAGGGTTAGTAGTAGATTTTACATGACAGCAGGCTTTGGGCTCTGTATCTAATACAGTTTTGGTGGTGGGAAACATTATTGGCATGTCTGCTTATTTACAAGCTCTTTTGTCAAACTGCTGTCTGTTTATCGTCATCCCCAAAATCTTTCTACTCCACACACGATCATTGTTAGAGCGATTTGAGTTAAGCATACAAGTATTTCTGTTTATTTGAGCTCTAGATGAAGCGTCCGTAGATGTATCGTCAGGGGGCATGGGTAAAAACACTTATTTAAAATGACTAATTGTAGCTGAGTTTAGGTGTTCCCTTATGGAGGCATGCATACCTGACATATTTTGAAATATAGGCGGATTAGCAGACGATTCAACTAATGTCTGGTGAGTTTAAAATAAATTTAAGTTTTTTTTTAAGGAAAACAGCAATTTTATCATGACAGAATCAAACACAATCAGTGTCCAGAAATTCAGAAAGTTTTTGCTGTGTATTGATTTAAAAAAAATCTGTTCCCGATGTGTAGGCTGACAGAACTGTTTCTGCTTAAAATGGTGTGAAAAATGATGTATGAAAATGTAGTCTATGGGAGGAGTTGATCCTAAATTCCTGAACTGAAATTAAATAGTATTTTGACTGCTTTGGCATTTCTGCTCTGTAAATCACACATATCTGATATTACTCCTTTTTCTTCTTTCTAACAATGAAAAACAATCAATACTACATTACAAAATAAAAACAAAAACTGACATTATTTTTCCATGACAGAAATGGACGACTTGATTTGACTAGGACTTGAAAGTTGTGTCAATAGAGGAAGATCAGCCACTTCATCCAAAATGTGCTTAGATGGGGGGCGATTGCAACCAAACAGAAACATACAACAGCAACATTTTCTTGTGGCGCCTGGGCTTGGTTTTTAAGGCGCCCTTGCAGTTTTTTTGTTGGTCATTTTATATAGTGGAGCTTTCTCTTTACCCGGTGGGGGAGTTAACAACATTTTTCTATTCCTTAGAAGCCACACAGATGAGCGATATCTTTTAGCAGCAGAACAGATCGTAAAATCCCTCAGTAAAACAAATAGGTCCATGAGCGAGAAAAAGTGCGATGAAAAAGTACTCTTCAGTTGTAATTGTCATAATTGTACACAGTATTACCCATCTGGTACATTTCCTCATAATGTTGGTCGTATATCAAATTCTTAAAACTCCCCTCTGATCTGCCCTCTGCTGCTGTAGAAACACACACACAAACACACACACAAACACACACACACACACACACACACTGTATCAAATGAAAAATGATAAAATTCAGTTCCCCGGGTTGCTGATCTGACTATAAATCATGTCTGTTTAATGAGGAGAGGGATAAATGACAATGTCAGTAATTAATTAGAAATGTATCGTCAGTCTGTCATATCTTTGTGTGTGTGTGTGTGTGTATGTGACAGAGTGCGTGTAGATACAGTATGCATGAAGTACCTCTGTCACTTCAGTACCTGTCATAATTAAACGTGGCAGGAGTTGATATGATAGTAAAAAGATCTAAATATAGCCAGGGAAGAGCTGTCTGAGTGTAATGATGTTCCAAGTCATATTTAGACATGCAAGCCACACTAATGCGTTGTAATTATCCCGTAATGAAACATGAGTGCTCCTCGTAGTGTTAGAGGCATCACTTTAGTGTGTATCAGTGTGTCTGTCTGTCTGTACAATAATCCTAATCCTCGTCCTAATCCTTTCCACAGTAACGCACCTGCTGCTGCTAATGACAATAATAAAGTACCACATTACTGTATCTGCTGTGTTACACAGCTAGGCAAATCATGCACAGCAAGGTATACCAACAAATATGGATAAAATTAAAAGGTTGCAACAGTCGACACTAATAAATGCACACACAAAAAGACACTCAATATTAGATGCCCTCAGATGTACAGGATTTTTTTTTTAACTTTTTCTGACTATTCTGGTTTAAGATGCACGGAGCAAAGAAGGGAAGGAGATGACTGGACTTTCTGTGCTAATATGATTAATAAATTTGAATGCAACAAAGATAACAGAAGTATCAGGATGATGTCAGTCAAGCGCAGGTACTGGCCGGACCGACTTTCTCAGCTAAACAGTGCACTAAAATGTGTTTCTGGAAACATTTGAGGCTAAAAATGGGCAATGCAGTAACAGACTCACACAGAATTTGATCAGCGCTGCCTTGAAAGTTTGACTGCAGTTTGCGAACAGTGATGCCGCAAATGTGATGATTGGCAGCTGAGACTCCTCGGCTCTGATTGGTTGTTTTCGATCATGGCCATTAGAAGCACTATGAAGCAAAAGAGTAGGCAGGTATAATTTTTTTTTTCACAGATTTTCCATCTTGTTAAGTGCTGTTGGAATATTGAAATAGTTTCAGCAAATATGACACATCATTTTTTTATGATAGTTACCAACTACAACTCAATACCTCTGTTGTTTTGTAGTTTTTAATGTCACAGTAGGAAAAAAAGATATAAAAGAAAAACAGTTATCGCTGCTTAAATACGTTTACAGTAGCTGCTTCATTCTCCGTCACCTGGTGTTGTAGGTGCTGGCTCATGTTGCGTGATTGTGACTGAGTAACTTTATTAGCCATCACTGATGTCATTACTAATATCTGACCAGGACGCATCAGAATGTTTTCAGTAGAAAAGGTCTATTTTGTCATTTTTTAAATTAAATTTTAGCTTTAAACTGGAATATTGTAGTCTTTTATTCATTTTAGTTATCATTAAAAAAAACATTAATAATGGAATGGATAATTTTCACTTTAGTATGCTATCGCTGCATTAATAACACTTGGCACACAGGAGGATTAGGAAATCTCTCCCCTTTCAAGGAAGCCAGATCTGTCACTTGCTGCAATACAGGTGCTGTGTGTGAGCGTGTGTGTGTGTGTGTTTATGCAGGTGGTGAGATTGTGCATGTCTGAAAGAGCCAGTTATACCTATTTTTTACCCAGATTTTCTTTTCTTTTTTTTTAACCTTAGCCTTAAGTAAACAAACACTTTGTCACACCTGCATTAAACCTTCAGCAGGGAGCCAGTAATTGAAACCTTTTTTTTTTTTCTCACCTCCTCCAACTTTATGGAAACTCTCTTAACTCCTGAAGCGATGAGGGATTCCAGGACTGCCAATGCAGCATAATTCTTTGTCCTGCTTTTCACACAACGCGAGCTATTCTCATGCTGTATATTATAAACATGCCGCTGGCATATTTAGAAATTCATATAGGCAGGATGTTACTTTGTACATTGTCATATTTTTAGCGTGATGTGCTGTTGTTGGTTTTCCCTCTGCAGCTGTGTTCACAATTTACTCACTTGTGCTGAGATTTAGCGATCTGTTGGTCATCTCAATATACTTTTTAATGGAACTACTTTCACACAGAAGACTGGAGTGTAAACCATGTCGCCATATGGCCAGCTGAAATGTCCTCATCCATTGCTTTCGTTAAGTTAATATTTAATTCCATTTATATATATATATATATATATATATATATATTACGAACAGAATAATTTGTTTTGTTAACCCATTAGAACATTTAAGTGGCCTGTTAAACCATTACATTCCCACAACAACATAGTTTGCTCAGGTTCTTGTAAGAAATTGAATACAAAACCCAACTAACGTTACGTTTTTTTATGTGGTGTGTGTGTCTTTTTTTTTTTTTTATCATTCTGTGTCCTCTCTCTCTAAATTCAGGCATTTTTTTGGGTCTGTGGATGCAGCACAGGGAGAACTTGTCATGAGTTTCTTTTTTAAAATTTTTTGCTCAGCAGCAGTTTTAATTGGTCAGAGCTGATCAAATCGATGGATGAGAGGAGCAGCTGCTGCAGAATGAGCGAATGCAAGTTTTTGGAAAAAGTGCACTGGATGGTTAAGTTTCACTTTCAGTGCGCCTGGCGTTCTGCTGCCCCGTCTTTGCCCAGAGCAGCTCTGTTCTGCGAGAGTGTGGTGCAGTCAATTACCAAACAGCATATATTCAGTTCTTGTAATGAACCTTCCAGCTCCAAATATACCTGCCAGCAGGCAGCCATAAATAAACACATGTATGGGAAACTCTGCTACATGATGTTACAGGGTAACTTAGAAATAGGACAATAATCGGAATAAGTTATCTTTTAACTTTCTTGTCTTACCCTTTTCATTATATATATGTATATATATATATATATATATATTTGTAAGAGGCCAATTAAATCAAATCAAAAGTCATGCTCATCAGAATTAACTATTAAAACCTTTTGAACCCTGAAACATGCTACACCAAGGTATTTTTCAGTTTTTACTTTAAAATTGTAGTAACCGTGTTTGGAAATTAGCACCAGCCACGAGCCTAATACTAGTAAAATATGCAAGTGGCTGCTAAATTTGCTTTACTAAACCAGCCACAAAAACAATGGTAATCTATTGAGTGGCTGGTAGATTTTGGAGTCCATCAGCCACAGTGGCAGGTGAAAAAAAAAAAAAGTCCAACCCTGGTGGAAGCAGATTTTTTTTTTTTTACCTTTTAGCGTCTGCAGTTAGCATTAAAAAAAGTGGAGTCAAACATTTTTGTTTTCCAAAACATGTTTTTGTACATCTGTCATCAGTATTTAGAACCACTGATCTTGTCTCCTTTATATATTTTGTTTGAAATGACGACAAAATCTAACCTAACAACCTCTGTTTTACAAAAGGTCGCTCCATTTGGAGTTCTGGACAAACACTGGTTAGCTCTTTGATTTTGTTGTTGCACCTCTGGGAGAAAATATTAAAGGATGAAAGGCCTCGCTATCTCCACTGGATCAGTGGATCTGCCCAGGGCCTCGCAACAACAGTAACTTACCCCACCGCTGCCATCGCTGCCTCCTGTTTTGCGGCATGTCCTATTTACTTATTTATTCGTCCCTCCTCCACCGACGACTCACTTCTTATCTCACCCATTAAAATTAATCCTCATCTAAAAATATCTACTCTTGCTCATCAGAGAGGACGTAATCGAGGAGACGGTCTCTCTCGATCTCGCTCCCTCCCCCTGCCTCCTTGCTCTCTCTGACAAGTTATCTGAGAAAGTGCTCTCACTTCAACTACTGACGTGGAAAAATGACAAACACAACCTGTGTTTGTAAAACTGAGATCTTAATCCCACACTGCCATACTTTGTTTCCTACTGAGGCCTGATAGGGATTGCATGTCTGTTTTCATGTTTGCTGCTTTGGAAGAAGGACTGCGTGGGTTTGTTGACACAGACGCTATCTGTTGAGGCCATATGAATGTTGTAATTTAGCTCTTTAGTCCCATTTTACTGGTCATATGGGTCGGAACAATGTCTAAAAGGCAGGAAAGCAAAACATGTTATCAGATAAAGAAATCTGTGAACTGACATTTGAACAGACAGTGTGTCCAGGTCATGTTTTATAAAACAGATGCATCTGAAATAAATTGGGAGAACGTGAACGGCGTAAAAATGGTTCAGTGTAAGACATAAAATCACATTATATTCTCCCTAATTTGCAAATTGTTTGATGGCCGGCCGAGGTGTGCGTCACCCTCTTGGGCCTTAAAGTTTTATACTGATACTAACACACCGAGGCATGTGAGCGCAACGACCTGTGAAGCTGCTCCAGTTGGATAATAACTGTCCCCCCTCTGTGTGTGTGTGTGTGTGTGTTTGTGTGACCTTGTGATTATGCCCCAGTGTGATGCTTTGGCCCAGCTGATTACCTGTCAGCAGGTTTTGTGCATCTGACATAAACGCACACACACACATACACACACAAATCACCGCCCGGCAACAGACGATACCCACTGGGCAGGTCAGCACACTGTTGCAGGAAGCATATTGCTGTTGAAAAGGAGCAGACGCACACACAGACACATAAATGGGCCCATGCCGGGTCTGGAACATAGATTGTCTATTAAGGAGTGTATTAGGAGAATCCAGGGGTCTGGCATTGAGACAGTTTGTGTGCCATTAGAGAGGGATTTTATGTTGTCGTCTGGTGCCCAGTGATACTGGGTGAGTGAGAGTGCACACACACTCACATATATGTATACGTAGGCACGCACAAACATTCATTATTCAATAAACTCTCTTACATTTTGCCAGCAGGAGGCACATTTAGAGAAACTACTGATTCAGAGTCTGTCATTTTCCTGCTTCGTACCTAAAGTGAAACTAATGGTTTGGTTTTTTGCAGAGGAGCAGTGATCAAACAGTTCAGTGATTTGTCTCCTCGGACCGCATCTTTCTGGGACTGAAATCTGGTTTAAAAGAGCTCTATGACCCACACAGATGCTCGTCTCTCATGATTGATTTCTATTTTCGTCCTCTTCATCTGCAGCTTCATATCTCAGCATGTGTGACTTCCTTGTCCCAGCAGTGCTGGCTTTGTGATGTGATGAGCTCAGTTAATAATGTTTTTTCCCCTGGAAATTGAAAGCAAGATTTTAGGTTTTGTGGCACATGTATGAGTTCATTGAAACAGTCAACCACAAATGTTTGTTGTTCATGGTATGCATAGCAATGTCACGTCCTTTTATCAGTGTAGCAGCAGGGTGGCGTTGTGAGCAGGGAGATTGTCCTTCACCTATAGGACCTGGATGTGGTGTCCTCTGCTGTCTGATCGAGAGACACTCCATAATTTATACTTTTGGAACCTGTGAAAATTTGGCAATAGATTGTGGAAATAGATTCTGATTCATGTCTCCATGTGTTTTACATACTTAGACACTCAGCATTCAACGTTAATGTTTGCTTGGTTTTTTTCACTTGCTTGGCTGGGCAGGTGGGTCCGGAGTCAATTTTTATTTGCCCCTCTTCAAATTGTTTTATTCATCAGCAGTTATCAAATAAAAACAAAGTATAGCTGAAACGCTCGCCTGTGCTTCAGCTCATAAACTTTACTCATGAGAAGGTCTGGACAGATATGAGAAAAAAATGTAATGAATTATTGTGTGTTTGATTTTATTTATTTATTTTTTTTGACCACTTTTACTTACCTAGGGTAATATAGTTGGACCCTGCTACAGTTTTTTTAAATGTTTGATATTTTTGACCATCACTAGTGACTGATGACATCACTGCGTCACCTAGGAATGTGCACGATTAGTCGACTAGTCAGTAAAAATGTTTCTACACTCTATAGGCGATATCAGAAATACTGAGTCGGTTGAACTTATTATTAAAATGCTAATTATTTTATTCAATTGTGATCACCTAGTGAAAGTGGAGTTGTAATAATCAGGCACCTTTCCTAAAGATTTATTTTCCATTTGATATATGAGTTGTTTATTAAAAAATGCGATAAACAATTTAAAATGGCTCTTTTGTACAGTGTTAAATTCTAGATTAAATTGTGCTAAATTTTGACTGTTTTTTTAATTTTTTTTTTTTTTTGCTTTTTAGTTGGCGAGTCTTGTTTATATTTCCATTTAAATGTCAGGAAATTAGCTGTTAGCAACATTTCTAGTGTCACCCAAAGGAGTCATACTGCTAAATACACAGATTTACTCAGTTTAAATTGTAAAAATCCTCTCACCTTCAATTCGCGCAATTCAGCATGAATTGCGTTGTATATAAAAAGTTAAAGTTGCTGGTTTCTGACCAATTTTGTTTTGCTAAAAAAAACAAACACACACACACACATATCAAGTCTCTCTCTTGGTGATTCCTCACTACGTGCAACCCCTTTCACGTAATGCAGCATTTGATCCATTGCCAGTATAAAAAGTTGGATTGGTGCAGCCTTAAAAAAATACTGTGTGATTCACTAAAAATTTAAAACTTACTTTTTCGGCTTTTCAGCATCAGACTGATTTTTGACCTCTCACACAAGAAAGAGAACTAACAGAAAATATTAACACTGATATTCAGCGCTATTATTACTGTGGCCTGAAATGGTTCAAGATTAACTTTTACCTCCAACAAAGTAAAATATTTTCTGCTAAATTCATCTTAATAATAGCATGCAGCCACATTAATCATCCACTGAAGAATTGGCTTCCGTCTCATGTAATCTTTAATAGTTTTTGGTTACAGGGTTACAGTGTTAATTCAGCGCTGCTGTCGTGGTGCATGAGGTGAATCTGAGGAAATGTTCAGGAAGACGTCTCGCATCACTGAGGCGACAGCAGGAGGTCCTGCCAAACTCGGTGCCCCCGGAGTTGCCTGGAGGACCTTTAGAAGTCAGGGCCCTCTTTCTTCAGGTTCTTGTAGTCTGTGTTGATGGCCACAAACTGTGTAAGGCAGAGGGAATACATTTAAATCTGTTTTGCTTAAATTAAATTCATCAGTGCTGTCTTTAGGAGGGAAAAAAGAGAGCCAGAGTGAACTTTTTTTTCTCCTCGAGTGCAAATATAGATGTAAGCTCACCCAAACACACTACACTGTATATACCATGATGCTTTCTAGCTCATTTATTTTCCAGATTTTCATCTTGCTGAGACTTTTAGGACAACAGTTTGCATAAGTCATGGATATATATATATATATATATTTATATATTTATATATTTATATTGTGTGTATATAGTGTGTTCTGCATACATCATAACACTCCAACCATGAAAAACACACTTTTTTTTGCACTGGGGGTGATTTTTTTCTTCCTGTGTATTTTTCTTGATTGGTCTGCCATTAAAACCCTCGCCTCCCTTCTCCTCCCCCTCTTTCCTACTTCCCCCTCCTCATTACGATCATTGTTTGGACTTCAGTGGAATTTTGATGCGAGACCTTTGCCTCGCTATCGAGAATTAAACATGCCGTGTCCTGACCTTTTGTCTGCAGCGACTTTCATTCCACTGGCAAGCAGTGCAGCCTTGAAACGCTCAGGAAAACGCTCTTTTCTATGAAAAACACATCAGCCAGATCTCCTCTGCTGGGACTTGTCAGTTGGTTGTTTTTCTGCTCTATTTTGGGTCAGCGTTGATAATATTTTCATTAGTTTGTCTGAGGCTCTGGCCTTGTTCAAGAGGTAAGGCAAATTATTACCGACCACTAAAAGCTCCGGGTTCCATCTGCCTTAATTTGTTTTTGAAAGACACTTTGTTTTCCTTTGTTTGAACAAAATGTGAAGAAAGCCAGAAGGCAGCCATGTTGATCTGACACCATTTTGCCAGCACTGGTTGGTCCAGATTTATTCTGGTAGGTTTTTGGGAGATTTACAGTGACTCAGGCAAATAATGACGTGCTTGTCTAGCTTAGTTTTCTGGCAGATACGATTGATGTGAGTATGCATGTAGTTGTTCAGTGGAGTTGGGGAGATTTTTGGTTTTGCCAGTCCAGCCTGGTGCTTAAACCAGTTTGCTATTATGCAAACTGGCTGAACTGAAATTTTGTCATTCTGACACGTTGTGGCACAATAAAAAAGTAGTCGACTTCTGCAATCTGTGCTGATGGAGTAATACCGCTGAATCCAAGTTTTGTTATTTGTAATAAGCAGTATGACATTGTGATTGACTTAATACGATATTTGTTTATGCAGTTTGCTGCTGAGCTGAGCACGGCGACATGAAACAAATCAAATGAGCGACGAGTGACACATATTGTGTTTGTTTACTAGAAAGTTCAAGTGTTTTATGGGGTGACCAGACGAGACATAGCAGAGTAAAGAAATAGAAGTGAGGGAAGTAAAACAAATGGCTGAAGTCAGGAGTGAGTGAGCTCAAAACAAACTTGTTAAAGGAAGGATTATTTACTTTGGCCATCGAGCTCTTTAGCAGGAAGTGCACAATGAATATACTTTCTTCTTTCAACATTAGGATGTGTTGTTAAAGTGCTAACTGGCTAACTAGCGTCAAGACGGCCTTCTGGTTTCTCTCTCATAATGGCAACTGCAGACGATCACCATCTGCTTGTATGGAGAGTCATTTCCTCATAACGTAGGTGCAAATCGTACGTGCTGGTTGGCCGTCAACTGTAGTTCCTGCAGTGTGTTCATGTTTTGGCTGAGACACAGGCTAAGTGAGGCGACGCATAAGCAGCCTTTGCCGCTGCTAATTCTTTGATGTAGGTTTTGTGTGTCTGGGTCTTGAGTCTCTTAAGAAAACTAAAATGTTTCCATTATGGCAAAATTTTGAATTTGAAGCTCATGAAAGAAGGTGTCTTAACTGGCCGCAAGCAACGCGGTGAGCAGTTCTTAGCTGAACTTTTGTCAAAACCCTCGTTTATATTTTTTTCTGATGCCTGATTTGTGTGCTACAAAGTGCTACTATGGACAAAAAATGGCTAATTCATGAAGTTTAAATGAGAAATTATTTATACAAGTTTTTAAATTCACTGCTGAAATCAAAATAAGGCTGCAGCTGGCTGAAGGGAGATCACCAGGGAGCTGAAAGTTTCTGGCAAACTTCTGACCATCGCTATTAACAAGCGAGGCTACTTGCTGAAGGCTTTATTTTTTGTCATTTCTACTAAAATATCACAATATAAAATGTTTTGAGTTTTAAAAGTACAAATAATAGCAAGTAGACTACTCTCCCATCTTTAGTGGTATGTCTCCAGTCTGATCTTGAGCTCACAGCTGATATATGGTTGGTGTACATGACATCAGAGAAGGGCATATTTGATAGATCTAACGTGGACAGAGAGCTTCGATGTTGCGAAGCTAATGCGTGCGTTTGCTGTTAAGACATGATGTCATCATATTTCACTGGGGAGCGGCTGCTGAGTGAAGTGTGACACCCAGTGGTAAAATTTGGTAGTCTGGTCCGCTCTAGAGTTTGGCTTAATATCAAACTAATTTGAACTGTTTTCCCCCAGCCTCACCCTGTCCTTCAGTGCTACAGAGGAGTATATGATTACCTTGTATTGGTATGATGGGTCAAGCTTGTTCCAGGGCTCTGGATTGTTCTTCTTGTCCCACAGGCTGGAAATGTGGAAATATTCAGGGCATGCCCAATAAAAAAAGAAAGAAGACAGAGAAAAGAAATGAGGATGAGAGAGGCATGCACGATGGAGGCAAAGAGCAAAATGAAGAGCAGCTGCAGAGGAAAGGAAGACTTTGAGAAGAGAAACAAACCAAGATATTAACAAATAGCTGCGAAAATAGAGGAAAAGAAGGAGACAAACAGAGATGAATACATAGATACTGGATGGAGACACAAGTTGGAAAAATAAGAGAGGTGATTATGAGATGAGGTGAACTCAGCCCAGTGACTTGGCAGTGCTACTCTGTTCATTAACCAAAGTCTGGATTGCACAGCGCTCCGCTGCGACTGTCCGTCCCTCCTCCTCTTCCCCCCCCTCTGGCAGCACGTCACAGCACCAAAGCACAAACAAAGAGAGCGAGAGAGGCTGATGGCAGCGCGGGCATGTCTCCCCCTCTCCCTCCATTACCACTAACACGAGACAGTCTCTGAGAGAGAGAGGCAGCCACAGACCGCAGCACTCATCATCAGCTGGTGATGAGGTCAGGCTTTATGGCTGACCCGCAGAACAAGTGGTTCTGTGTGGCCCGAAATAGGACATGAACAGCACACATTTACTGTATGTGTGCAGTCATTGAGTTCAGTGCAGCTTCTAAGGTATGACAGAGTAATACAGCAGGCTTTGTTTCTTTATAAACTGACACTCAGCATACAGAGCTATCAAAATAGCTTTGTCTGGATTTAATTCTGAGCACTCTTGGATGGTATTAGTGTTTGGGTTTTTACAGCATTTCATCAAATCTGAATTCAGTATCCGCTGATTGAAACCAAATCTTTTTCAAATTCCATGCTGAAATCGTAATGTTGCCCAACCTTTAAATCGGGGGGCTGAATTTTTTTGCAGATTTGAAGTTAGTTTTGACATTTGTCATTTCTTGAGGCAAAAGGCAGTGCAAGCTGAATGTGAGAGTCCTATTACCTGAATGTTTTATTCGCTGCTCTTTACTAATAAGAACATGTGTTTGCTGCCAAGATCAGCAAATCTGAGTTTATTCCCAGCCTGGACCAAGATCCAGAATGGGGCCAACCATCAGAAACCAACACTGTTGTCAGGATTAAAAATTCTCAAATGATGTAGCTTTATGTAATCAAGGTTTAGAATAATATCACAGTATCCAAAGCAAGGTGGAGGATTACTACAATGGCAACAAGATTAGACAGACGACTATCTTACGTGACATGAGGTCCTCTTGCCAGACGGATCAGATAGAGAGTGGCCCCTGTGATGCCCACAGTCAGGAAGACAAATTGAGGGATTAACTGTGAAGAGGAGAGCAGGAGAGCATTAGTCCCAGACCCAGACCACAGACATATGAAAGTAAACAAACATATTCCATCAAGTGGTTGGCTGTGATATATACCGTAAACATACACTTATGTGAAATACACACCCACACACACACACACACACACACACACATAGGTAGTTGTTATTCCTGTTTTTCCTCTCCCTGCCCTCCTCCATATGCATGAGGCCCAGGCCATGTGTGAGGCAGCTCACTGTCAGCCTGGGTTGAACGGGCAAGGACGCCATGGAAGCGAGAGCTGCTGCATCTCTGTGTGTGCACCAGCCTCTCCTCCTCAACACTATACCTGTCAGACTGAGCGACAGCATCACACACACACACGCTGAGAGCGAGACATATGCATATACTCGCACACATAACGCACACAAATGAGCTTACACACACCCAGTCTGAGCACTCAAACACAAGCGTAACTGTGCACGCCCACACACACACAGATGCACTTTTATTTGATGGCGCTGAGCGGTGATGATGACAGGAATTAAAATAGAAAGCACATTAGGGGGACAGGGGGATAATGTGATATGTCATCTTAAACACCTAAAGCTTAGCCGTGTCAATCCTCTCACCGCGCAGCATCTATTCATCAACACTACACTGGCATAAATTTCCTGTCGACTTTGCTACGTGATACTCTATGCATGAGACGGAGACAGTGAGCGGGAGAGAGTCACACCACTGTCGAACAGCTGTTCTCAGCCCACACAGATCTAGTCAAGCTGTTGAGAGATGACAGTTTGATCAGGTTGAACTGAAGGATGTCTCTACTCAGCTGCGTCTAGACATCTGTCTTCTGTCTGATTGTGTTGCCGCTTGCCTTGTTGTTGATTAGGAGAACGATAAAACTTTGATATTCACTACCTTGAAGCTGCGGGAGAGAGATGAGGAAAGTATCTCTCCACTTAGCACGCAACTGTTTAACAACTCCGACTTGGAGCATTGACGTCCTGCTTCAGGCTTTTATTCAAGTGATCAGATGCTGAGTGTCAGTATTGTAAAGAGTAAAGTAGAGATGCCTGACATTTGACATGCTGATGCTCCTGAGAGTTTGCTGTTTTTAATTTATGAATGACCTAGTGATTAACTGATTAGTAGAATTATCATGAACTCATTGATTAACTGACTATTTACTGTATTTCAGCACCAGTCAGTTACTGTGCAGTGTGCTCAGCCAGCGCTGGTTTTGTATTTGCCGAATTCCTCTACAAGTTGGTTCATTGTGAACTTCTCAACTTCCCCAAGTTAACCTTGAAAAAAGTTCATCATATACACACACACGCAAACACACACACAAGTGCCACTGACTGCAGACGCTCAGCTTCGATCATTGAAGTAAACACAAACAGCCATCACACACAAACACACGGAAGCAGGTCAGCTTTGATCATACACACACACACACACACACACACACACACACACACACACACACACACACACACACACACACAAAGCGAATAATCAAGACAGGCCTGTGTGTTGGGAGCTGTCCACTCCCCAGTGCTGATATCTTCATATCGTGCCACACAAGTGAGTGTTTCACATTTCACCATTGAGCGTGACCGATATAGGAAGTGTTTTATACTCGCTGGGGTTCGATACTGTTGCTGCCCTTATTACTTTTCTGGTGCACTGCCAAGCCAACCCCGTCAATCCACGAATTTGGGTCACCCTCAGCGTAGCTCTGAGGCAACAGAAAAAAAACAGGCACAGACAGCTGTGTCTTTCTTTTTTTGTCTTTCCTCATTTTATTATTTTAGCAATGAATCAAATTAACATACCAATGATACAAAGTAATTATGTGCTGTCACTGTGCCTGTTTTTAACCATTCAGATCAGTTCTTATAGTTGTTTTAATGTTCTATGTAACAAAACAATCTAAGCTCAAATGTCGAGTTCTTAGTTTTTAGAGGTTTCAGCTACATCTCATGGCCTTTATTTAATTAATGGAGTTTGGTATGGTCTTAATATTATATTACTATAATATTGCATGTTTTTAATCCTTCACACTAAGGCTGGTCAATATATGCATATGATACCAGGGCCAGGAAAAGCAGCAACTCATTTTGGCTTGAATAATGAAACAAATAGATTGTTTTTGTAGAAGTATGCTGTAGAGTTAGATAAAGGATTGTTCCATATATGAGTAATGTAAGTAAAACTTAAAAAATCTTGTCTTTTAGTTATAGCAATAATGAATGTGTCCACATTCTCTGCATCAGTGTTGTCACAATAGGGAAATTTCTAACCCATGACATTGATGGCATACAATTTAAAAGATAAATACAACAAGGCTATAAAATGTATTTTATGGTCAATAGCAGGGAACAGCAGAATGACCACAGCAAACATTAGCAATAATAGAGCGAGATAATGATACTGCAGGAAAGTAATATTAAAACTGTCTGAAGTATTCAAAATCAGTGTGTATCAGTGTATCAATTTTGGAAAACAATACTCTGCACATAGACTACACATCTGATCTTTTTAGACGTTATGTATACACACAGAATATGTACAGTATATTTATTTTCAAAGAAAGTTAAGTAAGTCTTCCCTACCATTCAGTGAATTTAAATCTGATGTGAACAATTCCAGAAAGCTATACATTAAAACAAAAATAAAGTAACTTTCTGTTTGAAAATCTGTTTTTAGGCCTTGTGTATCGATATGTGACAGTAAGAGCTTAATGTTACTCATAGAAATACCCACAGAGCTCAATAGATCCATGAATATGATGCAACCTACCCCAGGATGTTTCTTTGCGTGTGCAAACATGGTCCTAATCATCTTTACTATTCCTCTAAAAGAAGAAGCGAGTAAATCCACCAAATAAAAACTGAACCATATAAAATGAAAAACTGACAGCTAACGTCTGACGAATATCTCCATGTGAATTAAAGTCTGCAGATTTGTACAAAGAGCTGTTTGTTAGCTGAACATATGAAGTGTGTTGGCCAGTGCAGTGAAACCTGTTGCCAATCCCCCTCCGCTCTGTCCCTCACCCTCCTCCCATCGGGTGAATGAGAGGGTCAGAGGGGACAGGGAGAGGGGTGGGGAGGGAGAGACAGTCCTAATCCCCATAATCACATCTGTTTAGGACACTGTATGTTTCCACTGGAGCTCATAGGGTACTCTGTGTCCCAAAATGTTTTGTTATACAACAACAAAACTGCAGGTACTTAAAATCAGATTTTTACTGACACAGTAGATACAGAGTAACATTTTCCAAACATTTCCTCCTAGAGGTGCAGCAGCAGTGCAGCCAACTGCTGTAATGACTTCATGTTTAGACCTCAAACCCAGAGTGCCACCACTATTTTTATGGATAGCTATCAGTCTAAATCTTCCCCCAGTGGCCATTAAAGGTTGCTGCTTTTACAGAGTATTTTGTTAAGAGGTGTCAAGAGGAGAGAGTTAATAGCAGCGTCCATCCTGTCCCCTGGGTCAAGACCTTTGTACTTGGCATGATGATGGCAATTGATTAATCACTGATGCAGCACCTGCAGACCTTTCAGGCTCCTTAACAGCACTTTGCTGTTAAGGAGCCTGAAAGGTTTTTTTAAGGAGTTATACTTTATGGAAAAACTGACTTTTTACTTAAGACTGGAAGCAAGGTCTCTGCATCAACGCTGGGAAAAATGGACCAGATTCACTGAACACTCACAGCCTCAGCTATCATGATGGAGAAAAGTATAGGGCATCATGCCCCTCTCTCCCTTTTTGTTAGTTTATAATCTGTGTTAATGTTCCTTTCTCGTTACATACTCTACACTTATCACTCTCTGTAATTTGAAGCTGTTTATTCTCATTGTAGAGTGATGGAGTATGTGTCTTACTTATGTTGTTTTCTTCTTTGAAAAAAGACAAATAAAAAGTTTAAAAAAAACAAAAAAAAAACAGCACTTTGCTGATATCTAATGTAATTAACACCAAAATGCCACACTGTGCAGAATGCACCGATCGTTACTATTTCTTACTTTCTTACTTACGTGTCGTGATCTCATCATTTGTCATGCTTAAGCGGATAAAGCAAAGTGGTTACATTGTAGGCCTAGCTAGTGTCATGGCTCAAAGGTCACAATCTGTCAATCAATCAGTCCACCACTAAGAGACCGAAATATCTCACAAAACTATTGGATGGACAGCTGTGAAATTTTGTGAATGATGAATCCCACTGACTTAGGTTATCTCCTGAATTTTCTTCCAGACACACCATAAGGTTGACATTTATTGGAGATAATGCTGTGAAATTTGGTAACAGCGTTCATGGTCACCAGATGATGCATCCTATTGACTTTGAAGTAGTGATATGAGTAAAATTTTTGGTAGCTATGGAAGGATTGACATTCATTTGGGCTAAAACATTTATGTTTTCCATAAGATGACTGGAAACAAACTTGGTGAGTCTCTTTTTTTTTTTTTAAAGATTTTTTTGGGGGGCTTTATTGGCCTTTAATGAATAGGACAGAGTAAATGTGAAAGGGAGAGAGAGAGGGGACGACATGCTGTAAAGGGTCAAGGCTGAACCTGCGGCCGCTGCGGCGAGGACACAGCCTCTGTACATTGGGCACCCGCTCTACAGACTGAGCTACTGGGTGCCCCGAGTCTCTAAATTTAAATCTAGTACCATCGTTATTGACATGACCTTGAACTTTTTGCTGACCTCGATATTGCCTATTGTGTTTACATGCATGTATGTTTACATAAGAATATCACTTAGACTTAGGCTAACATGATGACAGTAAGGGGCGTCCAGTGGCTCAGTCGATAAAGCAGGCGCTCCATAAATGAAGGCCGTGTTATGCCTGTTTAGCATGAGCATGTTAGCACTGTCAATTTGAGCATTTTAGCATGCTAGCATTAGCATTTAGCTCGACATAATGTGGAGGTACAGCCTCACGGAGCAGCTTGTGTGGCTAAACCACAATTTTAGCATTTTAAGTAATTTAAAGACATGACCTTAAACAGTTTCCTAGTGAATAAAACAAATGCCTAAAAGTAGGTAAAGAGGTCATAAAACAAGGTGCTGTAGTAACATTAGTGTAGAGGCTAAATACCAAACACACTGCTATCTCCAGTAGCAGCCTTTGGGATAAATATTTCAGAGTTTAGCGAGATAACAAATTGCTCACCCATGTGTAGAGGCTCGGTTTGCACAGCCTGCAGTATTGGGGATGTGCACTCATTTTCTTAACTTTTTACTTCTGTTTACTGTATGAAAGTTGTCCAATATTTAGGAGTGATTTATGCTGCGGTGCCTTCGTCCTGCAGTCTTGTGAGTCACCATAAGTTGTTCCACCTGACGTTTGTCAGTCGAAAGAATGCTATTTCTGTATACCACATGACAAAAGTAATGGATGCCATTTTTCACTCAGCAAGGATAGAGAGATTGATGAGGGTTGATGGGGAAGGAAAGGTGTTCAGCAAAAGAGTATGGGGAGGTGGGGGGGGGGGGGGGGGGGGAGGATGCATTAAGAAGAAAGAGGAGCGAGAAAAGTCAATATATACTCCCCCTCCCTCATCAGTCTCCTCCATTGTTCCCCCTAACAGATTGCAGGCCGAGTGTTTAAAAGAAGAGGCAGAGTGCAATATCCAAATCTGTTTCCCACTGAGCTAAGAGGAAGAGTGGCTTTAATGAGATTTGTTCTGTGAGAACGGATAATGGGCTGGGCCTGAGTCCTGACCCCACCCCCAACCAAACCTCCACCACATTCATACACTTCTAACTGTAAACAAGTGTGTGTGTGTGTGTGTGTGTGTATGTATCTCTCTCTCTCTCGCTTTCTCCATGTCTATATATATATATATATATATATATATATATATATGGTCGTATAAGGAAGCTGAGCAATGTACAGCCGTGGACAGAGACAGCAACAAATCATACTTTAGCCACCTAAAAGGCATCAATATCAGTTTAAGTGGATGCTATATTTAGAATATTTTCACCACTTAGCTGTGCCCTAAGACAGCCCTTTCCAATGGCTAACTGAAGCTCTTATCTATGCTCTCTTCAAAGCCACCAGACTCCTTTGACAAAAATGGTAAATTTACCTCTCAAAACATGGGAGTGTCTGGTCTACCTGCTGAAAAGGCTCTCTGACAGGTGAAACTTAATTGCTTGCTAGAAGCTATCCAGACAGCTTTTTTTGAGATAAGTTGGTACAAATTACTTTATGTTAATGTAACACTAAGCAATTGTTAGTTTGCCCCATTTGTTTCATTGAAGTCTCAAATAATGGTTGAATGTTTTAAGAATTAACAAGATGAAACTGAATGCTCGTTTTTGTCCCACATAAACCAAGAGCCCTTTTTAAGCAGAGATCACGGTATGAAGCTACTATGAGGTTCCCACTTTACACCGCCTCTGCATTTTTACAGAGAACCAAACAACGGCATCATAATGCAGCACCAGTGTGTGATTTTAGACAGCATGCTGGCATTGCGGAAGCAGAAGACGCATGACACGTAACTCAAAACAGATGTTGTTAATGAGACATATAACATACGCTTCAGCAGTGCTTTATTAACAATGACAATGGCATAACATTGCACTAAAAGGGGCACGCAATAGCTCATCTGGTGGAACAGCACCCCATATACAAAAGACTGTGTCCTTGCTGCAGCGGCTGCTGGTTCAATTTCGCCCTAGGCTCTTTGATACATGTTATCCCCCCCACCCCGCCTTGTCATGTGGCAACTGATCTTATCTTCTGCTCAGAAGGTATGGAGCTCCATGACCTCATTGTTTTCCCTTTTTTTAAAAAAATATTTTTTGCCATTTTTTGTTCTTCTTTGAGTTATTTGTGCTGCAAGTTGCTTTTTAAATCTCCCGGCAGTCGGACGCAACCAAAACAAGTCATCAAAATGTCACATCCATCCCGCCCATCCGTCCCGCTGGCTGTCCCTTTCACACAGATGTCAGTTTGCCACCATTACAACCTCCGTTGCCAGCTTTAAGGCGAGACTCTTTCCCCCAATTGTACCTTTTATACAGACTGGCGAGGCAGAATAACAGGAAGTGTAAAACAGGCTAGTGATTTGAGTGGGCCACACTGTGGCTGCAATCAGACTTATGGTAAACATGTACCACAGGTCTACTGGTAATATATCAGTGTTATGTTCACAGTTTGTTTCCAAAAAGTCAGTTATTGCAGGCTTGAAGCATTTACTGTAGAAATGTATCTGTTATTTTTATCAGTTTTTTTCTCTCTCATTTTCCGTCAGTCTTATTCTCTCCTTCACACAGACATTCACACACACCTACACAAATATACACACTTGGAAAAATACACAACTCACCGCAGGTGAGGTCATGCAGCCTGCTGTATCCCAGAAATCCACAACGTGACCCGACACACACACTCAGAACTCCTATAAATTTTCAAAAAGTTTTTCTTTCATTTGCTAGAGAGAGGAGAGTAGCCACGAGTCCCCTCAGTGACACGACTGAAACATCCAGGGAATTCAGCAACGTTATCCAAACTCAGTCTCTACTGTACAAACAAGTGGTGACCCCAACATGTGATCTCTTCTGGACAGCTTCTGAATTATAGATGACTGTGTTACTGATTTCTCTGTCTGTGATTTTGTCTGATGATCACACAGAGATCGACTGCGATGTGTTAAGTCTAAATTTTATCCCATATTTCCACCTCAGATATTTAGCACAGGACCAGGCTGCTGCTATAGATTATTGGCCCAGTAACAAGATGAGACAGGCCCCTTACCCTGATGCATAAATGTTATACTGAACACACACACAAAAAAAAATCTACGGACAGCTTCCTGATTTTATGTTATGGTTTTATATGCTACTTTTTGTCTTATTTAAAAAGCTCATTTAGTCATTTAAAATTATTTTAAAAACTCTACAGACAGGGGCATTGGTGGCTGAGTGGATGAAGCAGGAGCCCCATGAATAAAGGCAGTGTCCTTGCCGCAGCGGCCTCGGGTTCGTTTGCCACTTGTGGCCCTTTGCTGCATGTAGTCCCCACTCTCTCTCCCCCTTTCACACTGTTGATCTGTCCTGTCTAATAAAAGGCTAAAATGCAAAAAAAATAATCTTTTAAAAAAAACCCTCTAAAGACAAAAGCTTTTTTTAACTATAGTAAACATTCCTAAAGTTAGTTTTATAGTAGATATTTATACAAGTATTTATAGTAGATAGTAGTAGAAAAATAGTCCTCTTACTTCCACAGAAACATGATCTGTCTGGTTGAATGTTGAGTGTAAGTTGTTTTTTATTTTACTCACTATATTCAGTATTTGCTGAAAAGTTCAGATCTTGCACTTGTTAGTCTCCTTTATGTTTAGACAAAACAAAGCAAAATATACATAAATATAGGATAACAGAGGATTGTGGGTCTCAGGTTTGAATGGAGACATTGCTCCGTCTTTCAAGAAAAACCTTGTTATCTGCACAGTCTGTAGCTTACACCTCAAGTATGTCTAAAAGAATTTAACTAAACATACATATTTTCCATAGGCAGAAGTTGTCCTGTGGAATAAATATATATACTTTAATCTTGCTTTTCATGTTTTATTCAGGTTTAGTCTAAAGTCAATAACCTTCCACAGAGCGTGATATCTACATATGTGACCACACATTGCATCGGATACAGAATAATTTGAATTACTGTATGGAACAACACAATATGATGAATAACATGTAGAGAGCAATGCATAATCCTCCGGTGGGCTTAGCTTGGAAACAAAGACTTCAGGGTTTACAGTTTATAAACAGAACAGAACAATGTGGATTTGTCAAAAACACAACTGCAGTCAGTGAACAGAGTGAAGGTCTTTAAATAGATGACCATAGTGCAGTGGGATGCCATGGGTGTGATGGGCGGAGGAGGTTGACATGACAGTGACGGTGTCCTGCCAGACACATTTATTATCAGCTTATTTAAGCCTGTCACAGATACACTGATATGGGCTCACATGTCATAAAAAACTTATGAGAAAAGGAGAGAGAGACAAGACACAGATGTTTGAGATGATACATAGTAAAAAATACGGCATTGACAAGTATTTACTTGTTTGTTTGTTTGTTTTTCCCCCTGACTTTGACATGTCCTTCTGAGAACATCTGGGGACAACATTTAAGGGATTGTTTGTATTTGGTTATGTGTATGTGCTTATGAAGAAAATGATATTATAGCTGTAATGATTAGTTGATTCATTGATAAATCAATCAGAAGAAAGTTATGCCAGAAATTTTCTGTCTCCGGCTTCTCAAATGTGAGGATTTATTGCTTTTCAGTCTCAAATTTCTTAGTAAAGCAAATATATATGGGTTTTTATAAAGCAAGCAATTTGAATGTGCATCTTGGGCTCCGGTTTAAAGGATAAAAGTAGTAGAATAATGATGGTCCAATAATAATAGTAGAATACTAGTTATTTTTTTAATTAACTAACTTAGATATCTATAAAACATGTTTTTTTTATATAAAAAAGAAACAATTAATATGCTATTACAGAGCATCATGTGCAAATAAATTGATAATACAAAACACACTAGTTGCAGCCCTGATGCAAATGATATGGCTCATAGATCGGGACTGTCCTCCAAAAACAGACCCCATGTACAAGCAGCTTATTACAACCCATATTTACATTTATTAGGCTGCAACCTTGAGTGGCCGCAGTAATTATGACGAGAGCAAAGGAGGGAGTCGGCTGATGTAGTGTATTGTTGCGTTCAAACTGGAGGTGTGAACTCGTAGGAAGTTGTTTACACAAAGTTGTGAACTCAGAGCCTACGAGGCTACACGGTAAACACGACCCCATTTGAATGCAGTTTAAAAATCAACAAAGTCTGCATTTGAAGGAGGTCGGGATACTTCTAAGCAGGAAGCCTCTTTTCGTGTCTCGTGTGGAATCAAAATTAAACATTATTTTAACTTGCATAATGTACTTTACTTGTGTCATGTACATAACATAAATTGACTTACCTACATAACTTAAGTTGCATTACAGATGTACTTATTTTAACCCAAACCATGATTTTCCTAAACCTGACAGTAGTTTTGCTGCATAAATGGAACAAAGTTGCAACTGTTTCACAGCATTAATCACGTTTAAAACTGAGACTGTTAGGGGCGCTAATTTAGGAAATGCTTCTGTGGGTCGTGTTTGGTTTAATGTGCTGGAGGACTTATTGGATATCTTACTATGGGAAATCAAAAATCAATAACAGTTCCTACCCTAAAAACTCTATCATTCAAGCTTAACTTATAACATGTGACCTGTCTTCACAGAGAACAGACGCTCACTTACCAGAAACAGAGCAGATGTAATAATAGTAGCTGTAGTAGAAACAGCATGAGCTTTGCTGCTTTAACCACACAGAGAGATGAACTTCTTTTTCCTTTTTAGAGAAGTCTTGGCCAAGAATTACAAAGCAGAAGATGAGTGGAGAGGACGACATCTGTGGGGAATTATCCATCTGCGAGTGATCTCATTTCAATTCCTAACCATCAGCACACTTGTAAAAAAGTCATAGTTAGACTGTGGCCATCGTTATTTGCGATTTCTGCAAGCAGAAGGTGGAGGAGAGAGTTTTTCTTAAAGCAGAAGGCATTTCAGCTAATAGCCATGTGTGAATGTAAGCATGAAAAACAACACAATCTGTTTCCAAGTTTTTCAAGAGGCATGAAAAATACCAGTCAACGCCGCTGACAAATTGTTTCTGTACACAGTGACACGCACACGCACACACACGCACACACACTATACATCTAAACATGCACAACCATAGAAATTACAGGAATCTGTGTTACCATGGTCTGGCAGGGCACTTGTTTTTATTATTAAGTAGCACAGTAGCGCATTTCAAACCCTCCACTATAAGCAGCAGCTCCCTTCCATCCTCACCACTGAGGTTTGGATGATGGTCACGACTTTGTGTGCCCAAACCCAGTCCCACGAGTTCTGCAATTGCTTTGATGCATTTTTCAAAGGGCTGTGACATGAATGCCAAAAACACATAGATTCCAATTCCTCCAGACAGCACACACACTATCCTCACCATTTCTCCTTTGTCGCATTTTCTTTGCCATAGCAGAATTTTTGTAACAATATTATAAGTTCTGTAGAGAAGCAGCTATACTGTATCTCCACACTGCCAGCTGACAGTGTCGTGGCAGTGCTGAAGTTCTGTTTTGGTTCACTTTGTAATGAAACTCTCTCTTTTTTCTCTTTGTCTCTTTTGCTATGTTTTGTAGGTCAGACCTGATTTTCTGTAGGTTTATGTTTTTCCAGGTCTCTGCAAAGATACACCTGGAATACCTGGATATTTTCTGCTCACAATATCCAACTTTTGCTAATATTGATGCGTTTTTCTTTTGTGTTTTACTGTCATTTTAAACTAATCTCCCATCCCTGCTATGTAGGTGGATTGATTTATTTCCAGCCTCAATAATCAATATCTTTATATTAACATGAATGAAACAACAGTGTGTAACGTGAATGGTATCACCCGTAGATAATTGTTGTAAAGCTCATTTCTTAACTCATTATTTTGTTTTTCTGGCTCACAAACTGCTCTCACAGCTATTTTTACCAAAAAAACCCCCACATTAATTAACTCTCTGTGCACTACCTGCACAAAATTGGCCTGTGCATCGTGCTTTACTGACCAAATGTTTTTACCTTTTCAGCCTTTGGTGAAGTCAGAGATTCAAAGACTCAAAGATCTGGAACCAGCAGCCTGTTGCACCAGCTGTGCGTAAGTTCAAACAGAGCTTAACTCATAATGTAGGGGTGATTTCCGCTATAACTCAATTTCGGCAGTTGCACCATGCAAGTTAGTTCCTACGAAAGGTTAAGCTATAACTTAGCTATAAAATTTACACCTACCCCCTTCTGGAAGTAAAGTCTTAACTCAACTGATGACATGGCAGAACGACTACGTTATTTGGAGAGAGGGTTTCTTTGATGATGATGATGATGATGATGATGATGATGATCACTTTCTGTCTCATCTACCTCGGCCGTGCCACTTGTCGGACAGACTGCATCCTTTTGATAATCGTGATGATGCTGATGATGTATACCTGCCTTTTTTGCTGATGGCGTAGCAATGTTAAATTGAGCACGAGACACACTATTGAACATGACGGTTTTAAAATCACATTAAAAACAAGCGTAAACAGTGATTGACAACACAAGTAGCTTATGTTATTTTCTGAGAGGATATGGGAAATTACAATAAGATGAAGATGAAGAGTGGTCACTACGGATAGGCTATAACCAGACTGAGCTAGCCTAGTGTTTGAAAAATGAAAGAAACCTGCTGACAGACTGGGACAGTGTTCAACATAACCTTCTCATTAACACCACATAAAGAAATGCACTTTTCACTGAACATAATTTGCTGCAGCAATATTTTGGTTAGTGTGGACTTTACCCCGGTGTAACTAAGATCAACCTCACGTCCTTTAGTATCAAACTAACTTGTTTCAGCGTAGCCTTTAGTGTTGACTTTGCTCTCTAACTTAAGAGAGAAGTCATACAGAGCGTTCGCTGACCTGCATGTTTGGTAGTTGTGCAGTACGTTTTTAATTCTACGAGAAAAACAACCAAGCCATTCAAAGCTTTGTTGGCGTGATTAGAAATGGGACATAATCTTCCTGTTTCCAAGCCAGAATCAGTGATCAACATAAAAAATGTTAGGCTAGCACTGGACAACAGCTGTCTGTACTTTTACACATCCATACAACTTTATACAATAAAAAGTTGTATATTCATATATACATACAGTATATATATATATCAGCCACTTCTGTTAAGTATACAATGCATAACTTGCAATAAAATGTGTGAAGGAAGGTGAATTCACACTTTCTGAGGGAAGAAACATTTTTAGTTTGCTTGCAAAATCAGCGCCAGCATGTGCTGCTTCAGGTGTATTACGGCAAGCAAAAACAAATGTATGAAAGTGAAAGGAAAAAGATTTTTCTCATATCTCAGTTCAGGAGTCATGGTTCAGTACAGTGGAAAGAAACATATCTGAAAATATTTCTCTTTTAATTTATTTTGAACGGAGTCGTGCAAGTGTGAAAGACACACAAAGTCCTCTGAAGGAAATATTCTATACAACACTAGCAACACTATTTTCATTTAAAAAAATAATTAGCATTTTAAATACCTCTGTATTACACTATATGCACACTGAACAGACATTTTCCCAAAATGCAACAGCTCTCAACAGTCTATAAAACTGTAAAGCATCTCTTATGATATAAAATAGGAGTTCCAACTTGGCTATTTTTAAAAATTTAAAGCACCAAAACATTTATCATCCTGGTGATCTGCACACCTGGTTGATGCTGTCAAATGTGCATTCACATACTCGATAACAGTGGAGCAACGCTGACACACCGTCCTCGTCTTACACACAACTCTCTCTCCGTTATTAGACCCTGTCTCTGCAAATACAGATATTTTTGAAAACAGATATTTTACCCTTTGTTTAAATAAATAATTGTTGTTTTACAAAATATCTTTGCCCAACCTGAAACACAAAAACGAATACAAACTCACCGGCGTTGGCTGTCTTAAACAATCTCTCCCTGCTGCAAAGTTTTTGTTTTTACACAGAATTTTGAAAAATTTGCACCTTAGAAACTGTTTTAGAAAATCTCTTTTTCAGTGACCAAAAACTCAGCTTGGTTTGGATGAGAGGCCAAAACATAGAAAGAAAAAAAAAACAAACGTGTTTTTAAAAAATATCTGTATACATGTATAGACAGGGCCTTTGTGTGGGTTTTCCTTTCTCCCTACACAATATAGCACGACTAACATACTAATTTGAAAACACTAACCTACCCACCTACATTATATTCATAAGGTGCCAACAAATACAGCCGTTTCCTTATTGTGTTAGATTTCTGACACCACAAGTTATTATCCCTCAACGGGTGCAGCATGAAACACGGTAAAACTGTCTGCTATTGTCAGTGGGGGAAACCTTTCAGGAGCATTATGGATTGACGCAAGTGTCATAAATTCTGCCAAATAGCCTAATATCATAATATTAGAGGCAACGTCATATCTGAATATGAGAGGAATAATAGGTTTTCCTCCCTCTGTCTGCAGGTCTTGATGAAAACCTCATTTTATTGCCACAATCATAATGGAATTATCTCCAGGTGTGATGAGGGCATTTAATGAAATCATTACAAAGGATTACTTGCTCTTTTTCATGGGCTTATTAAAAGGGCCTTTGTGATGGGAGGCTGAGTAAGAGAGGCTGTGTTTTTCTCCCCCCCCCCCCCTCCACTCTGAGTGATTGCGTGTTTGTCAGTCTGGCAGTCGCACCATTTGTGGCTGGCATAAAAGCCTGCAGGGAGCCACCAGATCTGATTGGGAATCTTAGGGAAAAGAAGAAGTAGAGAGAAAAAAAGAAAAGAAATACATTGGCTGCTGCAGTGTTGTATTGATGTGTTTGAACATAGGGCTCTCATTTTCATGCCCTCAAAGCACACATAAAAATGGTTTTTCAATAAACGCTACACTTTGATGCATAGTTTATCTGTTCAGGCTATAATAATGGAGTTTCTCTTTCTTCCTCCCTCCCTCTCTGCCTCTTCTCATCTCCTTCTTCCTTCTCCTTTTTTTATCTGTCCCACTTCCTCTTCCTCTCCATTTCTTCTTACCCCACGTTGTATTCGTCTACCTCCTCCAGCCACCTTTATTAACCATCGTGTGACTTCACCTCTCCCGAGTATTGAACTGTATTTAACCTACGCCTGTAAATCTTATTCCTACATTGCCAGGGGGAAGACATACACTGTGGATGTTAAGCTTAATGAGCAGCAAAGGCAAATCACAGTAGTATTGCCATCCATAATTCTCTTTGATTGAGTCTTGAATTGTAAAATCAATGTCTCTTTGCTCCCCCCGTCACTTGTAGTTAATATTTCTTTGTATGACAAAGCAACTTTGTTTCTTCCCTCATCAACCAGTGGTGGCCTGAGGATTTCCCATACATCAGCGTTTGATGGCAAATATACTGAATAAATTATTCATCTTTATTGTTGTTATTGGTATTGCTGTTATGTCAGTTTTTTCCAGATGGAAAAGTGGCATATCGCAAGTTTTTTTTTTTTTGTTTTTTTTTTATGATTATCTCATCTCACTTAAACTAAAACTGCTCATTTATTAGGGTTTCCACAGTCATGGAAAACCTGGAAACGTCATAGAATTTTATAGTCACATTTTCCAGCACTGAAAAAGTCATGAAATGTAACATAATGGTAAATTTGTTTTCTGTAGCTGTCAACGTACCGTTGCTCTAATATGCGTCAGTATGCGACGATATTTTGTTTACATCACGTACGTTTGTCCATTTCCTCTCCACGTTCTGTTTCTCCCTTCATACTGTAATATCCCAGCTTACTGGAATTATGTTTGAAAAGAGTTTGAATCTGATATGTTTGAAAAACACCAAGCAAGGAACAAATATTATTGGTCCTTAAAAAGTCATGGAAAAGTTTAGAAATTTTGTCCATAAAAATTTGTGGAAACCCTGATTTAAGTGCAGTCGTGGGAGGTACTTGTACTTCATTAGTTCTCAAATTTGATGGTACTTTTTTAAAATGATGATTTTACAAACACACCGTGATCTTCATATAAAAAAGTGTTTGTTACAAACTACATTGTAGACCTTTAAATAAGTACCACCCACAACTACAACTGTAAAATGTTACTTACATATTGCAGGAGTTGCACGGGACATGAGTTTATATTGTGATTCGTTTGTTTCCATGTATTGTGTTTGTTGTTTCCATTGAAGACTACTTTGGAAAAAGTGTTTTCAGTAAAGCGTTTAAAGTCCTATCCTCTGGGATTTTTGTGTCATAATAATCCTTTGAGTTGCTGTGCTTTACATTTCTAACAAAAATTGAACCATAAACCATGGCCAAAATTATTTGAGTACAATTTTGAATGACATAAACTTGTACTCTTTTTTTCTGTGCAGTATGGTGACGGTGTCACGTTACTGGAAGTTTTATCTTTAAAAAAATACCTTGAATTTTACATTCAATACCTTTTTTTTTTTGTACCGCAGGGAAAAATTGACATTGAGAAATTGGCATCTTTTTTTTTTGTTTTTTGTTTTTAGTTAAATGATAAATAAAATGAGGTGCTAATGGGACATTGATGTCTTTTTCCTTTCTTGATTAGTAGTGCAGAACAGCAGAATGACTTTAGTAAACATTAACAATAAAAAAAGAGCAAGAAAGTGCAGCTGGTATAGCTGTGTATCAGTACTGCAGAGAATGACAAAAATTATATTTCTTTACAACAGTGCAGTTTGGTATTGCTACTTTCAGAAAGTTATGGATCTAAATACTTCTTCCAGCACTACTTAAGTCAACAGCCCTTTTGACAATGACACGGAAAAACGTATCATTTAGTTTATCATCTTAAAGATGATAAACTAAATGATAAACCACTCACTGGCCCGTTTTGAACATCCCAGACAAAAAAAAATCAGTTTTAATTATAGTTGTAAATTCCCATAAAACATGCAGTGTGTATATATATTTTTTTGAAATTTAAAGTAATTCAGTAGGCAGCTTAGTGGCAGAATCTTACTCACTTCTGCTGACACCGGGAGCTGAACGATGGTTACGTTCACAGCTGTTGTCAAGCTGTGATGAATAGCTCCGCCTAACTACTCAGGAATAATGCTTAAAACAGAAAATGAATCCAAGATGTGAATAAATGTATTAAACATTTGGGTTGTGCCTGGTCAGCACTGATTCCAGTAAGCTCAAGGAAGGAGGGAAGGCAAGGAGGGGGGAAAAAGAAAAGAAGAGCGTGCGAGTGGTATAGTGGCACAAAATCAAGCACTCAGCAGCTCCACAATACCCCATTAGTCTTCATTTTCAGCAGGACATGCAACAGGGCCCTTACGTCTTGAGGAACAAACTAAAATTTATTGGGCTGGCCAGTTCGGGCTAATTGAAAGAAATTGTCTGTCTGTTTGCTTTCCATTAGGTTTGCAGAGGGTGGAGGGTTGGGGTGGGGCGATGATCTGGGGCCTGAGCTGGTTGCCCTCTGCTCGACACCTCGGCCTGGTTTCCTGTTAATGGTTTGATCCATGAGCGCCCTCCACTGAGCAGACAGTCTGAGCTGTGGGAATCATTTAAGGAGGAATCGTTTAAGGAGGATTTATGAGATGCATTCATTATGAAGTGTGTACAGGCAAACAGGCTTCGATCGGTAATGGCAGCTCATTGGTGGTTTACGGCGCCGTCTCTGTACTTGCTGTAGTTCTGGTTCACTCTTCTCCCACAGTGCAAACATACTGATCATGATTGATCATCTCGGCACTGTGATTTTGAAATATTGTTTTAGATGCCACAAGGGGGACTCCGATAAATGGTGATTTGGGATCATAGCTGGTTTTACTGCAAGTCAGCGGTGTATTGCTTGTCATTTTTATAGTTTCCAAACAATTGGAGTCAATTGTGAACTTTTTTGTCTTGAAATCTGAAGGTCACTCTTTCAGTATCCATCAAGTCTTAGAGCAACACCACAACAGCAGCAGCGAGTTCAAATGATCTTTGCCCTCATCTCTCATCTATTGTTCCTCTGTCAGAGAAAAAGAGAATATGATAATATAGAAGATTAATTTAAGATTAAAAAAATATATATCTTGAAGATAAACACAACTTGGGTCTTAAAGGGACAGTACATACCAAAATCAAAACTACATATTTTCCTTTTATCTATAGTGCTATTAATCAGTCGGGATTGTTTTGGTGTGAGTTGCAGAGTGTTATAGATACTGGCCATCAAGATGTCTGCCTTCTGTCCAATATAATGGAACGAGATGGCACTCGGCTTGTGGTGCTCAAAGCGCCAAAAAAAATACATTTGAAACATTCAGAATTTCAGAAATCATGACCTGATTACTCAAGACAATCCACAGATCTTGTCGGGAGCAATGTCATGCAGGAACTATTGTCTCTCAACTGACCTACACCCGCCAACCATATCATCAGGCAGAAGGAAGCGTGAATCGGCTTATGGATGAGAGGCTTGTATTCGTGACGGTGCGAGCTGTAAACATTGTTTGTTATGGTGTCCTCCTCGGTTGAGCTTTAACATTTGCTATCTGATTAGTACAAGGTGAGGTAGCACTGATGCATATTTCCTTCTGAATGGTGATGTGGTTGGTGGGTGTAGTTTGGTAGAAAGAAAATAGTTCCTATAAGAAACTGCTCACAACAAGGTCTGTGGAATATTTAAGTAACTGGGTTATGATTTCTTGATAGAAACTTTGCTGTTTTTTTTTTTTTTTTTTTTTTTTTGGCTCTTGACTTCCACAAGTGCCATCTAGTTGCATAATAATGGAGAAATGACAGACGTCTGTATGACTGGTATCTCCAACACTCTGCAACTCACACCATGTTTAATAAATTAACACTTAAGGTGGAAAATGTGTTTTTGATTTTAGGGTCATCGCCATTTGATATGCTTTTGACCTTTGTTTCTCTCTGTTTTGATAACATTTTATTCACCAGCTTTACTTCCGAGATCTTCTAACCTAGTATTGCTACAATGGGGGCACTTCTGTTAGATCTTGCAGAGCTAATTTTCAAAAATGGACACTTTTGTTTTAGCATTCAAATAAGGGAATTAGATAATTAAACTAATCTGATAATTTCTTATCAGAGCTCACACTTTCTGCCCTTGTGGGCCTGGAAAGGACTAACAGGTTGTAAAAATACAGAGTATTTCTGCAATTCAGCACTAAATCGTCCCAAAAACATCATACTGTTAACTAATCCTATTATCGACCTAAGAAAAGTGCTTTTAGTGTGCTTTTTCATTCATATCTCCAGGTGATTTAAGAGGAAATGAGGGGGGTGGAAGAGCTTAACACCTTCCACCAGCATTACAGCACAATTCATGCTTATTAAAAGCATCATTGTTAACATGAGATTTTGGTGGAACAGGGGAAGATTATTTCCTGGCTTGTGACTGTGAACCCTATTTCTAAATCTCAATGTCACGCACTATGTAGAGTACATGTAGGAAGGAGACAGAATGAAGCAATGCACTGCAAAACATCTATTAAAGGTCAACCTGGATAAGAACAATTTAGAGGTAAACAAACCAAATATATGAGGAGTAGCACCTAAACTACCATTTCTAATGTAATGTTAAGGGATGGAAATCGACAACTGGTTCCAGCTGAGAACCGCTTCCAAATCATCTGATCCATCAGAATCGTGTGCCTCCGAGCTTTTCATTTCTTTTTATCAATGCTGGCATGTTTTTCTGGCAGTTGGGCTTTGCAAAATAATGATGTTGAACTTATGCATCTACTTTAGGCAACCTCTTGCTCACCTGGTGAGCCCCTATCGTCCTTTTCAGAGGTCTGGACTCATGAGTCTACACTGATGCATGCTAGAAGAAAGAATTATAGCAGAACTGATCCAAAGGCTTAGTTTCACAAAGAAGATGGCAACAGTGCTGATTATAATGTCTCTAAATGATAATTTCGAGTAAGGGTGGAAACACCAGCAATATACTGAAACATCCTTTATTCTCAGCTCTTTGCAGATGATGTGGTTCTGTTCGCTTCATCAATCTGTGACCTCCAGCATGCACTAGGGTGGTTTGCAGCCGAGTGTAAAGCTGTCAGGGTGAAAGTCAGTACACCTACTGTAAGTCTGAGGCCATGACTCCCTGCCGGAAAAAACTGTATTGTCCACTCTGTGTTTGGAAAGAGTTGCAGCCCCAAGTGAAGTTCAAGTACCCCAGGGTCTTGTTCATGTGTCTGAGTGTAAAATGAACCATAAGATGAACAGGCGGTTTGATGCGGCATCAGCAGTGATGCGGGCTTTGCACCAGACCGCCGTGGTGAAGAGGGAGCTGAGCTGGAAGGCCAAGCTCTGGATTTATGGGCTTTGTATAGTGACAGTAAAAGAATCAGATCAGCCGTGATGAGGTTCCTCCGTAGGGTGGCTGTACAATCAAACCCTGTACAGATTTGCTGAATATTGAAATTAGGTATAGAAAGCAAAGATGTTTTTAGCACCAGGCTGTAAACATGCATTTCTGTTGTAAAATTTGGCAGTTTAACATGGGTGTCTGTGGGGACTGACTCTGTTTTGGAGCCTCAAGTGGCCAGTTGATGAACTGCGGTGTTATGGACTTCGCTTCATTTTTCAGCCTCTGAGGTTGCCGCTTGTTTCGAACTGACCAGTAGATCTGTTAGTGACGGCAAATATGTAATAGTAAAAATTAGCACCATGCAGCTGCACTGTGCTCCGAGATAATCAAACAGTTGTGTTGACGCTGAAAACCTGTGTAGGCCTTTTTTCCACAGAGAAAACTGATGAGTAATCAACGAGCGAATCATTTAAGAACTGGACCAAAGAGCAGAATTAATAATGGCACTTGTATCAATAACGTCTTATCAATTCCCATCTCGGGTGATGTTAGAACATCATAATTGCACTCTCCCAATTCTGGATGAAAACATACAAAATCTGTAGATATAGTAGAGCTGGTTGTTTTTGTTTTGCCTGCGGTCTGGCATCCAATGCTGAGTTTGTTTCATGTTTATTGTGAGTAAATCTTCACTAGAAACTCTTTTGAGGAAACAAATCCTATTAGCCATTCAGCCAAAATCAATATTTTCTTGCCCAGTACATCTGTGTACTTTATAAAAACATTATTTCAAATCCACTGAAGGCAAAATGGAGGCCGCAGTTTGACTGAGAAAAGGAGCGTTAATTGGAGCGAGAAAGGATGGAGGCGTCGCAGCTCACTGCGTCTAGTGTTCTGAAGTGTTGCATCAACAAAGCGCAAACTGAATGACCCGGCCTGTTGGACAAGTGACAGGCATTCAGCTAAGTTACAGTAACAGTCAAAAACGTAATCCACGACTGCCAAAATCACTTTGACAACTTATGCCTTCTGTCTCTTCCTCCCTCCTCTTTTTGTCACAGGCTAGATAAACCCTCTGCCTCTCCGTCTCCAACCTCGCCTCCCTCTCTGCGCGATTATAATTGCTCACATTTAACAGCTGAGCTTCTGAATCCTGAGGAGCAATGAGAATGAGGACGAGGCGGCGTGCAAAAAAAAAAGAAAATGCACGTATCTCTGGTGGAAATTGACTGGCACTGGTGTTTAAAATAATAAGATGCAGCTGTTGATAGTAGCGACTGTCTCCAGGTTTACTTCCCCGTGGCCCCTGTGGCAGCAGAGGAGCCGTGATGAAGGCAGACAGCTGACAGGTGCTCCAGGATGATGCCGCCATCAGGTGCATCTGCTAAACTTAACTCGGAGACAGGAGAGGAGAGATAAGGAGAGGGAGGAAAAGAAAAAGATGCTTGAGCAAGAGTGAGTGAGTGAGTGGGGGGAGATGGGAAAGGAGTGGCCAAAAAATATGAGTAAAAGAGGGTTAAAGCAAAAAAAGATGGAGCATAGAGAGCATGCAAGAGAGCGGGAGAATAAGGGTGCAGACGGTGTGTATGATTGCCTTGAAACTTCATGCCAGCCCCTTCCTGTAAAAAAATTCACAGGATGTCTTTGAACCCGCGAGGTTGACGGAATAGGTGCCTCTCCGTCTAGACGCTGACACTCTGGAGGGCTAACAAGTTTACCGAGCAGGTCAGGAGATGGGGAGATGGTGGGGGAAAGGTAATAAGGGAAGATAATGAGCAGGTGCAGAAAATGATGGAGAGGAAATAGTAAGAAATAATAAGAATGAAGAAATTAAATGAAAGAGGGTGCAAGGGGGGGGGGGGGGGGGGGCGGCTTGTCAGGGAGTGTGTGTGTGCTTTTGCCATATGTTTATTATCACTGCATGCATCAGCACTTTGCAACTATTGTATGCACACTTGCCTTTCTAACTCTTGTGTCAGAGAGGCAGCCTGGGTCTGAATATATACAGCCTTAATGGATTCACTGCGTGTGCTGCTTCGACAGCGGTGACGCTGACGGTGTATCCAACTTTAATAAAAGGTGCAGCGGGCACAAGTCAGGAGCTGAGGCAGGGATTTGAACCCCCTTGAACCCCCCTCTCATGCTGGGGGAGGGGCCCTTCATCAAGCTCGAGGCCAATCCGATGAAGTGTTCACCCATATCACGACTCGGTTCTGGGCCGAGCAAAAGGTGACGGGGAGTGTGACCGAGGAGGTGATCTCCCCTCTCTTCCTTTTCTCAAGTGTCTGGCTTTCTCTTTCCACACACACACACTCCAATACGCAAATGCACAAAAGTGTGTGGAAGCAGAGGAGCCTGACAGAGCCCAGTGCATCGCAGGTAGCCCGACAGAGTGGCTGGGAGCGCTGTCACCAATTTGTTCCTAGCCATGGGGGACATGCAGGGGATGGAGAGGCGATGGCAGCTCCCTGTCCTCATCATGGCTAATGAGGCCCAGGCTTCTTCCTTTCCTCTTCCCTATGTGCGGATCTTTGTGTGTGTGTGTGTGTGTGTGTGTGTGTGTGTGTGCAAGATCACTTTGCATCACTTGGTGTCACAGTGCTGCCACAGCTCCTATTCCTGAAAAACGGGGGTTGATATCCGGCACAGACCACCATGCTCTCTTTTAGCTCTCTTCTATACATCTCTCCTGGCTGAATTATTTACCGGGCAGAGAAACACACACTCAAACAGAGAGCGAGACAGAGAGGGGAGATCAGGTCTTACTCAAGGTAGCTACCATTCAATATAGAGCAGATCTTAAGGGACACCAAACCAGCTGAGGTTTGCTTGCTGACCCTTCAAATCATCAAGGAAAGAGAGAGGGAGGACAGGAGGTAGAGATAGGAGAGATGTTTGCATCATACCTGCTGTGATAAAATACAGCCAGGAAAAATGAATTTTTATGAGGACTAAAAGTCAGAGCATGATGACATATCCTCTTCAGACCATAAGGAACACCACCATGATGGTGTTTTTTTTATTTTTATTTTTTTTTATTCAGACCAGTGTTTTAACTTAAATTATCATCCAGTTCTGTGACCATAAAATCTTTTAACTGTTTTATGTTGAGTAATCTCACAATATTTGTACTTTGACGTTGCTTTGTAGACACGGATCTGTCACATTGAACAACACTGAAGAAATTTGGGAAGCATTTTACTGCATCATATCTGTTGGACGTATAAGGACTGATGTTCTGTCTTGTGACATAATGCTGGTATCCATCTTGAAGACAATGAGAGTACAAAGACATTCAATCTTATGAGAGATGAGACCTCTGTGATGCGGTTGTATCAGAGGAGTGGAGGAAGAGCAGCTCTGTATTTGTAGTTCAGGAGCTCCCCAGTGTGGTAGGAAGGAAAAGTGCAACTAGATGTTGCACCTCCTCATATAACAGGTCGAAAAGTAATGCTATGACATAATTATAAGCCCTTCTTTGCACCGTCTTTGCATTTATACAACAAAACAAATAACTGCAGCATCTTGCTGCTCCTGTGTGTGATTTTAGACAGCATGTCGGCATTGTGGAATAAAAGCGTCATGTCAAAAGAGGCATGATGGGCATAGGACCGCAGCGTCGGTCCTAGTGTGATATGAAATAGTTTCAGCAGCACTTTCTAAACAACAACAATGGCATTGCATGGCTATAACAATCATTTATTGTCTCTCTTATATGTTGGTGGATCTTGTCTTCTGCTTGGAGGGTAGTGAGCTCCTCAGTCTCAATGTTTTCTCAACATGCAGACATTTATGGCTGCTTTTCTTGCTCTTTAAATTAGCTGCTAACTGCTGTTTTTTAAATCTCCCATGGTGGGTAGCATGCATAACATTTCAACAACGTCACATCTGTCCTGTCCATGGTCCTGTCCTGCCAGCTGTCCGACTTACATAGATGCCATTTCGGTGCCGTGTCAGCTCAAAGGTGAGACAACTCTGTCCCCCATTAGGCGATTGCACCTTATATACAGAACAGCAGACGGAGTAATGATGCAATACTTCTGCCTTGAACAGGCAGTGTAAACGGGGCTATACTTAAAACCTCTGAAAGCCTCTACTGTGAGAGTTCACTGGTCCCCAGCCTGGGGGTCCTAACACACACAAACACAAAAAGGGTCTATATATTGCTACATGTAGCAAAGGGGCCAAGGCTGGAATCGACCCTGCTGTCACTGCCAGGCCTGTTTCTCAGCATTTCTTTCATTTCTGTGAAGAAAACTAAAAGCAAATTTTTCTAAAGTTTAGATTATTATTCAAGATATAAACTTCTTTAAAAAATTCTAACTCTAAGGGCACGGCAAAGACCTGAACACAAGCTATATTTGGAGCCCTCATTTTAATTAACAGCCTTGTCCTGCATTATAAAAGTACACAGTTAAAACAACCAAACAGCTAAAATAACGATATGGCAGGAATGTGTCAAGGACAAGACAACACTGAAGAAGCCTATTAAGTATGTATGATTGGAAAAAACAACAACAACGTAATACAGACAGAAAACTGTATAAAAAGTTCTTAAAAATACCAGGAAAATATTAAATAGGTAACAGTCTATTTGAAATTTATCCAAATCGCTTGTTTCACACAAACTTCCTGCAGTAATTGTGGTGACTCTTTAGGCTAATTGCTCAGTTTATCAGTTATTCTTTACTGTTATTTTTTATTTATATGATATACCCATAAAAAAATGTCACTTATTTAAGGGTGGTTAGTTAACTCAATGATGGATTAATGTGTCTTAAGGAAAAAGGTTGGGGACCACTGTGTGTGATGGTGTTTTATAACAAAAACACAAATGTAAAACAGAACTTTCCTCTTTAATAGTTAAATACAGCCCACTAAATCAGAAAAAAACCCTCACAATCCAACATTATTCATCCAATGCTCGCAATAAACTACTATCAGCTTCACTCGAGGATTAATGTACTTGACATTACTGCTTGGGCAGTGGCATTTGCAATATTAAAGAACAACAGGGAGAGAGGAGAGAGGAAAAAAAAAGGTAGAGGAACAGCAAAAGGATGTGAGGGGAAGAAAATGAATGCCAGGAGAGGTGTTGAGGAGAAAAAATAGCAGGGAAGCAAAACAACAGCAGAATATGAAAACAATGTGGGAGAGAAAGGAGAGGAAAGGATAGAGAGAGGAGCGAGGTAGGAGACAGAGAACCTGAATTATTCTGCTGATTCATATAACACCAGAACATGACCTAGTCAGCTAACAGGGAGCAGTGGAGGAGAGATCAGCTTTTTCCACTTATCCCCACAGGGGACCTTCACAGCATTAATAGACAAACCTGCCCACTGAAAGAGCTTAAAATACCTGATCATACCTCTGATTGTAAATAAATATTTGAGCTTTTTTCAACCTTTGTTTCTGCTTTTTGGAATGCACACACATTAAGTCTCCAAACACTGGTGTTTTTCAGAGAGCCATTACTCTTCAGACGTTTTAATCGTACAGTAACACAACTGAATACTTTGACTCTACTGCAGCTGGAACTAATGAACGCAATGTTTCACCTGAATTCACAATGACAACTCAGAAACAATGAGGCATTTCTAGACGAAGGCAAATGAGTAAGGACATGTACAGGCATTTTTAATTATGGCTATTAACAGTCAGGGTGTTTGTTGCTTGATGAGGTGGCAGAGGAGCAGAGGAGGGTCATCAGGGTGCAGGTGTAGGCGGTTTAAAAAGACCAGTCTTTCTGAAGTAGCGCACGATGAGAGGCACGGACACCAGAGTGATGCTTATGCGCACTGGAGCAAAGAGCTTGTGGATGGCGTAGGCCAAGACGAACGTGCTTGTCCCTGCTGCCATTTTTGACCGAACAACTGCTTCGCTGAAGCCCACTTTGCACAGCACAGCTGCCATATCGATCCCACTGGGGAGATGGGTGACACAGAAAACTAGTTAGAAATACATAGAATTCATGTTAGGCAATCACTCAAGCATTTTCTTCTTAGATTTTTCTTTGTTTTAAATGATTGGTAACAGTCCTCTATGCACGCACGCAGACGCTTCAGGATATGCCCTCCTCAATGTGTATGTTTGTGTGTGTGTGTGTGTGTGTGTGTGTGTTATATTCACGTCAACTTTACCCCTTAATTACAAAAGAAAAATCAATATGATAAAATAAAGTTAGAACAATTAAATATACAATACAAGACATTTAACAAAGTTAATTTTAAAAATTAATTTAAAATACACTCAACAAAAAAAGCATTTAAAAAAGTAATGCATAAAAATCTTGCATATTGAGAATATAAACATAATGATAATAATAATAATAAATAATTTGTTGTAATTAATTATTATTAATTAGATTTTCTTTTTAAATCTGCATTCAAAACAATTTCAAAATTTTGAAAAAAATTTAGAAAAAGTTCCATATTGAGAATAAACACACAATAATAATTATAATAATAATAGACATTGGACATTTTCAGCTATATAAACCCACCTTGCACTCATGCAACTCATCAACAACAATGTAAATCTCTAGGGGCCATTATATGTATTACTATGATCCACAAACCCAAAGCAAACATTTACACAAAACATCTGAGGAAAACATTTATACTTGCGGGTGCTTTAGATCCTAAAAAAAAAAAAATCCTTGCCACCTCATACTGCAACAACTTCTTTTTGCTACCTCCAAACCTTTGCTACTGGCTGGTTGCATCCTCGAGGATTTCAGCAAATTAAATATAAAGTAAACAACCTCTTCCAGTTTTGCTTGAGTGGTTGCACATGCAGTTCAACCTGTATCTCCACCAGAGGGAGTTGTGTTCAATACAGACAGGTGTATAATTGTATATTTTGTAGCCTTTTGTGCCATTTACAAATGATGCCTCTGGCATAAGAGGCCCCCCTGTCTAAGAGTGTGTGAAACCACCCAAATAAGACAGTTTTGTAGAGTCGTGGCTATTTCAGCTGGGCTATTTTTAGAAATAAATATGTAAAGAATGTGCTAACATTAGGCTTAGAGCTGCTTCAATCAATATAGCATCTCTCTCTCTTTCTCACACACACACACACACACACACACACACACACACACACACACACACACACACACACACATTAACAGCTCTGTTGCACTCAGAAACTTCAGTCAGCTAAATATAAGGATCCATCTGCACCCTGGCAACTGTTTACCCAGCACACAGCACTGCATTAGCAGGCCACATGCCTGGTCTCTGTGGCCTCACAGTGATAATGCTCAGTGGTTGTTACAGTCAGTTTTTTTCGGATCAAGGGTCATTATCAGCTATGCGAGGAAATGTCTGAGCTGTCAGATAATCCCTGCCAAGTCTCTGTGGTATTCAAGCCCCTGGTATGTGGCCACACAGACAGACAATGGCCTGAAAACTGTCTGGACTTATACTTTGGCAAGAACTAAGGTTTTAGTGTTTGGCTTTCACTGTCTGTCACCATCAATAGAAGAATACCAATTTTATAAGATAGATGAATGAAGTGTCAAAGATTTTTAATTCTGCATGTGTTGTTGTAAAATTACATGTCTAAAAGAAATGCTTGCAAGATGAGAAAATGAACTCATGTTTTATTCAGCAAGATTTTAGGGTCTGACTCAGCCAGTAGTAGCATTTCAATAACAGCAGGGCTGGAATAATGTGGCCGACTGAGTGGACATTCTCAAGAGCCCGCATTTTGCTTTCTCTCATATAACAGGTCCCATTTTCTGCCAATTTGCACCAGACATTTTGCATTCCTCTGTGTAAAAGCAGCCCACGGGTCAGTAATTTCCTGTGCACATCTTTTAGGTTTATATGAAATGTTACACTCTGATGCTCTCACACTGCTAGATAATATTAGTAAGAGATGTTTGGTAATTTCCAGTTATTTTGTATTGTGTTGTAGTCTTGCATTTTGACACGCTTGTAGTTTCCTTTCCCTTAAGCCTGCTTTTCAGTCAGTGATTTCTTATATTTTCATAATATTTAGGGAGTTTTTCAGAACATGTTACCTTAAGCTTTAGGCTGTACACAGTCAGTGTGGAATTTGGCTTGTTGTAAACAGAGGGATCTTCTCTTTAGCAGACATGTTTCCTGATGGTTTATGTTACTGTTCATGGTACACTAAAAATATGCTTTGTTCCTTCAACTCTGGATTTGGTTGTTAATGTATTAACAGGCTAACTAGCATCTTTCAGTTTGCCTTCTTGAATGACGATTGGTGCCGTACGCGCTAGTTGGCTGTTGCTTTTAGTCTTAGCAACTTTTCAACAGGGACACAGGCAACGTGAGGCGACACAGCATGGGGCTGTCATTGCTACTAGTTCTCTGATGTCGGTTTGGTGCATCTGGGCTTAAAAAATGCTGATAGGACCTACGATATGTTGGCACTGGTCCCCCACCTGTATAAAACGCAATAATTTGATGGTTAGTCACCTGGATATAAGGAGGTAGAACATTCCCAGGGACATGAGGGAGATCCCGATGTGAAAGCAAACTCCCACCGCTCCATACTCTTTAAAGACTTTCTTCAGCTGCTGCGTCTTGTTTGGTTTTCCTTCCTCTGGCTCCGGCTCCCCCGGGGCCTTCGCTGTAGATGAGGAGGCAGCGGAGGCCTCTTTTGAATGTTGCTCATCCTGGACAACAAGAGAGAGAGAGAGAGAGCAGAATTGGTGGGAGCGATCAGGACAAAATGAAAGTGGAGGATGAATTGAGAATCAATCCATGGTTCTGTAGGAAGCACCAGAACAGAACGTGTCTGAAAGAAGACATTCTGACAAAGACGGAGACAAGATATGAATTGTGAAGAGGAGGTGGATTAAAACTGTGGGGACAGTTTCCACTTGGCATACAAAATTGTGAAACTTTTCATTTTAGTATTCCAAGAGCTCCCTCAAACTACAAAACTGACAAGACGGAGTCTTTCACTTCTGGTTGAGCTGATATCACGGTTCTTGAATTTTTTTTTTTTTAATTTTAACACACGAGGCAGAAAAGCTCAACCAACCTATCAGTTATTTTCTTTAATATCTACTTGACATGAGTTGACAGTGTTTGTTTGTGGGTATGCTTGGTGACACAAAGGCCTGAAATTCATCTATTACTCTTGACTTGACTAAAAGTGGAAATAGTTTTTTGTTTTAACTCATCATTATGAAGTAAATGTTGACTGCACAATGTCATGGCAATAATACAAGAAACCATTTGGGTTTAGATTAGTTCTCTATAAGCCCTGTTTCAAGATTCAGTTCTGTCTGACAACGGGCACAATCTCCCAGGAAAATGAAGGCTTGATTAACAGCAAGTGGAAAAGTGTCAGCCATTGCACAGTTAAAACAGGAGGATAGCATTTTTGTTTTCCTCCGTAATCACCAGTTATATAAGAGTTCTTTGCTGTTACTAACTCCAGTGGCAGAAACGGCAGATGGTGGAATAACCGAGGTAACTGGAAAAGTGGTAGTTGCTAGGCTGTGAGGACAACAGACAGCGATCCTGTTGTCTTTGCAACAGCGGCGCCGACAGTTAAACGGTCAAAAAGCTGTTCGTTTCTACTTTAATACCATTTACAGGCGCAGTAAGTATGGAAAAATCCAAATCACCCTTTGACCTTAAATGTCAACAATACTGCTATTTGCCTTTGCTTTATCGTACAGAGCCACCCTGCGTGCTAAATGCATTTCAAAACAAATACCACAACTGCAGCATGTTTATCTTAAAACAGGTCCAGAATTTCCATTTCCTGATGCCCCGCAGAGTCACTAAACAAAGATGCATATTGAAGACTTTTTGTTCAAACTGACCTTTGACAAACATCCTTTTTTTATTTTTAGGTCGGAAACAGAAATGCATGCATCATCAAAATATTGAAGAAACTCTGTGTGCTAGGAATTTGTGCATCATCTTGGTCAAAGTTTAGGTCACACAAATAGGTCAAACAAAGCCTGGACCTTTACAAACTTCCTTTGTTCATCTTGCACCTGAGTCAGCTGATTAAACACTGACTGCTGCTGTGTGGTTTAGGTAATTAACATTGTCACTAACCCTTTCTTTCTCACACACACACACACACACAAAGTCATTCACTCTCTCTTACACACACACACAAACACAAAGAGCCTCTCATAAGTGTATAAACACACACATTACTCTGTGTTTGTGACTTCCAGACACATGAACAAGCACCAGACACTATCTGGCTGTCTGGCATGTAGCAGGGAGCAGGCAGGTCACTCCAGTGTGTGCTGGCAATGAAACGGTGTAGTGAACTAAAACACACCCAAAAAAAAAAAGAAAACAGACTGTAATGGAGCATTGATGGTGTAGACGTGACTCACGGAGCAGCTTAAGAAGCAGGAACTCATAGAAAGAGAGAAAGCGTGCGGTTTGTTGACACTACAGCATGTAAATAAAATAAAATCCTCCCACCTGTATCATATAGGGGCTCACAAAGTGTTAAAATAAAGTAAAGATGCAAGGCTTTACAATTTGATAAAAGGGGAAACTCACTTTAAGTACAGAATGTTTTTAGTACTGGGTTGAATAACAATGTTTGTGATCATTTGGCCTAAAACTGTTGTCATGTGTGCAAAACTTTCATCACATCCCTTCCTCAAAATGTAATTATAATGTTGATTTGTTTCTGTTGATTTCTCGGGCACTTATTAAATCAGTGTCCTGACACTGTGTGTGATAAAAACTGTGTGAAACTGCAAACTACTTTTTCAGGCAATACAATGTACTCCTTTTGGCAGCATATTGATAAAAAAAACTCCTCTTTATCTCTTTAAACTTCATTTATATATTAGTTATATTTAGCTTTGACCAGAGCCCTAATTGCAACATAAACCACAGACCAGCTTGACTTTTAAAAGTGACTTATTAAATGCTATACCTTATTTTAGAAGTTACTGGGTATAAGGGACACTGTAAAACTAAGGGACATTAGTGTAAATAGGGTTGTAATTCAAGATGGGAATCAAGAACCAGTTCAAGTTGAGAACAGGTTGCCTCTGAGCTTATCAGTTCCTGTTATCGATGCCAGTATGCTTTTCTGACAGTTGTGCATTGCAAAACAACACCGTCAAACTCACGTATTTACACTGCTGGAAGCTTTCCATCAGGAATTAAAATGGAGAGAAAAAACAGTCCAAAATGTAGCTTCATTTCACAAAGACAGATTACAACAGTGCTGCTAGAAATGTCTGTAAAATGATTACTCAAATTAGGGTAGAAACACCAGCAATATACGGAAACATCTTCCTACACAACATGGGCTTAAATTCCAACTATGCCATTTATTTGACACATTTCCGAGGATTCCCAACCAGGCGGCATGTCCGTCACCGAGGGTAAATATCCCGATGTAATAACATTAGTGCCAGAATCACACAGAAATGCAGCATTCCTAAACATTTCAACCCACAGAGAGCTGCCCAATAGTAGCCCTGTGTTAAAATAAAATTATGACTTCAATTAGGAAATATCTGACAAAAGTATGAGTAAACAAGACCAAATATGTGACCAAACATTCATTTTTTTAATACCAGTGCTTCGGACACAAAGTTAGGCTGCTGTCATAATGCAGTTACAGCTAAATATATTTTATTGAGCCGTTTCAGGTTAATCAGAGGTTTTGATTGTGATTGAGGATACTGGAGGAAAAATAATTTCAGCTTTACTGTCTACTGTTTTTGTCTTTTTGATGATGACGGTTGTTAAACTGAAATTGAAACAGTAAAAAGTGCAGCTGTTAGGAGGACACTGTGTCCGGTGGTTCCAGCTGAAGTCGAGTTATTCAAATATATATTCATATCGAGAGGAAACACAGTGCTCCCCTGAGTAAACAGGAAGTAGCTCGAGCCTGTATGTAATCAATCTGTTATTAGACATAATATTGACTTTGCGCCTACAAAGCTGAGGCAACTTGGTTATAACAAAGAATACTGCAGTGGCCTCTTTAACCGCCAATTTCTTATTATAGTAGACTTTCAAGTCAAGGTCAACTTAAAGTGATGAGGACAAAATGTAGGCTGATGGAAAATGTGTGCCTGAGCATGATGCTCCTGATAATTATGCAGAAATGTGCAGATGAAAGAATACAGAAACAACTATGGTGATTATATGCATTAAAAAAGTAACTTTATATCCTAAGAAATTAAAATAGGGCACATTACACACATGTAATTTAAATATACAATATAAAGGATATGATATGTTGCATATGTAAAACTCTAAATTTTGGACTGAAGGGCTAAAGCACTGTATTGAAATTTGCAGTTACATAGCTAAAATATGTGTTGAAGTGAATTTTTACTGCACAGTTGTTCTCCATTCAGAACTTATTACGGTGATTTGAAGTTATTATTATCTTGATTTATAATTTTGACGTGTTCAACTGCAAGTTCAAACTCGCTGAGTGCTGCAAGGCCTTCAGTGACATTTACACAGGGTTCCCACGGTCATTAAATTCCTGGAGAAGTTATGAAATTAGAAAAACTGTTTTCAAGGCATGGGAATGGTTTGGAAATAACGATGTTTTGGAAAAGTTTTAAATACACTGTTTTAGCTATTTTTTAAAATATGTTTATAAAATTCCCAAAACATTTCTAACATTATGCAAAAAAACATTCCTTGTTAAAATCTAGAGCTGTGCAACAACTGGAACATTACTGGAATCAAATCTGTCAGTAGATACACGTAGACCAGACCAGCATCACATCGTTGCCAACTTCGCACCCCCTTTTGTGAGAAAGAGAGATGCTGTCAAATCAGGAAAGTAACAGGAAAATGCTTCAAAGCTGTTGTGTAGCGGGTTAACAAAGGCTTGAGAGATATTTACTGTCAGAGATACATGATGCTGTTACCAGTAATGGATAGCTAATGTTTGCTTGCGTGTGAGGCCTCTGCAGTACAGTCATGACATGACGGCAATCAACATAAATTTATCAGGGTATAGTGTATGCTCTGCTCAGGTTCAGGCAGATCGCAAAACAATAAGTAGACATATCTATGTGACATAAGTTTAACAAGAAAATGGATACAAACCAAGCATTGACAACAGCGGGATCTTTGGTTCTAGTCTGATCTATTGGCTTAAGAAGCCAGTTGGTGGGTGAAATGTCTAATGATTGACTGAAGTTAGGAGGTGCTGACTGTTTACTAATCTGTAAATACAGCTTGTATTAATGGCTGTTTTACTGGCGAGGCTTACTCCTTTTAAAACTCCTAAATAAACTCATAGAAACAGGGTAAAAGATTATGGAAAAGCCATGATAACATTCTAAATTCGTTGGTTAAAATGTGTGATAAACCTGTGTAGAGTTAACTATGTGGTCGTTACACAGAAATTGGGCTGTTTCTAGAAGTTGGCCACTGTGAAAGGCAGACTTAGCTACTATCCATTCACTCCCATTTACCCTAACATACAATTACTTTCATTCATATCCCTGCATGCTTGTTTTGCTGCGCTGACTTTCTGCTTCAGACTGTCTTTCTTTGTAAGCCTGAGTCAGACAATTAATCACGAGGACGGTAACAACGAAGAAGAGAGCAGGAGAAAAACACGCTGATCTTTTCTCTTCCCTGCAATCTGTCGTGCTAAATTTTGTTCCAAGCCCTCCTGGGTGAAGTCTCGGTGACGTATTCAGTGGCATGCCAACAATGGACAATAGAAAGGCCAGAGTGGGCGAGGGAGCAGGCCTTTTGCCTTTCAGAGGCAAGTCAGGCCGAACTCAAAAGTAAAGGCAGGCAGCAGCGTGGAAGGGTCATGTGAGTGAACGGCCGAGGGGAGTTGTGACTGGGAGGGTGTATAGGAGGGGAACAGTGGTACTGCTGTGTCTGATAACAGCTTTTCAGAGGCAGGAAAACACATGCAAAGTCACAGTGGCACACAAACACAGACTGAGTGGGAGGGGAATGTTAAAGTGGTTTATCCTGCCTGTCAGGGGCTCAAGCACAAGCTAAAAAAGTGACAGGTCTTGAAAAGAAAAGAAAGTCAAATTGAACAAGAAAAAGTTGTATAAGTTGTATTTTGTGACTTCACAAGGAGCTGCATGAAATCTGATAAATTGTTGTGTTTATCGTAGCTGAAGACTACAACACTGAAAATGAAAATCTTGGGGGGCAGAGTTAGAAAGAAGTGAGCTCAGTTTTCAGACCTCTGGAGCCTGCTGCTCATGTCTGCTTGAGGCTAAAGGCTTGAGGCTACAATAGATACTACCAGTAGTAGGGGCGTCCCGATCAAGTTTTTTTGCCTCTGATCCCAATCCAAGTAATGTCATGTGGAGTATCTGCTGATACCAAAACCCATTCTGATACTTATATTTTTCTAGATACTACAGTTGCACAGTGCACAAAAGTAAATTAATGATATTAAAATCAATCCAATGTATATGCTACGTACATATATCACACACACACACACACACACACACACACACACACACATATATATATATATATTATAAACTATCTATTTGTAGTGGCAGATGTAGCAGATGTTTTGACTGTGGTGGACACATGTGTGGGAAGTCATAAGTTTTAAGTCATAAAAAGTAGGAAGTTCAATAATGTTGTTTTTTGTTTTACAACAAACAAACAACAAAAACTTGCTCCTTGCTGCTGTCTCAGGGAATTTTTTTTTTGCCGCTGCTCGCTTACACTGTCATGCAGCCTACCGTGTACCTTGGTGAAAGTTTTACATCCCACCCAAGCCTATTTTGTACAGAGATTTACAGTGCTCAGATGATGCAACCAGTTATTTTTTCTAGATTTTCCTTTGGCACCATCATCAGATTAAAATTTGTAAACTTTGTTTTGTAATCTCATCCCTTCAAAGCTGATTCCATCGGCCTCATCTGTACTATGTGCTAATTGGCAAATGCATGCTAATGGTGACAGTGAACATGGCAAACATCAGACCTGATAAACATCAGCTTGCATGTTTGTAATGTAACTGTAAGCATGCTAGCATGCTGGTGTTAGCATTTATTTCGAGGCAACACTGTGTCTAATTACAGCCTCTCCGAGCTGCTGATATGGTTTTTGAGCATTGATTCCAAACTAGTCCAGTAATGGGGTCCAGAGGTCCCCCTAGTCATTAGTTCAAGGTCCCTACATTGTAAATGACCACATATTCAGTTTTTAACACAAAATGTCAACAACACTTTAGACTTAAAGCACAAAGAGATAAACAGAAATGGCATTTCATAATAGAAGCTATGTGCTGGAAATTCACTGTACTTCGAAAACAATGTGTTTTTTTCAAAACTTGACACATTAATGAATTACTATCAGTCCATTCAGAATGGACAAGAGACCCACTTTTGGACCACAACCCACCAGTTGGGAACCACTGCTTTCCACTCTTAATTTTGTAATTATCTAAAGAAATAATTATGTAATTAAGAGAAAGCATTAAAGTCAAATCGTGCAATGAGACTGAGGAGTAAACCAGTATTACAGTGATTGTTATGCAGTAAGAACTGTTCATTGCAGGTCAAGATCCCCCACATTTTTATCTACAGCTCTTTCTCATTACAGGTGCTGACTCACCACTTAAAGGGAACACGCTAAAGTGCTCATGTAATTTCCATCGTGCTCAAAATAAATGGACAGAGTGACTCACTCTTATGACTCTATGAAGGAGGATGACTTTCCCAACCAGTTTGAGCTGTCAGGTCTCTGTGAGCAGGTTAAACCATGACTCAGCATGTGCTCTCTCAGCGGCGAAAACACTTTTCCTACTTCACATTCAAGTTGTGAAGACAGATCAATTATGCATGGACGACTGTGGATTCCCTGCAAATGTAGACAACCCACACAGCTGAGCGCGTCATGCAGTGTTGTATAACAAGCCTGCCTGCTTACATGATGAGGCCCGGGCAGGCAGTCAGGCAGCTTTTTGCATATTTTATGATTTTTGAGGTTGAACCCTGGAACCACCGGGTCTGGGACGCATATGTGGGCTTCCCCCACTAGTTGAACACTGTATGGACACAGACTGGGACCTGCGCGCTCTTATTAACCCCTCAATGGGTTAGATAAACACTTGAGCTGAATAGTTTAAATTACCCTTTTGTTGTTAGCTGTCTGCTCCTCGCCGGCGTCGCTCTTCTTCGTGGATAAGGCTCTGGTCTGCATTGTCCCTGTCGAGCAGAGTCGGCTGGAAACCCCCCAGTCACCTGTAAACAAACCATTACTAACCAGCTCTCCTCTGCTGCCGTGGCGCCTGTTTGCATGCACTAGCGGCTGCGTGATAATATCTACATTACCGCCTTCACTTTGCACGCGCTTGGAGAGATTCACAGCTATCGTAGCCACCCGGTCTAAGTGTCCCCACTCAAAAGCACGCGACGAGTCCAGCCTCTGGACGGGTTGTGGGTCCGGTTGTTGTTTCCCTAGCTGCGCAGGAGTTGCATCGAAACCCCCGACGTTTACACAAAAACACCGGTATTGCTGAAACGTGTTACCCTTGCGTAATGTCAAAGTGACGTCCCTCAGTCTGTTTGCTTTGACTTGCACGAGGAACGAGCACTTGAAAGCCTGATCCAGAGCCGCTGCAGACAGCCTCCCCGTGCGGCACAAAAACATTGTCGACGACCGCCCCGAAACGAGCTCAGTGTCACCGAACAAATCAAATAAAGCGAGTTAATCGTTCCGAACAACTAATTAGCGCTGTAAGTAGCTGTAAACATGCTGCCCTGCGCCCTGCTGCCTCCCTCAGGTCCTCTTGTTGACCGATTATCACCGACAGCCAATGAGAGCTGACGCGCAATCGCAGATAGTAAAGCTTAGCGCGGAGGGAGGGGGTATTTAAAGGTGTAACCGTGTTTAGTCTTACAATTGAGTTATATCATGAAGCCTCTCTGGAGTATATGTAACTAAGTCATGCTGCTTTGTTTCATGTAGGCTTTTAATTATGCTGGTACTTTTCTCTGCAGGTTGGGGCAGTTGTCTCACAAGTTAAAATGGAGAGGTCAGTATAAATGGGATCTGTTTGTTATATTTTACCATGATTTTTTATTTATATTATTTAAGATTAGGTAGAGAAGGGCCAGGTTGAGTCTTGGATATTGCTCCAGGTTCTGGTTGGGCTGATCCAAGCTCCACAATCAGCTTATTCTCGCCAGTTACATTCAGACCTGCTGCTTTTAACATAAAACAACTGAGGGAGGAAGAGGGCAGAGCAAGGCACAAAACAACATCAAAAGTTGAACAAACAAAAGGAAACCATTTCAATAAACACAATCAAGACATGAAAAGTCCTTCAAAAGGAAGAAATGTCCGAGTATGAGCTTGTTAAAAGTAAAACAAAAGACACAATTACACATTGGCTTATACGTATGATAAGCAATATAAAATGTCATAGTTTTCATTGTTGACCCTTATCTGTGTTTTTAGATGTTGTATGTTTTGGGGAGATAAAGCAAAGATATCAAATTCATTTTTAACTGTTGTAATGATGTTTCCTTTTTTCTTTTTTTTTTTTGGCATTTTAGCCTTTATTAGATAGGACAGATCAAAAGCGTGAAAGGGGGAGAGAGAGGGGGAGCAGCAAAGGACCACGAGCGGGAGGTGAACCCGAAGCCGGCGGCGCGGATACTGTCTTCATTCATGGGGCATAAGCTTTATCCACTCAGTCACCGGACACCCCTATCATAATGTTTAAAACACAAGTCCACACCTCACATGACAAAAAATCAAATGAGGTAATGTTTTTACCAGTCATGATGGCTCTTATTGGTATCTTGGAAGACTGTGTGTGTGTGTGTGTGTGTGTGTGTGTGTGTGAGATAATGGGAAATGGGATAATGGGAAACTTTGGTCATGGAGACACCAATTACACAGGAAACTACCACAGAAAACATTTGTATCTTTAACATTTTACTTTGCAAGGTGTTTTTAATGCTCCGGGGATGGCGTTTATTTGTAGGTCAAAACGGAGGTTAGCGTCACCCTGGTTCCTTCGACAAAAAGCCAATGGGATTTTTCCATCGGATTTAACATTATTGCAGAAAAAAAGCTCTGTGTTAAAGAAGTGTTTATGATGCCCTCAAGTTTTGTTAATCAAGATAATCTTCACAAATGAACACCAGTTTTGTGATTTTTTTGAAACATAAATACAGTCATAAAGAGGCTGTAAACAAACTACACTACCGTCGCATGACTTCAACGTTGCCACAACAACGAGGCTGTAAAGCTGTGTACTTCATAGTCTCTTTTAGCCACTTGTTAGCAAACATCTTTTTTAAGACATGTACATGTTTCAAAATTATCCAATAGGGTTTAAACTGATAGTGAAAGTGAAAGCCTCTTAAGCTTAAGCTCCTAACTCATTTCCGAGTTTTAGGACCATGCACTCTATGTCTGTGTGTGGACAGATTTTTGTCATGTCGATGATGTTGCAAAGGTGCAAGGTGCAGTCATGAAACATTACGGGTGTGTTCTTGAGATCAAAATAAGGGCTGAGTTTGAAGATGCCTGTGCCGAAAGTAGGAGGGTAGGAAGAAGGGATGCGACGATTGCCCCTTCCACTTGCTAGTTTCCCTGAAGTTTTCTCTCCTCTTTTGGATGACGAAGTATTGAGAACCTTTTACTTACTACCATATAATCACAAGCAAATATATAAAAAAAATAGTACCAAAATGTACTTTAAAACGAGTAAAAGTACTTGTTAAATAACCAATGTCAAAAAGGTCTTATATCATTTGGTTATCACTATTTTAACGTTTAAGCTGGTTGAGGAGGAACTTAGAGTTTGTGGCTGTCAAATACATTGAGGTATAGCACAGTTTTTATGTGAATGTACAGTATGTAGTGACTTTGCATTTAATGTTTCTCACGTAAATATGCATACCTTTGCAAAACCAAACCGAAGTGTTAACAAAAGCCCAACTTAAAGAGGAAGTTGTGGGGAAGCAGGGAAAGCACAACATCAGAGATCTAACCCTCAGTGTGAAAAAGTTTGTCACAATTCCTTAAATATTTCAGTGTAATATGGCTGTGGTGATTGTTGCATTATGTGATAAACATGACCTGCTTTCAGATGTAAGTGGGTTGTTCTTTCCTGTGACATTTACAGCTTTTTTTGTTAAACACAGATTACAGTGAAAAATGAGTGCGTGCAGAGAAAGTAAAGGGCGGAGAGAAACAGTGAGAATGAGGAGGAGGTGAGATAAAGAAGAGGGTGGGATGTTTGGCAGCAAGCCACAAAAAACAGCAGCAGTCAGCGCAGCAACGGAGAGTCTGACCTTTAAAAGCCACAAGATCAACATGTGGGCTGATTTAAAAAAAGCTATTAATTTTAAGCCTCCTCTTTATATTTGTAGTTGGGTAAAATATCCTGTTATTACATAAAGACTGAAACATTTGCCAGTGTGGACCATCACTGAGTGTTGAAAAGTGACATCAACATTTATCATTCAGGTGTGGCACTGTTACTCCCACAGCTAAACGAAAAGGGAGGATGTTCACCCCAGTTCTTATCTGTGGTAGAAACTTGAACACAGCACAGTCATAGAGAGGGAATGGAAAAGCTGATTGTAACTCCCAGAAATATTTTAGATCAGAATAAATATATTTACACTCTGATGAATGTCACATGGGGGTAAAGATTCAGACAGAGCTCACAGAAAGTCAGTCTCTAATATTTGCTAAGTGCAGCTCTTGGATTAAGGGCAACTTTTCTGCTAAGTAAGCATGATTTTCAGTTCAGAAAATATTTAAACATCAGTAAAAACTGAGCTAAATTAGGCTGAAAAGGTTTTTTTTTTTTTTACTATCAAGGTTATTAAGTAACTATGTTGTTTCAACAGAAATTCAGTGACTAAATTTCAAAATTTACTGTGGTTACAAACAGAAATATAGTTACTGAAATGCTGTTTAAACAAGGATTCAGATTGTTTTGAGTGTTTCCCAATGAAGATAAAGGGAGCCAAAACAAACGCACAAAGTTACCGTCTATCACATACTCACCCCCTACCTTCTTAAGTTTTCAGTTCAACTGTTTTGTCAGTTTGTCAACAGGATTGCAGAAAAACTACTTTTCATGAAACGTGGTGGAAGGGTGTAGCACAGGCCAAGGAAAAACCTATAACATTTTGAAGCAGATGTGAATCACGTGGTGAATACAGGAATAATTTTTCATTTGTTAACATTGTGATAGAGGGCATTTAGCCCTGGTGGAATAAATGCCATAGATCTTAAAATCCAGTGAATGGTAGTAAAGTTCAAATGGAAATATATTCAGACATGCAGAGTGGTTGCAGTTACATATTTGTATATCACAGACTGGATTATTGATCTTGATGGAGGTTTGTGCTTTCCAAGTGCCGCTCTAGTTCAAAATTTGGTTTTATGTTTAATCATCTTTCCAATAAATGATTAACCATCAGTGCTTTAACTGTGGATTATCGAGTAATGTGTGTGACTGTGTGTTTTGAATGTCAGACCTGACATCTAACTGATGCAGAGAAAAGAGGACATATAAAAGAGTTGCACATACACAGTTATTTATTAATTTATTTGGGACACTTAATAGGCGGACTTTTGCTGTGTAAGGACGGAAGGGTTGCAGCTCTGGTGACACACTCAGCAAACCAGTTAATCCGGCTTGTTGAAACGAACCTAACTGTTTGTTAACTGATACATTTCGTTCTTTAGTTGAAGTTGTTTGGAGGTTAGATACTGGACTTTTGGTGTGAGTCCTGACTCCAGCTGGTGGATCTCTGTAGTAGGGTCTCTTGTATAGTGTAATGTGCAGTGCCTTAATGGGAAAAATATTTCAACAGGTGTTGGTCCTTTGGTGGAAAATTTTGACCTTGAGGAATACAACATTATCAAATTGATGGTCATAAATACCATGCTAACATACTAATGTTCAATAGATAATGGACTGTTTTGTTGCTATTCTGTTGCTAGGGCAACAGCTTTGGTCCCTGCTTACTTCCTGTCAGCTACAAAGAAACCTGTTACAAACTTTTAGAGGTCCCTTGTCAGCTGCAAAGACTGCTCTGTCCAGTTTGTAATCTGTAATCTGTTTAAGAAGGGACAATATAAATTAATCTAAATTTCGATTTACCCTAGTTAGCTGGGGTGTTCATTTTCATCGGTTGGCCTTTGCCTGATGATAACAGACATCCGAAAATAATTTTAAAAAATACAATATGAAGATACAATATCTACAGTAGTTAAAGACAAACAATATTAAGATAAAAAAAGCACACAATATAGTTAAACATGTACACAATCAGAATATATACAACAGTGGGTTTTTGGTATAATGCCTGAAACAATGACTGTAGTTAACACAAGCTGCAGAGATTTTGACATTTTGTTCTAAAACATGTCTGTTGAAGCTTTTACATGTCCTAAAAAAAGGTTGCGCGCATGTTGAGAAATCCGACTACAGGTTGTCTGGGGCATTAAACAACATCATGCCGAGCACAGCCTTCACTGCCTCTTATGATGGTGATGATTAAGTCATGCAACTGTGGTGTAGTTCGTTCATAGACTAATGTTAACTTAAACATTAGCTTTTTTTTGACACTTCAAAAATCACAGAAGTGGTGTTCATCTCTTTGCCACAGATCTTTTTATCTACAATCCAAAAGCCAATCAAAAAATCATTTTTTTTTCTCTTGTTGTTGTTGAGGGAATTAGGTCGATGTTAGCCTTGGGCTGCCTACAAAAAAACGTCATCACTTCAGCACTCCATTTATTAAAAAAATGGAAGTATTGGAAATATTCAAACTTTGATGGCGTTACATGAAAAAGTCAGAGGATCACCAGAGTTATTCCAGTTAATCCTAAAGGGAACATAAATCCCCTCTTCATCCAGCAGTCTGATATATTTCACTTGTGCTGTACTGACTGACACTGCACTTCCTGGAGCCACGCCACCAGTGTAATGATTAATATTGTGATAAAGATTTCAAATTTATCACTCAGCATTAGTGTCAGTAGCTCTTGCACTGACACCATATCTCATGCCTGAGAGTGAGTAAGTGACTTCGATCTCTGAGTGTAAATCCCCCGGTCAATAGGCTTTTATCAGTGGTTTGGCAGACGGATACCGACTGGCTGTACTTAGACATCTTAAATTCAGGTCAAATAGGACACTCAGGCTCAGTTAACAGATCCTGGGAACGGTGCAGACGTTCTGGCCCACTGAGCCATCCATCCGTTCTTTTTGTACAGCTTTTCTATCTGTCTTCTAACAAGCTGGCAGAATAGTCAATAGTTGTGGCCTCCTCCTAGCACAGCCCCACTTTCAGGCCCGCCATCCATCCTTCATTTGCATGCCGTCTTTATTTCATCAGTGCCAACGTCCCTTCCTCTCCCATCCCTCCATCATTGCGGACAGTGTCTTAGCAACTCCTGGCATCGGTTCATTTTCCTACTTTCTCGTCCTTACCCTTGCTGCTACTCAGTGCCGTCCATCATCATCCCTCTGTTTATGTGTCCAGCACAGTGGTCAGTGTGCGTCTGTGTGCTCTCTCTGGCACAGATCCACTTCGTCCTTCAGTGAAGAGGACTGAAGGACTGGGACCTGAGCCAGCTGGCGTGGACTCAGTGTAGCTCAGGCACAATAGCAACGGCCAGGCCCCACAGAGGAGGTCAATGCAGCCGAGGATCATGTGTTTTCAGCACTATTGTCCTCGTCTCTGTCTATATGCCTTAAACATACTGAAGGAGCTTCAGATAAAAGGATGATTTCTCCAAAGATTTGCTCAAGACACATCAAGGAGCACAGCCTGAAGTAAATGACAAATTAGTTAATGTCCATGGTTTCAAACCCCTAGGTAACCCCTGTTTTATAACAACCTGATGTGCTGTAAGTACTGATAAGCTTCTCCATAAAATACTATAAAAATAACATCAATGCCAAAAGGCCTAAAATAAACAGCCATTAAAGTGGAGAAAGGAATGAATAAGCAGTCATGGTAGCCAGTGGCTGCTGTTTTCCTTATGAACTGTCACTGAGGAGAATCTGAAAATACAGAATGTTAAATGGCAGGAAAACATTTCTAAAAATCCCACAAATGTGACTCACAGTCAACATCAAGAAACATAAAATATACTAATACTTTTTCCAAACTGTCTTCTTTACTTGTCTCTAACCTTCTTTTATGTGTCTTGAAACTGACTGCTGGGTGCAGCCTGTAGAAATATTGACCCTGCTGACCCCACAGCCAGTGAATGAGAGGGAGTTCAGAAAGAGAGAGGAGAACAAGACAACACAGAAAATCATTGAAGGAAGCAGTTGATGCTGGGCCAAGACCCTGACAGCTGTGTGGTGAAGGACGGTCCTGCCTCTGCCTGTTTCAGAACAGAAAAGAGCTGTAAAAGTAGGGCAGAGAAAGCAGACGTGTCAGGGTGAAATAAATTGTTAGTAACCCTCTTATAACATAAAAACGTGAGCTGCACACACTATATTCATTTGACTTCAGCGATAAGGTGTCTGAAGAAAAAGTGGTGCTTTTATAAGATCAGCAAGAGTAAAGGGCCGTCCACACCAATAGCGATGAATACATCCATGACTTATTCTCTAAATTTAGCAATACATTGTTCACATTCTAAAAACCAAGACTGTTTATTTCTAATCAAACAAATGCCCAAAACAACCAAAATGAAGATGCTGTCATGAAAAAAATTAACAAATCACCATAATTCTTATAAATACTGGTTCTATTATTTGTAACATTAGTGCAGTTCTGCATTTGTAGTTTGTGCAAGTGGTGTTGTCGTACCCCAGCAGAAGCCATTGCTTGACTGCTGTGTATAGGTACAATCAATGTTAAACACTGTACTGTCAATTCAAAACGATTTCCGGTTCAAAATCAAGTCCTGATTCAAAATATAGGAGGTGTAGTTTCATGAAATACTCCAGTCTGTTTTGCCAGTGGCATATTATGTTATGAAAGCAAAGTGTGTATGAAATTATGGAGGTTTTATTATGTACAAGCTTTTTGGTAATTTTTGTAATTATAATAGTTTAAAAAATTGACACACTTAAAAAAAAAAGTCCCATTATTGTTTTGCAGTTGTTTGTGTATCCCATTATCTGTGCCATTCTGCAAAGCAGCTCCTATCTGTGAAGATGCAGAGGGCCACATCACACTCCTGACACACTCCAGAGAGGGGCCTGATTCTCCTGCCTGCTCTGCCTGCAGTCCACACAGAGTTTACATCCATATGAGGCCCTGCTGCTTGATACAGTGTCTCCTGATTTACCCTTGTCTCATTATTATTATTAGTATTATTAGTATTATTAGTATTATTATGATGATGATGATGATAAGGGCTACCAGGCTTTAATTTAATGCACGAGGCGCTACCAATCACACGTAGCGATAGATACAGCAGGATTAGGTCAATCACAGTGCAGTTTGAACCAGATGACGTATGGCATACGTAAGCGGATACATAACGTCTGATCGTCTTCCGATTGGTGGACAAGACCAAAACAAACCTCTGACCTCACTCTAAAGGAACTATGGGAAACAATATGGCGTTTAACATCAACGCTAACGTACTTTTCTCATCGAAATATGGACGGAAGACACACAATATCGGATCTGTCATTATGGATTCATTGAACAAGGTCCCGTAAAGACACCTGTATTCCCAGGCTGGACACTGAGGCTTCTGAAAGAGCTACGACGTATCCGAGAAATCCCTCTGAACGGCAGCTTTCACTGGCGAAAAAAGTAAGACGATCCGACAAACGGTCTCAAAATTATTAAGATGAATGAACTTTTGAAAGAAGTATAGACCATATTTAGTAAATATAGTCGTTATCGATATTTAGGACCGTTGAATCGATTCTGAATCGTTAAAAATGATAATCAAGATTCTTATGTGAATCGATTTTTTCCCCAACCCCTAGTTTTTGTTGCCATTTGGGACGACATGCTATACTATGACGTTTTTATTGACATTTGGGATCACATACCATACTATGATGTTTTTTTTTTTTTTGTTTGTTTTTTGCTGTTTTCGGACAACATACTATGCTACGACATTTTGGATGCCATACCATACTATGACATTTTTGTAACCCTATTGGACGACATAGTAGACTATGAAGTTTTTGGTGCCATTTCAGAACACATACTTTGGTATGATTTGGTGCCACTTTGGATGACATATTTTACTTGCACTTTACGTGCAATTTCGGGCGGCATACTATGCTATGACATTCTTGGTGCCATTTCTGATGATACACCATACTATGATGCGTTTTTTTTTTTCTTTTGCTCTTTTGGACACCATGCTATTGTGTGATGATCTGGAGCCATTTGTAATAATATAGTATGATGTTTTTGGTTCTATTTCGGACGACATACTATACTATGACGTTCTTTAAAACATTTCAGAGGACATAATATAATTTTAAGTTTTTGGTGCCAGTTTGGATGACATACCATACTACTATGGTTTACTACTAAGTTGGTTTTTTTTTTACCGTTTTGGACGACATAGTATACTTTGGAGTTTTTGGTGGCGTTTCTGACCATATACTATAGTGTGATGCTTTTTGGTGCTATTTTGGACAACATAGTATTCTATGACTTTTTTGACGCAATTTTAGACAACATACATACTATGACGTTTTCTTGGCATTTCGTAATGGCATACCATTTTGTGATGTTTGTTTTTTTTTTTTACATTTTGGATGACATACTTTACTATGACTCTTTGTTTTCCAGTTTGGGAGAACATACTATATGATGATGTATTTGGTGACATTTTGGACAATATACTATACTATGATGCTTTTGGTGCTATTTTTAATGACATACCATACTATGATTTTTACTATGATTTGTTTTTACCATTTCGGACGACATAGTACTATTAAGTTTTTGGTGCTATACTATACTATGACATTTTAGGCAGATTTTTTTTATGACATACTATACTATGACCTTTTGGTCAGATTTTTGACAGCATATTATGCTATGACGTTTTGTGGCATGTTGGGTCATTTTTGACAATATAGTACACTATGACTTTTTTGGGTCATGTTTGTCGACATACTGTACTATGACGTTTTGAACAAGGGTATGCTAATAACGTCTTTACCTTACAATTTTTCTTAAAGCTAGCTTTATCATTCTTAGTTGTGTAATGTATATGTACTGTATGTTATAAGTGGAGGTAGTACACTTCCACCCTGTGTTTTTTTTCCTCAAAATTACTGCTTTGTATTTGTACATAGGCTATGCACTCAGAGGTTGAGTGAACCCCCATTAACGTCCTGGGTGATCATCAACAAAAACAGTCACAGATGTGCCAGCATACTGGGTTCTGCCAAGTAATTTAAGATCCATGCTGAAGTGGAATACAAGATTGGCTACACTTCTTCAGCTCTGCAAAAGAAGGCCCTTGACCAGCGCATCAGTGAATGCTCCTCTACACCAGTTATAAGGAGTCGTGCATCAAAAAGGAAAATTCCATCAGCCAACCTTAAGGACTTATCACCACTACTTGATACACTGCTGCAGCATAGCACGGATGTTGTTGGGATAGAGTAATATTACACGCTGTAAACAGACGCTGTGCAGCCCTCTGCAGTTCCTCGCAACATCTCTACGTGATACAGCCATCGACTCACATGATCGAGTGCAGTGTTGTAGAAAGCATCCAGCAGGCCGCTGAAACAAAGGATAAAGAATTCTGCTTTGAGTTGTCCAATGATGAGGTTCGATTCAAGAAAACACATTGTTTCTATGCACAAATACAGACACACATCTTTGTAACTGTGACCTTGTTGTTTGGACTCTAAAAGACCTCGAATTCTGTGAGCTTCGTTTACAGAAAGCACAAATGTGTGCCTTCCAGAGCTTTTGGCCAAGTATTACTCTCAGAGCACACCATTTTTGCAAATTTCAAATTTGCATACTTGTTTTATTGCTTGTTTTTCATTCTGAACCTGGTCTGTTATATAGTTATTTATCGTTCATGATTTGCTTTGTTATTTAGGGCCAGATCAATTAATGAAATAACTGACAGAAATGTTGCACATTCTTCAGTGTTTACTGACACACCAAACAACAAAGTTGTTTGTTGCAGCCATTCTGGAACTTATGCATTTAGTTGAACTGTTAACATGTAACCTCACTATTGTTGCACTGAAGAAGCCTACTGTGACAATTATATTGTTTACAATTAATGCTTGAAAAATGTCATGTAAGGAATGCAAGGAAAGACAACAGGTATTCCTTGTATTTTAAAAAACATGTTTTATTAAACCAGTTTTTGAATTTTAATATTCTGCAGTCAGTTCATTTGAAGCGTTTATGTGTACAAAATTTCCTGGACAAAACTGATGCTACAATTGAACAACCAGTGGCGGGATATAAATAGATACAAGTACTTATTTAAGTTGAATTTATATTCAAGACAACGCTTAATGAAACATTGCATTCCTGTCATTAAAAAAAAAACATTCCTTAATTTTGAATGATAAGGGTGAAGTGTTTTATGTACTGAGAACAATTTTAAATTGTTATTTCAGTTCCTCAATCTTATTCCAAGACTTTATAAACCTCTCTTGGATTGGCTGGGAAACAAGTAAAAAAAAGACTTTGCTGAAACCTGCAATAAATTGCAACAGACATTAATGAATCAGTAATAGTCACAGAAAAATATATCCTTATAAAACATTGACAGGGAACTTTAATGCAAAATAAGTCATTTTACTTTTCATACTACGAAGAAAGGCTTCACAACATTTTGAATTATAAGGTCCTGGTTGACTGAGCACATTTAAATATGTAAAATTATTTTAAAAAATGTTTCAGTCTGACCACTTGATAATACCGTGCCACCCACAGCCCACTTAATGGTGCTCTAAGGCCCACTGATTGAGATTCACTGCTTTTAAGTCTTATTTCGGTGAAACCCAAGCAAATGTCTACCTAGAAAGCCCAGGAAGTTGCATATACACCCCTTATTCAAAGTATCACTTTTCCAACAGACATAAACATGTTTACAGCCTGGTTCATAAAATAATTTTGGTCCGAATAGCCTTGTCTTTGCTGGTACACACTGTGTCGGGTGTGCAGTGCTAACCATGACGCATGGTTAGCACTCTTGCCTCACAGCAAGAGGGTCCCTGGTTCGAAACCCGGTAGGAGCGGGGTTTGGTCTGTGGGCAGGGGCCCTTCTGTGCAGAGTTTGCATGTTCTCCCTGTGTCTGCATGGGTTCTCTGCGGGGTCTCCGGCTTCCTCCCACAGTCCAAAGACATGCAGCTCAGGTTGATTAGTTACTCTCAATTGCCCGTAGGTGTGACTGTGAGTGTGTATGGTTGTCTGTCTATGTGTGTCACCCTGCAATAGTTTGGCAACCTGTCCAGGGTGTACCCCGCCTTCCGCCCGATGACAGCTGGAATTGGCTCCAGCCCCCCCACAACCCTTTGACATTGTTGCCTATATAATACCATTATATTATTATGCCATACTATTATATTATGGTGTTTTTGGCCATTTTTGCATGTTTTAATGCTATGGTGTATCTCAGCACGCTATTTTATGCTGTTTTGAGGTGTTTTCAGCTGTTTTTATGACACGTCATTTTTTGACAAATTTGCCATACTATAGCCTTGCTTCTTTGGTCATTTTACGTACATGCTATATTATGCTGTTTTTGGCCATTTTTGCACGTTTTAATGCTATGGCGTTTCTCAGCACGCTATTTTGTGCTGTTTGGAGGTGTTTAAAGCTCTTTTTGGGACATGTCATTTTTTGACATTTTTGCCATACTATAGCCTTGCTTCTTTGGTCATTTTTTTTTACATTGTGTATTAGGCTGTTTTTAGCCATTTTTGCACGTTTTAATGCTATGGCGTGTCTCAGCACGCTATTTTATGCTGTTTGGAGGTGTTTTCAGCTGTTTTTATGACATGTCCTTTTTTGACATTTTTGCCATACTATAGCCTTGCTTCTTCGGTAATTTTTTTCGACATGCTATAATATGCTTTTTTTGGCCATTTTTGCATGTTTTAATGCTATGGTGTGTCTCAGCACATTATTTTATGCTGTCTTTATGTGTTTTCAGCTGTTTTTATGACATGTCATTTTTTGACATTTTTGCCATACTATAGCCTTGCTTTTCTGGTCATTTTTTCGACATGCTATATTATGCTTCTTTTGGACATTTTTGCACGTTTCAATGCTATGGCGTGTCTCAGCACGCTATTTTATGCTGTTTTGAGGTATTTTCAGCTGTTTTTTTGACACCCCATTTTTTGACATTTTTGCCATACTATAGCCTTGCTTCTTTGGTCATTTTTTTTTACATTGTGTATTAGGCTGTTTTTAGCCATTTTTGCACGTTTTAATGCTATGGCGTGTCTCAGCACGCTATTTTATGCTGTTTTGAGGTGTTTTCAGCTGTTTTTATGACACGTCATTTTTTGACAAATTTGCCAGACTATAGCCTTGCTTCTTTGGTCATTTTTTTGACACTGTGTATTATGCTGTTTTTGCCCATTTTTGCACGTTTTAATGCTATGACGTGTCTCAGCATGATATTTTATGCTGTTTGGAGGTGTTTTCAGCTGTTTTTATGACATGTCAAAAAATGACATGTCATAAAAACAGCTGAAAACATTTTTGACATTTTTGCATACTATAGCCTTGCTTCTTTGGTCATTTTTTCGACATGCTATATTATGCATTTTTGTTTTTGGCCATTTTTTGCACGTTTTTAATGCTTATGGCTTGTCTCAGCACGCTATTTTATGCTGTTTGGAGGTTGTTTAAAGCACTTTTTGGAAATGTCATTTTTGACATTTTGCCATCAACTATAGCCTTGCTTCTTTGGTCATTTTTTCGACATGCTATATTATGCTGTTTTTGGCCATTTTTGCACGTTTTAATGCTATGGCGTGTCTCAGCACGCTATTTTTTATGCTGTTTGGAGGTGTTTAAAGCTGTTTTTATGACATGTCATTTTTTTGACATTTTTGCCATACTATAGCCTTGCTTCTTTGGTCATTTTTTTCGACATGCTATATTATGCTGTTTTTGGCCATTTTTGCACGTTTTAATGCTATGGCGTGTCTCAGCACGCTATTTTATGCTGGTTTTGAGGTAGTTTTCAGCTGTTTTTATGACATGTCATTTTTTGACATTTTTTGCCATACTATAGCCTTGCTTCTTTGGTCATTTTTTTCGACATGCTATATTATGCTGTTTTTGGCCATTTTTTTGCACGTTCTTTAATGCTATGGCGTGTCTCAGCACGATATTTTATGCTGTTTGGAGGTGTTTTAAAGCACTTTTTGGGAAATGTCATTTTTTGACATTTTTTGCCATACTATAGCCTTGCTTCTTTTGTCATTTTTTCGACATTGTGTTTTATGCCTGTTTTTGGCCATTTTTGCACTTTTAATGCTATGGTGTGTCTCAGCACGCTATTTTATGCTGTTTTGAGGTATTTTCAGCTGTTTTTGGGACACCCCATTTTTTGACATGACATTTTTGCCATACTATAGCCTTGCTTCTTTGGTCATTTTTTCGAACATGCTATATTATGCTTTTTTGGCCATTTTTGCACGTTTTAATGCTATGGCGTGTCTCAGCACGCTATTTTATGCTGTTTTTGAGTATTTTCAGCTGTTTTTATGACACGTCTCATTTTTTTGACATTTTTGCCATACTATAGCCTTGCTTCTTTTGGTCATTTTTTCGACATGCTATATTTGCTGTTTTTTGGCCATTTTTGCACGTTTTAATGCTATGGCGTGTCTCAGCACGCTATTTTATGCTGTTTTGAGGTGTTTTCAGCTGTTTTTATGACATGTCATTTTTTGACATTTTTGCCATACTATAGCCTTGCTTCTTTGGTCATTTTTTCGACATGCTATATTATGCTGTTTTTGGCCATTTTTTGCACTTTTTAATGCTATGGCGTGTCTCAGCACGCTATTTTATGCTGTTTTGAGGTATTTTCAGCTGTTTTTATGACACCCATGTCATTTTTTGACAGACATTTTTGCCATACTATAGCCTTGCTTTTTGGTCATTTTTTCGACATGTATATTATGCTGTTTTTGGCCATTGTTGCACGTTTTAATGCTATGGCGTGTCTCAGCATGCTATTTTATGCTGTTTTGAGGTGTTTTCAGTTGTTTTTATGACATGTCATTTTTTGACATTTTTGCCATACTATAGCCTTGCTTCTTTGGTCATTTTTTCGACATGCTATATTATGCTGTTTTTGGCCATTTTTGCACGTTTTAATGCTATGGCGTGTCTCAGCACGCTATTTTATGCTGTTTGGAGGTGTTTAAAGCACTTTTTGGGAAATGTCATTTTTTGACATTTTTGCCATACTATAGCCTTGCTTCTTTGGTCATTTTTTTTCGACATGCTATATTATGCTGTTTTTGGCCATTTTTGCACGTTTTAATGCTATGGCGTGTCTCAGCACGCTATTTTATGCTGTTTTTGAGGTATTTTCAGCTGTTTTTTATGACATGTCATTTTTTGACATTTTTGCCATACTACTAGCCTTGCTTCTTTTGTCACTTTTTTTCGACATTGTGCTATTTATGCTGTTTTGGCCTTTTTTTGCACGTTTTAATGCTATGGCGTGTCTCAGCACGCTATTTTATGCTGTTTTGAGGTATTTTCAGCTGTTTTTATGACACCCCATTTTTTGACATGACATTTTTGCCATACTATAGCCTTGCTTCTTTGGTCATTTTTTCGACATGCTATATTATGTTGTTTTTGGCCATTTTTGCACGTTTTAATGCTATGGCGTGTCTCAGCACGCTATTTTATGCTGTTTTGGAGGTATTTTCAGCTGTTTTTTATGGACATGTCATTTTTGACATTTTTGCCATACTATAGCCTTGCTTCTTTGGTTATTTTTTCGACATGCTATATTATGCTGTTTTTGGCCATTTTTGCACGTTTTAATGCTATGGCGTGTCTCAGCACGCTATTTATGCTGGTTTGAGGTGTTTAAAGCTGTTTTTTGGGACATGTCATTTTTTGACATTTTTGCCATACTATAGCCTTGCTTCTTTGGTCATTTTTTCGACATGCTATATTATGCTGTTTTTGGCCATTTTTGCACGTTTTAATGCTATGGCGTGTCTCAGCACGCTTATTTTATGCTGTTTTGAGGTAGTTTTAGCTGTTTTTATGACACCCCATTTTTTGACATGACATTTTTGCCATACTATAGCCTTGCTTTTTTGTCATTTTTTCGACAATGCTATATTATGCTGTTTTTGGCCATTTTTGCACGTTTTAATGCTATGGCGTGTCTCAGCACGATATTTTATGCTGTTTGGAGGTGTTTTCAGCTGTTTTTGGGAAATGTCATTTTTTGACATTTTTGCCATACTATAGCCTTGCTTCTTTGTCATTTTTTCGACATTGTATTTTATGCTGTTTTTGGCCTTTTTTGCAACGTTTTAATGCTATGGCGTGTCTCAGCACGCTATTTTATGCTGTTTTGAGGTGTTTTCAGCTGTTTTTGGGACATGTCATTTTTTTGACATGACATTTTTTGCCATACTATAGCCTTGCTTCTTTGTCATTTTTTCGACACTGCTATATTATGCTGTTTTGGCATTTTTGCACGTTTTAATGCTATGGCGTGTCTCAGCACGCTATTTTATATGCTGTTTGGAGTGTGTTTAAAAGCTGTTTTTATGGGACATGTCATTTTTTGACATTTTTGCCATACTATAGCCTTGCTTCTTTGGGTCATTTTTTTTCGACATGCTATATTATGCTGTTTTTTTGGCCATTTTTGCAACGTTTTTAATGCTATGGCGTGTCTCAGCACGCTATTTATATGCTGTTTTGAGGTGTTTTCAGCTGTTTTTTATGACTTGTCATCATTTTTTGACATTTTTGCCATACTATAGCCTTGCTTCTTTGGTCATTTTTTCGACATGCTATATTATGCTGTTTTTGGCCATTTTTGCACGTTTTAATGCTATGGCGTGTCTCAGCACGATATTTTATGCTGTTTGGAGGTGTTTAAAGCACTTTTTGGGAAATGTCATTTTTTGACATTTTTGCCATACTATAGCCTTGCTTCTTTTGTCACTTTTTCGACATTGTGTTTTATGCTGTTTTTGCCCATTTTTGCACGTTTTAATGCTATGACGTGTCTCAGCATGATATTTTATGCTGTTTGGAGGTGTTTTCAGCTGTTTTTATGACATGTCATTTTTTGACATTTTTGCCATACTATAGCCTTGCTTCTTTGGTCATTTTTTCGACATTGTGTATTAGGCTGTTTTTGGCCATTTTTGCACGTTTTAATGCTATGGTGTGTCTCAGCATGCTATTTCATGCTGTTTGGAGGTGTTTAAAGCTCTTTTTGGGAAATGTCATTTTTTGACATTTTTGCCATACTATAGTCTTGCTTCTTTTGTCACTTTTTCGACATTGTGTTTAATGCCGTTTTTGGCCATTTTTGCACGTTTTAATGCTATGGCGTGTCTCAGCACGCTATTTTGTGCTGTTTGGAGGTGTTTAAAGCTCTTTTTGGGACATGTCATTTTTTGACGTTTTTGCCTTGCTTCTTTGGTCATTTTTTCGACATGCTATATTATGCTGTTTTTGGCCATTTTTGCACGTTTTAATGCTATGGCGTGTCTCAGCACGCTATTTTATGCTGTTTTGAGGTGTTTTCAGCTGTTTTTATGACACCCCATTTTTTGACATGAGGTGACTAACAACCGAAGCACAAAGAAGATGTAAGATTCAAAGCTGGCTGCGGGGCAGAGAAGGCCTTAGCTGACCTTGTAGTTGGCCAGACAAAGAAATAAAGAAATGTCTGAAATTTTAATTTCTTTCTCTGTGTGCTTCTGTTCAGGGCCAGTTCATAAGTGTATATATATGGATCTAATATGTATTTAAGGTGCCTTGGTTAGAAAAGGGTGTTTAGTTACATGCAAGACCCTGTCTGTGTGAGGCATGAAAAAAAACTGAATCCAAACTAACCTATAACCTTAATAACAAAGAGGTCACAACAGCTCATTCAATAGCATTAACATCAATACATGGTTAACACCATATGAGAAAAGACAAAGTAAACAGTCTTGCTCAGCCTGTACTTATGTCCTAATGCAATGCCCAGATGTTACTTACCAATCCAGGAGTGGGAGAAGAGTTCTTTGGGTTGCTGGCTGAAGAAAAGAGGTTCAAGTTCAGTCACTGCTCTGCGGTTCCAAGAATCCAGGAGGAGGCTGGCCAGTCCTGTTTTATGTGGTTTTCAGCTGTTTTTTGGACAAATTTTTCGCCATACTATCGTATTACATTTTTGGTCCTTTTTTCAACATGCTATATTAAGGGAGGTTTTGGCCATTTTTGTGTGTCTTGTGCTATTTAGGTGGTTTTCAGCTGTTTTTGGACAAGTCATATTTTACATTTTTCGCCATACTATGACATTTTTGGATCTTTTTTTTTCTTTTTTCTAAAGATTCTATAGGATTTTTTCCCTTTAATCATAGGACAGACTTAGCATGACAGGAAATGTGGGAGAGAGAGGGGGTATGACACACAGCAAAGGGCCACAGGCTGGAATCGAACCCAGGCCGATGCAAAGCCTCAGCATACGGGGCGCACACTCTGGCAGGTGAGCTAGAGGCCGCCCTGTTTTTTGATCATTTTTAACGACATATATAATACAATGTTTTTATGGCAATTTGGGTTAGATTGCGTATTGATGACATACATACTATGACATTTTTAGGTCTTTTTTGATGACATACTATAGACTATACTTGTCTTGGCTGACATGCCTTTTCAGTGTTGCGTGGAGGTTGGGTACAGTGCCTGTGGAGTGGCACACCAGGGTAGTGGTTCCCATTTTTTAAAAACGGGGCCGGAGAGTGTGCTCCAATTATTATGGTATCGCACTGCTCAGCCGGACGGGCCAACTAGCAGCTCTTTACCCTTGCAAGGCTGCTGGAGGGGGCGTGGGAGTTTGCCTCGCTGGTCTACGTGTGTTTTGTGGATTTGGAGAAGGCTTATGACCGTGTCCCTTGGGGAGTCTTGTGGGGGTCAGTGCGGGCTTTGTCTGCATACTCAGCGTGAAGTCAAACGCATTCCCAGTGGGCGTTGGCCTCTGCCAGGGTTGCCCCTTGTCAGGGATCTCAAGGCGCAACCAGGGGGAGTAAGCGGTCGGTTTGGGGACCTCAGAATTGCATCTCTGCTTTTTGCAGAGCCGCTGCTCCTTCAGGTCGTAGGGAGCCAGTTGAGGTGGTTCGGGCATCTGATTCGGACGCCTCTTGGGCGTCTCCCGTTGAAGGTGTTCTGAGCAAGTCCCACTGGTAGGAAGCCCCAGGGCAGACCCAGAACACATTGGAGGGATTACATATCTCTTCTGGCCTGGGAATGCCTTGGGGTCCCACATGAATAGGCTGGAAAGCATTGCTGGGGAGAGGGACTACTTGAATGTTCTGCTCTGCCTGTTGCCCCCGCGACCTGGCCCCGGATAAGCGGAAGAAAATGGATAGATGGATGGAATATACTATGATATTTTGTGGCATTTTGCATCATTTTTGATGACATACTATAGTATACTATGACGTCTTGGTCAGATTTTTGGCGACATACAGCACTATGGCGCTTTGACGACATACTATAGTATGACATTTTGGTCAGATTTCTGATGACAATCCATACTATGAGGTTTTGCTCAGACATACTGCACTATGACGATTTTCTTGCCATTTTGGACGGCATACTATACTATGCAGTTTTTTGTTCAATTTCAATTTTGGATGACATAACATTCTAAAACATTTTTTTTTTGTTGTCGTTTTGGATGACATGCTGTACTTTGAGGTTTTTGTTGAAGTTTGTAAAGTCATACTTTACTATGATGTTGTTTTTTGTCATTTCAGACGACATACTATACCGTGATGATTCTGGTGCCATTTCAGGCGTCATACTATAATATGATGTTTTTGGCGTCATTTCGTACAGTGGCTGACAAAAGCAAACCTGCTGCACACAGAGAAACGAGTTGCATATAGAGGAACGAGCTGCATAAACTTAAACAAGTTACGTATACAGAAATGCACTGCATATAAGCAAACAAATGCAAAAGGAAAATGCTGAAAAGCGCTCTCCAGCCCTCTAGGTGCTCCTGTGTGTGAGTGGATATGCAGCTTTTTCTTTTTCTATTTGGTTTCGTATATGCACCGAGTTTCTATATTTGCAGCACGTTTCTGTATTAGCAGCGTTGTTCTTATGCATTTGTTTTCATTTTTACAATGCGTTTCTGTATTTGCAGCATTTTCCTTTATTTGTTTATTTTATGCAGTGCATTTCTAGATAAGCAACTTGTGTCCATAGATGCAGCACGTTTGACCTTGTCAGCCACTGTAATTTCTGACGACATACTATACTACGGCATTTTTGGTGCCATGTCGGATGATGTGCCATTTTGGATTACGTACCATATTTTGAAGTTTTTTTTCACATTTTGGACAACATTCTATACTATACAAAGACGTTTTTTGTGACATTTCGGATGACATACTATTCAATGAGGTTTTTGGTGCCATTTCAGACAAAATACTATACTATGGCTTTTTTGGTGCCATTTCGGACAACATACTATCCTAGGATGTTTTTATGCCTTTTCAGACATTTTTAGTGACATTTAGGATTATGCATTACTTTTTCATTGATTAATCTATCGATTATTTATTAAGTTTTTTTTTTTAACTGATCTTAAATTTTTTTATATTTTTATAACTGGGTTAATATAACAACAAATTTACCAAAAATAAAATTGTAAAACTTGTCATTTATATTTCAATATTTTATTAAATCATCTTCAATCATGGCAGAGTATATACTGCAGGGCATTATACCCCCCCCAAAAACAGCCCAGTCTTAACTGGTAATCTGTGTTTTACAGTCTGTTAAAAAGTGTCTCCAACATAAATTGAATGCAAGAGCTTGTTCCATTCAAGTAAAAGGAATGTAGTGCAATCTACATTTAGCAATCCAACAGCAAAATAAATAAAACAATGTAAAATTCAAGTCACTTAACAAACCAGTTTTTCTTTGTTACAGTAACAAACCTCAAATCTAGCAGTCCAACAAAACATCTTAAAGTGAAATTACTGCAATTTGAATAACACCATAACTTTTCTCTAACAGAAATAATTATAACTAGTACATTCTTTCTGCATCAAAACAGTCCAGCCTTGACTGGACCTTAAGGCCTTAAGGCCCTGCCTGCTGATATAAGTGATGTATTTTCATATTTATAAGCATCCTGCAAATGTTTCAAAATAAAATGCATTGTATCAGCAACGAATGGGATTCTGTCCACACAGACAGGCAGAGGGCTTTCGTTTAAAAAGGGATGCAAGAAAGCTGAGGTTAGGTAAGGTAATCATCAAATCACTGTCTATTTCTGCTGACAAACATGCACGTCGTGCGCAAAAAAACGACAAGCCACCGTTTCTCTATATGTGCTGCAGCTGACGCGCAGCTGAGATGGAACCGACAAGCGCTGCTTGGGCAAACAGTGTGCACGCTCTCATTTGATAACATGAGCGCTGAAACAAGAAACACGCTGGGCGCTGCTCATGCACCCATGACGCGCACTGTGTGATACCGTTCGACGGACGTCATGTGAATCAACGTATTTACGTAATCGATTACGTTGATTATGTCGACGCGTCCCCTGTGCCCTATTTAGGATGACAAACCACACGAGTTGTTTTTGCTGTTTCAGGCGACATTCTAATACTACTACTACTACTAATAATAATAATATGGCATTTTTGATGCAATTTTTGACCAGATGTTATAGTATAATGTTTTTGGTGTCATTTCGGACAACGTACTACACTATGTCTTTTATTGACATTTTGGACAACATATTATCATGGGACGTTTTTGGTGCCATTTCAGACTACATGTAGTGCTATACTATGACTTCTTTGACATTTCGGGCAAAATACTATACTATGGTGTATTTAGTGCCATTTAGGCCGACATACAACATTATGACTAGGGTAAGGCATCGAGTCTTGAGTATCGATGGGAACCGGGACTAACAATCCGATTCTCCCGGAACCGTTCAAAATTTCTATTCCTAGTTTTGATGCCCAGTCCGCCAACCACAAACAAAACAAAACAATTTAAAACAATTTTAAATTCAAGTCGCTGTCAGGGGGCTTTTATTTCAAAAGGGAAGCAAGGAAGTTAAGGTAAAACAGCTGACCTTGTATTTCCTCATCACTAAGCGAGACTGACTTTTAAACTGCAGTAAAAAGTGGTATAGAGTCATTCTTATAATGAAAACATCATTTTTACTGTCTATTCCTATGGACAAATGCGTGCATCACACTTAAAAAAAATAAAATAAAAAACGAGCCTCCATTTCACCAGAGGCATACAGCTGACATGCAGCTCCCCTTTCAAAACAAAAGCCCTCTGACAGTGTCTCTGTGGACAGAATCCCATCAGTTGCTCATACAATGCATTTTACTTTGAAACATTTACAGGACCAGGTTGTTGGCTGTGAAGAAGCTCACACCACTTCATAAATGAGTGGAATTTGTGCTTTTAAACAGAAATACAGCACTTATAGCAGCAGGCAGTGACGCAGCAGTCAGTGACACAGCGGCAACGTTACAGCAGCAACGTTACAGCAGCAACGTTACAGCAACTCTGTATTTGTGAACACCACATGCATGAAACAGGCTGCTGCTTGGCAAGGCTGATGTCTTCTTACGTAATTATGTAATCGATTACGTCCTCCCAGCCCTTCTATACTATGACATTTTCAATGCCATTTCAGACGACATACTACATAATATCGTTTTTTTTGACATTTTGGACAAAATTCTACCCTATAACATTTTCAGTGCCATTTTGGATGACATACCATACTACAATGTTTTTTTTTATATTTCTGATGGCAGACTATAGCATGAGACTTTGGTACCATTTCAGACAACATACTATAACATGAGGTTTTTGGTGCCATTTCAGACGACACACTTTACTATGACATTTTGGTGCGACTTCGGACAACATACTATACTAGTACTTCTTTTGACATTTCGGACGACATACTATACTGTCATAATCTGGGTGCCAATTTTGGACTACATATTAAACTATAACATTTTACTTGATATTTTGAATGATATACTATACTATAATTTTTTTGGTGCCATTTTGGATGATATGCTATAATATGATGTTTTTGGCGCCATTTCGGACAGCATACTATGGCTATACTGACCTACAACAGATTAAACTACAGGTACACAGGAAGTAGTCATTTCTGATCAAACCTATCTGATTGTCTGATTCCTTGTCTTTATTGCCCTGTGCATACGTGGCATCCATATCTTTTTGTGTCTTCCTGTCAGAGGCTCTGTCATAAATCGACCTTTTATCCAGGTTTCAGTCCCTTTTAAACATTATACATTTAAAACCGTGGATGTTTTTAACTACGCCTTGTTAATAGATGGAAGATTTTAGTCATCGGATGCTTGGATTTTAAGTCATCAGCGAGATAGCCTGATCGCAGCATTTTGCTATGGAGGTAAGCTACACCGGCTCAAACCTACCAGCGCCTGCGATGATCAGGCGCCGGTAGGTTTGGACCCGCATCAGTATGTTCCCTGCTTACGAAGATGAAACTGCATCAAAGACTGTCTTACCATGTCATTTCTTCTTCCTTCTGTGGACTCAGAGCACTTAATGTTACTCCAAAAAGCAAATAAAAAGATAACTGACCTTAAGGGAGACATTAGGCGGCTCTCCGATTAAGTTAGAAATAAGGACTCCCTTCTGTCCCGCTTCATGAAGGTAGCCTCGGAGCAGTCCAAATGAATCGCCTGGCTCAGCGCAACCTTCCAGGACACAGTTGTGTGGGATCCCGTCTCCTGTCCTCGGCATTCCTGCTGCGTGACCCCCAGGCACCAGCCCTCTTGGTCGGAGGTGGTGGTGGTCCGCGGTCGCAAGGGACGCTCATTCGGGACTTTCACCTCCTCACTTGAGTCTCTCTGACTCCTAATCCCCCTTGCTGACATCGCTCCGGTCCACCCGGCTGACGCTCCTGCTACTCCGGCTCTGGCTGCTCCTCACCTGGATCCCACGCCGATGACGGCCTCGGCAGCTGCAACCTCATGGCAGGGACATTTTCCCAAATCCACAGGAAAGCCAACTCAGCGGTCCTCATCCCGCCCATCGACCTCTTCTTCCCGGCGTGAGCTCCTGAAGGAGGCCGTGATAAGACGCTCGGGAAGTTTTCCTGGCCCGTCTCCTAGCCTTGTCACCGCCGCGCCACAACATCCAGCTCGTCCTCCTCCTCAACCACCTTCATCCCCTCGTCCACTCTTCTCTCCTACACATTAATAACGGAGGACTCCATCACCAGAATCCATCCGTTTCTTTAACGCTGCCGCCCGCTGCTTTCCCGGAGCGACGGCCCGGTTATCATGGAGAAGCTCCCGGGACTCGCTCCCGTCCTCTGTCCGCCGTGTAATTGTAAGAAGGATTTTACGTTGGTTTAACTGTTTAAATGACTGTGGGAAGTCTGCTTTTATTTCTAGTGCCAATCCCACACTGTCCCGCGGCGCTGGTCGCTTTAGCTCTATCTTAAGCCGCAGTACTTGGCTTCAGACTGCGTGTGGAGCTAACGATATTGGTTTTATTGACGATTTCAGTTTGTTTTGGAGCCGTTCCTCCCTCCTCAGAAATGAGTCCGCCAAAACAGGTTGGGCAGCCGGATGCTAGCAGCTAACCTGGCGCCCTCCTCGTCACGTGACTGACTGTTCACTTCCTACACACCCCGGAACCTGATTGGCCGGATTCGTGCCAGGCCATCGTCCAATCACTACCGCCCCCTACTGTCCCTCCCTGAAATCAACCTCGCACAGTAATTCAGCCCTCTGTATATACCACAGTCTCAACCAGTCTCTGTTCCCACATATCCTCACAATATCCCCACTATCACTAGACCAAGGACCCAAAATAAAAAAAAAAAAAACTGGTGCTAATCTTCAAAATCTCCTACACTGCTTATTGCTTCCCATTTCAATTACAGCACCTGTATTTGTTAATGACAAAATTGCTTTGCTTAATGTGAGGTCAGTCTCTCACAAAACCTTGATTTTAAATTATTTAAATGATTTCTCGCCATAAGAGATTTGATGATTTGATTTGATGAAGCCAGGGATCAGAATTTCTCACAGCTTATCTCCACCAAACAGCATAACCCCAGAGTAAATTCCCCCCCTCAAAATGCACACGTTTCTTCATCAGCTGACTGTGACAAAATCCTTACATTTTTCACAGATAAGACTGACCTCATAATATCAAATATCACTCCTTCCATCTCTGTACTTAACCCGTCATGCCCCTCCTTGGATGTGTTTGATAGCTTCAGGCCACTATCACTACAGGATCTCAGGAAAACAGTGTCATTTATGAATCCCTCCTCGAGTCCCCTTGATATTATCCCCACAAAACTGCTTAAGGAAACAATAGACTCAACTGGTCCTGCACTGCTGACCACCATCAACAGTTCTCTGTCCTCTGGAGTTGCACCTAATCTTTTTAAAACTACCCGTGTTCAACCGCTGTTAAAGGGTCCTGGTTTAGACACCACAGACCTGAAAAACTTCTGCCCAATCTCCAAACTCAGCTTTGTATCTAAGTTATTGGAAAAGGAAGTGCTTGACCAACTTTTACAAACACTCAACAAAAACATTCTTGAGAAGTTCCAATCTGGTTTTCGGAAGCTCAATAGCAGAAAAACTGCACTCCTCAGAGTTACCAATTATTCATTAATGGCTGCGGACCCCGGTGCATGTTCTGGACTGGTTTTCATCTTACATCACCAACAGGTCATTTTTTGTGTCCATGGGAGAATTCTCATCAAGAACCGCTCCGCCCAAACATGGAATACCACAAGGATCGGTTTTGGGACCTGTTCTGTTTACCCTGTACAGGTTACCCCTGGGACAGATAATACCCTATTACAACATCTCCTTCCACAGTTACGCAGATGATACACAGCTGTACTTGTCCTTTAAACCCTCTGACACCAGCAAATTAGCCGCTCTTCATCATTGTCTGTTTGATATAAAAAGTTGGATGTCTCAGAATCTCCTAAAATTTAACCCTGACAAAACAGAAATTCGAATCATTGGCCCTGAACACACTGCAAAACAAATTCAGCCACTTGTAGGCCCACTCACTCCTAACATGACTTCAGTTACCAAAAACCTGGGTGTCATCACATATAATAACCTGAACCTGAAGCAACATGTAAAAAAAAGTAATCCAGTCTTGTTTTTACCACCTAAGGAATAAATCCAAAATTAGACCACCTTTATCATTCAGCAAAAAAACAAAACAAAACTGAAAAAAAAACACTGAAAATAAACTTTTCTATCATTTGTGCAGTGCTGTTTCCAGCCACTGTTGTTAAACATAGTCTTGATTAGATATGTCATAGTTTGGTGTCTGAAATTCCTATAGTGATTTCTTCAAATGCCTTGTTTTATCCAGCAGTTATTGCATTTTTGCTTGTGTTTAGGCCTGCCGGGCAGGGCAGTTTCACTGATTACGAAGAGACCATATAAAATTCTCAAAATATACAATTTATTCAAAATATGTTAATGCAACCATCAATATATTCCAGTAATTACAAAATCAGTAGTTTTTGTCTTCATAATCTTATTGTCATAGACAATAAGGCTTGCAGACAAACACAAGCTTTGATCTATATATACCATGAGAACACGGGGTGCTTATTAACAGCTGGCTGTCCTTTTCTGGCTAATACTGACCAGGTTGAGGTTCAAAATTACAACTGAATGTCATTTGTATTTTAATGAATAAGGAAGCAGAATTGACATTAAAATGGAATTGATTGCAGCAGCTCAGATAAATGTGAACTGGAGTAACTTTAGTGAATGTCTGCTGAATCATAGTGAGATGATGTCACTAGCTCAGACATGAAAAAAAAAAGGAACCACAAATAGGGGGTATAGCAATCTGTTTCACTCTGACGTAATTTGTACTTCCTCAAGTTGAGCTGAAAAACAAACCGCTTCCTATGAAAATGCAACATCTAAAAGAAGTGACCGCTGCTGAAAATTACACAGAAAAAAGGATTGCTGACACCAGCCATCGTGACAGCAGTGAGAAAATGCTGAGTATGATGTTGACACCTGGGTGCACTCGACTTTCCAGAGAGATATTACACAGCTGGACTACTGAGGGGGTCTACATACACCTACAGTTTCCCCCTTCACAATCAAATATCTGCTTCCACTATTTATCAGTGTGGGTAATTGTTTGTTCCTATATGTTCCTCAACAGTAACAACACAGACATGTAAATGCAGTTCATGGGAACAGATAAGGGAATACTAATACAAACATATTTACAAACACATCTGTACAAATATTTGACACTGTACAGTTGGTGTGATGAGGATGGAGTGGTAGTGGCATTGTGGGTAATCACATGTGTAGAGGTGATAGTCATTAGAAACAAACAGCAAAGAAAGCCTTCCCCAAATTTTTCAAATGTCCTCGTAAGTTATTTCAATCATGGAAGACTCTTTGGCACTCACAAGGAAATTAGAGGAGCCGCTATAAGATAAATGGAGTTGTTAAATATACTTATATGCTTTCCTGTTGAGATTTAAATTTGGAGATTGGTATCACCGTCATGTTTGTTAAATAAGAAGTATTAACTGAACTGAAAATACAAAACTGGAGCCAGCAACCAGTTAGCTTATCTTTACACAAAAAGTGGGAACACCTAGCCTCGCTCTTTCGAGTAAAAACAAAAACCTCCACTTTCCAGCACCTCTAAAGCTTACTTTATCACAGCAGACATTTTGACATGACAAAGCAGGAAAAGCACAGATGTAATCATTAATAATACTGGCTGAATGACATTTAGGTGAGCCATGAGCTCAGTTCGTAACATCACGAAATGTAAACATTAATGGCGTTCTCCTCGGCTGAGCTGTAATGTTAGCTGGCTCAGTGGTGCTAGGTGAGCTAGCAGTAGATGCACGCTTCTTTGTGCACAGAAATAAGATTGGCGGGTGTATTTAGGAAAATAGCTCCTACATAAAACTGCTCACAACAAGGCCTTGGATTATCTTGAGTAACCAGGTCATGATTTCTGGAAAGAGACATTGCTGTTGAGTTTTTCAAATGTATTCTCTTTTTTTTTTGAGCACCACAAGCTCACAGCCAATATCTTCTATCACAGTAACATACACAAAATGATCTAGAATAATAAACAGCACTACAGGTGAGAGAAAACATATGATTTTGGTAATCAAACTTTTTGATTTTGGTAGTTGAACCGTCCCTGATATGGTAATAGTTTGACCTGTGCTTTCCCTGCTATGATGGACCAAAACATGTGCTCTGAAAAAAAGGTATGAATGTTGTAGTTTTGCATCTGCTTATGTGTCGGACTGGTTGCAAATTAGGAAGTATTAAACCTAAGCACTGGGCCAAGATATCATTTAGTGATTTTGTTGGTTTTGGACAAAGCCATTCTACCTTCTCCCCCTTTCCCCCTTTTTGCAGTACTTATGCTAAGCTAAGCTAAGCTAAGCTAAGCTAAGCTAAGCAGCTGCTGGCTCCAGCTACATACACAATGTACAGACACAAGAGGTCTATCGATCTTATCATCTACCCTTTGGAAAGAAAGCATATTTCGCAAGATGTTAAACTATTCCTTTAGTTAAGCAGAAGATCTACTTATAGTACTTCTTTATATTTTACATTGTAGCCATGATGTATTGAGGGACACCTGACATAACATTGGGGCTCGCTACATAACCAAATCCATATGCGAATTAATGTTATTTCTTTTATGAAACTGAAGCAAGCATTTCATAATGCTTAGAATTTCTATTAATGAAACAAATACAGTGACTGAGAGAGGATACAGCCACACAATGGCAACCAGGAAAAAACAAAAACGTTAACAAATAACACTGTTATTTTTAGTGACACCAATATTAAATCCATCCTGACAGAATGGCTTGTTTGTGTTAGTTTAATAACATGTACATATAGCAGACAGTAAGCCTTACTTCATTTTATCAGTTGAACGTTTTTTTCATGTCAGAAGGTGCTTTGCTGGAAGACTCCCCAGCTCATCTTACATTGCATTCACTCTCTCCACACACCATCCAAATAATAAATACACTTAACTTTAGGAACCATAAAATGCTTCTTTTTTTTACACAACATTATTTCATAAATAAAGAAATGTACAGTTATTTCCAACCATGTTTGCTTAAATTATCTAAATGGGAGAGCACAAAGTGGGTTATGCATAACAGAGCATGACCTGTCAGTTCAGGTATGATATGAGAGGACGGTGAGGTGAAGTATAGTTGACAGAATATACTGACAGTTTCAAACACTAGTGCAGCACTACGCTCCTGTCTGTTAGCTCTCGCTGTAGAAGTACACTTCCTGAATATTTTAACACTGTTTATGGCATTCCTTCCCTTTACTTATGCAGGCAGCATTTGAACGTGACGGACAAAAGAGACTGCATCTCTTTTTGCTACGTTTTTGATATGTTGTAGTACAACATGATATAATGCAATATGTTCTGTGATGACGTTCTGACAAGAAAGAAGAGCAATGTGGTTTGTCAGCAGTGTATCCTGAAGAAAATGTTGTTTAATTACATGATATCCATCCATATGTAAGGTCGAAAAAAATCCATCTTCATCTCTGAGGGCAGAACATGCACCTTGTACCTTGAGATCTTCTCTATGTTCCTGCCTTTTATGACCATTTCCAGGTGAAAAGCTTGAAAACAAATCCAACTCTTAAAGGTGCACAGGACCAGAGTAACAGCTTCTTGCACTTTTTCTTTTAGTTTGTCTTGTAGAGTGACTCCATTCTGCAAATGAATTTTAATCCAAGTGACGCCTGGAGGAAAAAAATGGCACTGCTCACACTTGAAACATGCCTGCGTTTGGGGTTGATGCCTCCTGTTGTAGCAGGACTCACATAGCAGGGAGGTACAATTTTCCTATCCTTCTTCAAGCCAGCAGTCTCCTTTGGGAGAACTTAAAAGGAGGGAAAGAAAAGGATGTTAAATGACAGGAACACTCCCTCCCTCCTTCCTCCCTTCCTTCCTTCCTTCCTCCTCTCCTCCTACAGCACGCTCCGCTCTTCTCTGTGCAAACACTTCCTGTTCCATCAACAGTCCTGTGTGCGAGGTGCTACGACACACAGCAGCAGGTTCGCACCTTCGGCTGCTCTTCCTCTATTGGCTGCTTCAGTTTGAGGAGGGGAGGGTCGCCACTGGCTGGCGTGTAGTAAACCGCGTTGCCATTGGAGGAGACCAGCGGCATGCGGGGATCCTCAGAGGTGTTTTTGGCATCAGTGAAGGAGTCTGTGGAGCCGTTGCCTAGGTGACCGTTGAATAAGGGGTGATTCAACAATTTGGCAGCAGCCCTCTGTTTTTTGAGCTCAGACAGCGTCTGAGCACGCTCTCTCGGCCAAGCTTCCTCCTGGGGAGGCTGGGTGGTGATGATCCCACTCTTATCAGACAATGGTGTGTTACCGTTGGAGGGTGGTTGTTGGGGCGTGGACACTGTTGTGGAGATGAGGCCGTTTTGTTTGTTATTGCCATCTTTCAGGATGGTGGGCAGCTTGGGCTTGTCTGGCAGCTCCACAGCTACGACTGGCTTGACCTGCAGGACATCAATAAAGATTACTTCAATCCCTCTGTAAGGCTTCTCTTTTAGATGATTAACCTCATGCAGGGAATCTCTGTAGGGGGGAGATCAAATATCTTTGATCGGGTGCCCAAGCTATCCTAGCAAGCTCAAATAAATTTTTTTAAAGCCAATTTACTTGCTCCTATAAATAAAAAGCCTGCCCTCTAAAATTGTTAAACCTTTCATCATGAATCAACCGCTCGTTTAAGTGAACTCTTTAGGTGCATTTTTTAACAATTTTATTCAACATAATTCCGTTTCACATAATCTTTCTAAAGTTTCTCATTTTAGCTGTTGAAAACGTGCCTGCAGTGATTGCATAATTACTGGGTTGTCACAATTTTGATCCTAAATAGATTGACATGAGCTTTGAGTTTCAGTCATCAAAGTCAAACACAGGCTCAAGATCGCTGTCTTGAGCAGAAGGAGAGCTAGTTCCCATTAGCTGTTAGCAGCCAGTGGCCCGAACTAACAGATACGGGAGGTTGCATTGAGTTACGTTATGATGCGCTCAAGTTCTTTTAAGTAGCAATGAGTATTGTGCAAAGGTATATTGTCAAGTTATCGTGTTCAAATTTAGTCAAACTTAGCTTTTGGTGAGAAACTTAAACACAGCTGTTTGAAGGAGAAATGTGATTTTTTCACATCAATACAAAGTAACTTTGATACTATGGAGGGAATCAGTATGTATTATAAATAGTAAAAAGGCTTGGAAGTTGTTTTTTAAAAGACAGTTATATTAAAGGTTGTTGCATATATGTGTACTGAATGACAACAAAAAAAACACAGGTATCAGTTATCAGCAAATTTGTTATTTTAAATATTGGTTTTAAACATCTGCCCACATTTTTTTTCAGTCTATCCCTAATGTAAACAACGTGTAGTTGACAGAAAAGCTGCAGTTTGTAGGCTACGCTAGGTAAGTGAAAGCCTTTTGTGAGGAGGAAACTCAAGCTGCTGTTGTAAAGTCTCCTTCTGCCATCCAGTGGTTCTTTGTTCCCAATTGACTGGTGAAATAAGTTATTGTTATGACATTTTCAATAAATAATTTAAACTTGACCATATGGTCTTAGTGTTGCACATTCCAAAAATATGTTTTAAACTGTATCACATCTGATACCATGTAACCCATCTTTTAAAGAGGAATTTGACACTGTACAGTTGTCAGGGCATAAAACAATGAAGCGATGATCTGTTGATCTTTAAAAATAAAGGATTGGTAGTCTAACAATATCCTAGCCTATAGTGCTGGAAAAAAATGAAATCGAAAGCTGAATCAAATCATTAACTTAAAATCGTAAGTCTAATCAAAATTTGAATTTGGAGAATCGTGACACTCCTGGTAATTAGACCAGACTCCCAGCGTTGCAAAAAGCAACTGTAGCACCCAAATATTATGTGACAATGTAGCATTCTTATCTGTAGAGTCTGCCTGCAGTTTCCTCCGTTGTGGGTTTCCTTCTGTGTGACTGTTTCATCATCAAGAGAGTTTTGAAGGAAACTTCCGTAACTCTGACACACCTGCACTGAAATCTGACATTTAGACTCCTGGTGTGTGGGAGAGATCATTATATTACCGCCTCGCTGACTGTGCTAAATATATCACAAGTCATGTCAGGTCGTATTTATCTGCCACAAGAAATACACCATAAAAAAACAAAATTGACTAAAAAAACAGACGCATTCTTAAATGCTACTTTTAAAACTGTAACAAATGTAATCTATAACAATAAATCGGTTTACTTAATGCTATGAACTCGCAACAAGAATAAAATACTAAAAACACGATGACTCACATGGTTATTTTCCTGATCAGACTCTTTCTCCTTTTCCTCCTCCTCCCTCCCTCCCCTCCACACGATGGCCTCCGTTTCGTACTCTTTACGGCACAGGTTGTGTCTGTCCGACAGGCTGGCTCTCCGCACCACTTTTCTGTATACACACACAAGTTTCCAGGGAGATAGTACAGGAGAGATACATGTTGTACAAATAATCATGAAGCGAAATTAAAACTTATTCCAATTTCAAAATTGTGGTCTGGAATTGAGATAAGGTCTTAAAATGTACAATTGAGGATTAAGGGAAGCTGATCTGCTCATCTAAAAACATTTCTAAAATTTATACAGCAGGCAGAATTCAGAAAAAAAAATCTGCACACTGCTTGGCTCCCTTTATTGACAAGAATTTCTGTGATTGATATATTGCTCTATTAAATTACATGTAGTGGTAGCTATCAGTACAGCATGCAGACTTTTTGTCTGACTTGTCTCAACTTGTCTTTGGGTGGAAGAAAAGTAAATAAACAATGTTAAATACCATCTGCAGTATCAGTTGTAACACCAGCAGATGTCAGCACTTACCCACGACTGCCTGCGCTGGACGTTCGCCTGCACAGTGAGGTCTTGTGTTTGAGCTGTGACTTCATGATAATGTCATGTTTGTGTTTCAGGTCCAGCAGGATGGCTCTGAACTCCTCATCCTCACACAGATCTTAAAATAAGAATGATGAAGAACAGGAAAAGAAGAACAGGTTGTTGGGATTTGCTGCTCTCTTAGAACAAATCCAGGATCATAAAATGAATTTGTATAGTCAATTAATATCCTTAGTGATGCTACTATTTCCTCATATTAACCGTTAACATGTACTTGACTTATAAACTTAACAATTTCACAATTTATTGACCATCAAGACTGCCAAAAATGTAAAAGCTGATGTGACAAAAAAGGTTTGGATTTGCTTTAACGAGATTTAAATCAGCATATAAACAGAACAAACCAATGGTATAAAACTTGCATCGCCTGAACAAGCTGAAAATGAGACCCTGCTGAGGAAAGACATTTGTTTCTTAACTCCCCACCAGGTGTATTGATAAGAGTGTAGAGGTGTAAATATACCGATGGGGGTCTCATCTAGAAAGGTCTTCGCATTGAGACTGGCTCCATGAGACACCAGGAGCTCTGCCACATGCATCTGAAACAACAACGACAAATTACCTTAATGATTTCAGAAACCTTTGTGTGCGCACTTCGTTTCCCGTTTCCTGTTTTGTTTACCTTACCTGACCCCAGCAGGCTGCAGCGTGAAGAGGCTGCCATCCATCTGAATCTCTCAGGTCCATGCGAGCTCCCCCCTCCAGCAGCAGCTCTGCAGCCTGCACGTAGCCATTTGCTGCTGCGATGTGGAGCTGCAAGGGCAGAGCAGGAACAATGATTCGATTATTCAAGTGCACAGGTTTTGCTTTAGATATGCCCTGTGCATATAATCCAGCACGGATCTCACACTTAACTCCCAATTTAGATGACAAAGAATAATGAACTACTAACTCAAAAATGCTGACCATATAGGATATCACACCTCACCTGCAATAATCTACATCAGATTTTCACTTGTCACTGGGCGCCGTAAATCACTAATGTTTTGTCACATTGGGTCAACAACATTGTAAAAAGGATTTGCCATAATCACAGCTGCTTGGTCCAGCTCTTCTGCAGTTTGTAAACTGAACTCCATTAAATGTTAGACATAACAACTGAACTCGCCAGTCTGAAATGACCGTCTCTGTGGGTCAGAAACTCACTTATATGAATGCACCATTATTCAAGGAGCTGAGAAGTATGACTCATTGCACAGCTTTACTACCATCAAATCTACTCGATCAGGATATTAACTTTAATCTTAATCATAAATCTAATCTTAAATCTTAGCCATTATTAAGATGAGGTTTACAGCCAAACATCATTCAAACCCGCAGTTCTTTATATAAAATTTGATTGGAAACACAAAGGTTTTACAAAAGTATCAAATGTGTCGGAGTAAATTTCTTAGAAAATAGTAAAAAGCCCATCTTAAGTTGCCGGAGCCAACGATGAAATAATGACTTGACCAGCAATCTAAAACCCCAAAATATTAATCATAGATGACATTAAATTCACATTTGAAAAGCTGTAACCAGTGAATTTTTGGCAACGCTTGATAGGAAAGAAAACCATTAAAATTGATCATTTAACTTCTGCTTATTAATCTTGTAGCGACTATGTGATTATCCAACCAATTGTCAGCTCAACACATCATTTATTCAACGATGAGCTGCAGAAGGTGACACAAAATGTTTCTGTATGCAATCCAGTCAAAGACACCGGCAAAAGACAATTTTAAAAAAGTTAAAGGAATACTTAACCCACAAAATGACCATTGTTAATCAGTCATGCTACATTACCTTGAATTACTTCAGAAAACTCTTTTTCTTGCATGCCTCCACCAAAAACAGCAAACATATTGATTTAATGATTGATTAGGGACCATGTTTAACAACAGCAAAACTATATCAAAACATCCATTTACACACTCTCACAAAACTCTTGCAGTATAATCCTAGTCTCATTTATCCAGCTGCCTGCTCAGGACTTCAGCATCTTCATTAAAACTTCACTATTTAAAACTGAGCTAAAAGTGAAACTTAACCCTCAAAGCCAGACAAGCAAAAATGCACGTGTTTCTGAAGTACTGAGCACACGACTTGATCAGTGAGACTTAGATTAAACTGATATGTGAGATGTTGTAAACGGATGTTTTGATATAGTTTTGCTGTACCCAATCAATTAATACATCAATATATTCACTGTTGTTGCATGCAACGTTGTTGTTGCAAGCTACTTTAAGGGGAAACTAAATGAGAAAACTTTACAAGCTTAACTTAAAAAGTGTGTTTCTTGAATGCTCGGACTTCTTTTAGGTGTTTAGACATTTGAGCTACAGCATATTAAGGGGTTAAAATTAAAATTATAAATTAGTGTTGTTTTTGTGGTAACTTTCTCTGCTTTTCTGAATCTGTCTGAGAAACCTTCACACACATAATATGAAGCCAATGGCAGCCTTCATTTCATCTGTATCAGAAATGAAACCTGATGACTCGTTCAAGGTTATTTGGTTGCTATAGCAATAAACCTAGACCCCGCTCAAAGTCTGACTAGTGAGAAGAAACACATCTTGGTCAACTGGTGAAGACATGAGCTTAAACTGAAGAGAGAGAGAGGCACAAACCATGACATCCAGCATTATTGATCTTCATGCGGAAATAAGGATTTATTATAACTGGCGGAGGAGACTCACAGCCTTGTGCACTGCAGGGGTTCACACACATGCACCTGATATTTTGTGACAACTCAATGAAATAAATCAAATGAGGTAGCAATTAAAGGGGCTGTGAAAAAAACAGAGACTCAAATGGAAAACAAATGAATTCATGGAAACAAAACAAACATATATGAGGTAATCACAGGCGTTTTTAGTACTGAGATTTTCTTTCTCTTTCTCCTGGAGAGCAATAAGTGTACCGAGAAAAATCACTCAAGAATTGTAGCAATTCGAATGCACTACAAATCTTTTAAAAGCAGCTTTGTCTGTGTAAGTTCAGTGTCTACAACCCACAGTAAATGCATCTACAGCAAAACATCCAAAAATATTTGAAAAGCAGAATGCGAAGGCTCGATTCAGGCTTTATAGCACACCAGTAATTGTCGATGGCTCCTTGATCTTTGAGTACCCGACATGTTTAAGTGGATCTTTATCCTGGAGAGAGCATCTGAAAATGTGCTCCATTATCCTCTTTTTTAAACGATATCATGTCTCCCCCCTCTAATGTAAACTGGCTTTTTTCTCCACCTTCGAGTGTGGCTATCACAAATGTCAAGAAATCACAAGTTTCATAATATCTGCAAACTGTCCTTGTGTTTGTAATGAGCATTTCAGATTCCTCACACAATATCAATGACAACCTGTCAGCGGTGCACCCTGCCTCTTGCCCAAAGGATGCTGAGAAAAGCTCTCTGTGTCTCAACTAGTTTTTGGCCAACAGCCTAAAGAAATACAGGTTAGGTGAACTGGAAATTTGAAACTGCCGGTAGGTGTGAGGGTGTTTGTGTCTGTCTGTGTGTGTTAGCCTGCGAGGGACTGATGACCTGTTCAGGGTCTGGTCCAATACAAATGCATGCTGGGCCGACTGCAGCCCTCTGTGACTGAACAAAAGAGGGTTTAGAGGATGGATGAATTATTGTACTTTCCTATAAATAATCAGTAGGGATGCATGATAATATCGGCATGTTATTGGTATCAGCAGATAAGGGCTTTAAAATGACATCAGCCCAAAATGAAGATTTCTTCCAATACGGCAGGAAATGCCCACGGCTCTAAAACAGCGGGCTACAAAGCATGTCGCACTGTGGCAACAACTGTTTAAGAGAGGCAAAGAAAAAATGATTTCTGTTAAATGGGGTATGGTTAGCTGTTAGCAAAATGTTCACAATTGGGTAGTTTTTAGGGTATACAATCTCTGTACTTTTGTGCATGTTTAAAAAAAGAGTTTAACCAGAGCTACGTCATACATCAAATATAGTAATGATTTCAAATCAACACAGAGTAGGTGGTATACAGCTTTGTTTTTTTTTTGTGTGTGTGTTTTTGTTTTATTTATTTATTCAGTTTTATGCAATAATGTCAATTTAATCCTCAGGATAAACCAAAACACAGGCTCAGATATTGGAATCCGTAAAGGAAATTAAAAATAGTAACTGAACTCCTTTACCTATACAACGGCACATTAATTATGTGACTTCAATTTGGTCGAAATAGGTCAGATTTGCCATGGTTGTGATGTGGGGGAAACTTGATAAAGTGCAGAAATTATCGCATAACAGTGCAACAGTTGTTTTAATGTATAAATTTCCACTATGGCAAAAACAAAGTAAACTTTTGGTAGCCTACTAGATAGTAAGAATGGTTTCTTTTTCAGTACACCAAATAACTGTTCCTGCAATAAAAATGCATAAAGTGAGAGGTACAGACATATAATCTTACCAGATAAAAACAGATGTTGACAATTTTTTCCTTAATTTGCAGTAGGAAAAAGAGGTAATAAATCCAAATATATCACATAAAATATGGTATCAATACTCATAATATCACAAAACATATAAAATCAAAGATTTTCTACACGTAGATGTGACTACTGTGCACATCCCTAATAATCACAGACACAACTGTGACTCCAACCAAGAAATTTGTATTAATTTAAAAAAAAATTATATTTAGTCTGTTTTCAAACTTATTTATTTTTTTATAAATCTTTTTAATGTGTATTTTAAGTGTTAGATGCTGCTATCTAATTTCTTGAATCATGTCAAGCACTTTGAAATGGCTTTGAGTGTACAACACTAAACTTGTCCAATTAATGTCAGTTTGAATATTATTCTGTTACATTTTTCATGAAAAATGTTGCCAATATTTTTTTTAAATATATAATATTTATTCATATTATAGAGCAAAATGCAAGCTGTTTAAGTCTTACAGTTTTAATATAAATTGAATATTTACTTAGCACAATGTTTCTGTCTTTTGTTGCAGTGAGTCACACAAACATACTATAGGCTGAGCTTCTTCTCTCCCTCTTGAAGTCATTTATCATTTGTTAAACTGACAGAGCATCATGAATTGTTGAATAAATGTTCTCTCTCTCTCTGTCTGATCAAACCATTTCCACCACAAGAGAAGAAACTCACTGTTCCTGCGCATCAAAACAAGGACAAAATGTATTTCAGTGGAAAACAAAAGATTAACCTTACATAACTTCCTACCAGTTCCAGGTCTCTTCTTTGCCAGAGATTTTAATAAGGCATGCTCTAGTTTGTTTCATTGTGCTCGAATGAAGATTAACAGGACGCAGAAAGCAAGGGGACGAGCAGCTCACACAATCTGTGGTTAGACTTTAAAGCTTAACAGGGATAATTTGGGCTACTACCATGTAATGTCCCCTGGTTATTTTCATCCGGTGATCTGTCACGTTGTTTCTCCGGCACAGATAAATCCCTGATACATAATAAAGACTTCATTAAGGCATGTGACATTCTACGCTCTACTCAGGAAATTATCCAAATTTTTGTGACCTACTTGACTTTTTAATGCATAAGTGCACTGAACTTCTTAACGAAACAAACACAGTGACCACAGTGGGTTCACTTTCAACAGTAATACCAAAACGAATGACTTATCCACACAGGACATGAGCTCTCTTCTCAGTAGAAAAGATTTACACATTAATTTTTGGGTCCCGAGGCACAGAAGAGTGAATCATGCAGATAAATGAACAGCTGTGTGTCTTAACCGATGGTGTGCACAACCTACAGTCCACGTTGTGTCTCAGGACTGTTTTATTGTCTTAATAATACAAATCTACAGCAGCTATGTCTACGATGATTTTATTTTGTCTAAATGTGTTTCACTGCACCTCAGCTAGGCTTTTGTTATTGCTCAATAATATACATCTTTACAGTCTTTGATTTTTGTCTTTGCCGATGCTATATTTGTTCATGAATCATCTGGTTTGAAGTTTTCATCTTTTCTTGAAATGCATTTTTTATTATCTAGCACTGACAAAGTTGTGTGATGTTGTATGTTGATTGTCATCGTAAGTAGTGATACTGAGATTGTTGAATCTCAGATGCTGAGATCACTACTGGTTATTACTTTGGTTTCTAAAAAAAAAAAAAAATGCCACTAGACAGCAATACCTGTGACCAATCACACCTGAAACACTTTTTGCACTTACTAAGGGTTTTTCCCTTAAGTCTAAATTCTTGCTTGTGTTGTACGTCGCTTTGGATAAAAGGGTCTGCTAAATGAAATTGTAGAATTTAGAATTGTAGAATTATTAAATTCGTAGACACAATTGCCAATGAAAGTGGAGACCAACCCCAGATTCACTTTCATTTTAGTACAAGCTCTGTCCACTTGGCGTTTCGCCTCGCTATACTTGTGCTTTCCAGGTGCTGTGTCTAGACTTTTGAAGCTTCCTTTTGGATGCATGCTGCTAACTTGCAGATGAATACACCACCACGAACTTCTAGTGGGTCAGAAGAGACGACTGATAGAAATGACCTCTTTATGAGTCTATACATTGTTTTGTTTTTTGTTTTTTTAAATGCTGCATAGCACACCTATGATAAAATACCCCACATTGTAGATCTTCACTTATTTGTATGATACAAACTCGATATAAAAACCTTTTAAGTTTCACAGTGCTGTGCTGGGTCTAAACCTAAAGAAACTGATGCAATTCCAAAACGACGGCTAACCATCTTGTTTCACACACACACACGCACGCACGCGTGTGCACACACACACACACACACACACAGAGCCTTAAACTGCATGTGGATTGCAGGTGTAGCCAGTAAAAAGATATATTTTGTAACATATCTGCTCTGCAAACAGTCCGTATCCGTTATGTAAAAATGTATGTAAATACATCTAAGAAGCATGACAGTGCACCTGTGTAAGCTTGAAGGGTGATGTAAGACCTGAAGGTTTTACTAGAGTCATCTGTCGTCTTCTCATTTTAGCAACAACCTTCTTTTCTAACTTTGAGCACAATTTAGTTATTTGTCAAAAAATATTTTGAGAAGAGTATGTCTAATCAGACAATACACAGAAGGGGGGCTTTAAGTAAATTTGTGATCTGATCTTGCATCCGTTTCTATATTCAGGGGTGAAATTCTGCTTTTAGGATTCTCAGTCACTTCTCATGATGTATTAATGTTCTTCCTAATTCATGCATATGCACCACTACATTGCTTTTAAATTATGACTGCAGGTAAACTCAGTGCTCACAGACAGATCACCCTTTTTTATCTGCAGAGCATTTTGAAATCACACAGCTGATTCGTCTTTAAGAAGATTATAATGAGTCTCTAAACGCCTGATTAACTTTAAACGTTTTACAGCCTCATGAGCCAGTGTTGCAGAGCGCATAATCATTAAAAGGTGAAGCTACGATAAAGATGGTTCTCGGAATATTTACTCACCCTTTCTTTTTTCCTCTCAGTGTAGACCTGTGATCTTCGATAGTTTGATAAGAGTGTGTTTCTGCAGCCCTTTTCTTGACAGTAAACACCCACAACAGCTTGAACTCCTCAGAGTCTGCTGGCTTGGAGGCACTTATGAAGGAGTAACTTTGCCTAATTTATAACTTTGTAGTGTTTAGTCTCGTATTTTTTTATGGCAGCGAGTTAATGATCAATGATGTCTACACATTTATATGTTCCAAACAACTTTAGGATCTTGTCCTGTCTCATTGCCAAATCATTCATATGCAAATATTGGTTGCTCTAATAAGTCCCAGTTTCTGTGGCAACATAAACAATAGTGTCAGTGCACATAAACTGCATGAATCTATGGATGATGCACCCTGTCTGGTGTCAATACAGCCTGCTGGTGGTGCAGATTTGAACGCCACAATTATGAATGTATATAAAACTTTTTTTTTTCCCTGTTGTTTGCACGTTCCCTGTTCTAACTTCTATTGCAGTATATTTTGTCTGATGTTTTAACAGTTTCTTTATATCCTGGCCCTGAGAGAAGTGACATTTTGATTCAGCTATATTTTTTATAGTAAAAATGACAATAAACTTGATATTTAAAAACTCTTTAGTCAGCTGGTTTTAAAAATTTTTTTTTTTTTTAGAGAAAACAAACAAAGCACAGTCTCACCAACGTAGCTCCCTGAGAGTCCTGTTGGTTGACCTCCTCTCCCTGTCTCATCAGTTCCTGAACATCTCCCAGCATCTTCCTCTCTGTCGACGCTCGTGTCTCGTTGATCATCTCCTGGGTGATGCCTGTCAATCAAATGAACAAGCCGAAGCGCGCTGTTAATCACCAGGGTGGATAGTTTTTGTCCTGACAGTCAAAATAATCAGCTGACAGAGCCAGTTCATCACTGATCTGAGAATCATGGAGGGACAGAAAAGGCAACTGGGGTATAACGGAGCAGGGACACAACATAAAACTTCAAAAAGTGAATGCCAAAAAGAGAAAGCTTCATTTTCTGGATTGACATCAACATATTTTTTAAATTACACTGGAGGTTTCTTACAAGCAACGCTTCCTGGATTTCATGATGAAAACTTTGCAGCAAGTATTGGAAATAGAGAGTCCCCCTTCACTCAAAAATGTGTTTTCTTCTGTTTATGTCCCCTAATATGTCTGGTCTTGATTTCTGTGCAGCAGAAGATACGTCACATCGACTGAGCAACAGATGGATGACAGCTCACCGACAGGTGACAGAAGCTGGACAGATGACAGCATATCCAAGTCTAAATAAGTCCTACCTTTTTTCAACCCTTGCGTTTAATTAATACATTAATATATTATTGCCGCAAGAAGCGAAATGTATTCATTTGTGCAAATTCCAAAAGATTTTGTTGTTTCTCAGAGGTAACGTTTAGTGATAACGTTAAGATCTGCTGTGTTCCAAACAGCATACTCTTACTTTTTCATTCAAATTTCATGCTACAGACTGCAACAGGAGACAAAGACTTGATTCATTTTATAGTTTTTTAAGACAAGATGTAAAAAAAAAAGAGTAGATTTTCTACAAGAGGCTCAAAGTTCAAGGTGAAATGTTATGACAAAGCACTGAACTGAATTCATACTCAATGCAACAGTACACAAGTTTTTATCTTTCCTAGGATGGCAAAGGCGTGACCCGCCCCACTCTGCCTCTGACTGTCCTACCCTGACATTCTTACCCTAACTAACCCCGTCCTCTTGCCTAACCCTAATAAATCCAAAAAAATGAAGACACGAAGAGGGAATAGGGCTGGTCATCCCTTTGCCATCCTGGGGAAAAAACGTTAAGCGCAATCACCTTGTTACTAAAAACCTGCACCAGATTCATGAATGCTGCGGAAAACTCGGATTTGACTGTAGGCACGTGTGTATGTTCATGAATGCCAATAAGACTGACAGCGCGCTAGTCATGTTTAACTTTCGTGTTTCAAAGGCATCTGCATATTGTGAACATAACAGAGCATAATTAAAGTAAAAATTGTGATTTGTTATAATTATAAGCAATATTTATCTGAATTCTTCATTTACACAAGAGGCAAGTGTAGATTTTTTTTCTATGAAAAGAACAGAGCTACTAACATATTGATGAATGCCAAAATACACATAAATTTCCTTCTGCAAACACTACACACAAATCCGTTCTGCTCACGTCTCATGAATGAGACCCTTTGCGAGGGCAGCTGCATTATGCACTGACAGAAGAAAAAGTGTGATTTTAAATGTAATCTATCTATCTAGTAATCTGTAACATTATAAATAAAATACAAATGATAATGATTAAAGGAATAAAGTAATTTTCCATTAAATATTTCAATGTTTAAGCTTGGGCAGACCAGAGCAGCCAGTATTTTAAATATCAGAAAGAAATTAAATGACTGTTTTGTCTGAGTGGCAGACAGTTTACTTTCCTGCTGTCTTTTGGCAAAGAGTTTTGTGGTGTTTGGCCCAGGTGAGGCTCAGGTGATTCTGTCTGTCACAGCCACTCTAAATTCCTCCTCTAATCCATCGCCTTACTGCTAGGTACGACTCAAAAGTGTGACCGCCACACTTGACTTCTTCCCCTACAGCTCAGCAGTAATGTAGCGTACTGTCCAGCAAATTTAAAGAAATGTCAGATTAACAATAATGAAAGCAGCCTGTCAGTCACAACTGCAACGCTTATACTTTCAAAGCGTGTGACTGAATTTGAAAAAGTGAATGAGGTGCATGATGCCTCAAACTACAATAAATACGTTTTCGTGTTGTTTTTTTAATTTGTCACTTGAAAAAGTTAACTTTGCATCTAGTGAAAGCAGCTGGAAACAGAAGATCATAGCTGGAATATTTACTCTTATTTTTACTGGAGCATGGAGTGGAGCATGAAAATAAAAGTAGTAGCAGACAGGCTTCATATGACAGGGCGTATGTTTGTGTCAGTATTCAGCCCTACGACCTTTCCCCTGACACTGAGTTATAAATTGAACCTGGGCGAGTGAAGCTGATGGCAAATCTATATCCACTAAGCCAACGTGCTGACCTCCAGCCCCCCTTTTATAAAGTCAACCTCTGTTTCAGTGTCACACTCTTGTTTCGGCTGTGGCCCACACTGACATGTGACGGCCAGTGATTCTGAAAAATGATGCAGAGGGAAGCTCTGAATTTCACATTCACAACCGCAGGGTGTTTAGAGGCACAGTAATCAGGACGATGACAGTTTTCTTTGTTGCCTTAAATAAAATGCATCCCTCCAGCTGCTATTTTCTTCTGTGTCTTCTGTTGTTTCTGCCAGCAAGCCTCCGTCTCTTTGGTTTCTGTCATGTTTTGATTTAGCTACAGTGATGCCCCATTTCAACAATGCCCCAAAGGATTTAAAAATGTATAATACAGCAAACATCACTCATTGTCACACTATAACAAATGTAGTTAACAGAAAACTATATATCAGGTCTGCATGATTATGGCCAAAATGATAATCATGATTACTATAATCAATATTGAGATCACAATTATTTTCATGATTATTCACATTTTTTAAGGGACAAAATATTTTCATTGCACTTCTTCAACTAAATAAACACCTGTTGTGCTACATTCCTGCTAAATAACAAATCTCTGCATCAAAATAAGACTAGTCCTTTTTCACAAAACAGCTCCTGGAAGCAAAATATAAATAACATTTTGTCCTGACTAAAAATAAGTGCCACCACAGAATGCAACCAAAGAAAACAGTGGTTATTGAGCACATACTGTATCTTTGGCCAAATGCAACTGTTTTTTTGTGTCCAGTTTGTCTTTGGGAGCTGAATGATGTACAGCGTTGCTGTTGTGGAAGTCTGATTACCGCTGGACATAGACGTGAATTCGGCGAGGTAATGTTAGCATCGCCGTTCTTCTTGGCCATCATGCATTCATGGATTTGCAGATTGTGCTGTTTTTTCAGCTTAGCTGTGTTGCTATGCAGCACAGTCAGAAGTTTCATGCACTTGCATATGAATTGTTCTTGCCCTAAATCCAAAATATTTCCAAACAACGGATGACGATCCGTTTGTAGGAATAAGCTTCTGCTCCAGACATTTGATTTTCCTATTCCTGTCTGTTCTCTGTAGTATATTCCTAAGGCTGTCCCGAATACCATTGTGGGGGACTTCAAGCTTCAGAAATAAGTACCTGTGAATATTCAAAGCTTTGACTTGACATTACACGACCAGGGGGTTAATAGTTTAGTAATTAAGAATAGTAGTAATGGCTCGCATCCAATTCTGAGCCTTTCGATGGTCCAACCAAACTCACACCAAAAAGGCCAAACTCTGACATTAAACCCAATAATAATGGTAAAGTAACACTTGCCATGCGATATTACAGTTAGCCCTGTCACTTTGTGTGTGTTCTAAATAAATTATGAAAAAAGTTAATAACGAATATTTTTAGAACTTGATCAAATCTTTTCTTGAAAAAAAAAAAAAGAAACTTCACCAGTGCCACGGTTTCTCAGGGAATAATCTAAATCTTCAGGTTTGATTGAGGTGGATGCACATGAAATTAGCTGTGTGGTTTGAATAGTGAATCTATTTCACTGGTTCAGTTCCTGGTAGATATTTCCCCCTTATCACTGCAGCTCATCGCAGATGAACTGGGCTCAGCAGGGGAGGATCAAGGAAGAGTCAGATCAGTCGATGCTGCATAGCAAGTGCTGTGTGTGTCTGAAAGAGCGAGCGAGAGAGAAAGAGAGAGAGAGACGGTGTGCCCATCCCTGCGGTGTCTCTGGAGAGAGAAGTCTAATCCAGCAGTACAGTACTGAGAACATTACGGGAGCAATTAGCAGCACCACGCTCCCTTTGATCGGCTTAATAATCATTCTTCTCACCTACTGTACCGCTATCTGCATTCTGCAGCTCCAGAGATCCCATTGTAAGCTGAGAACCTCATTTTCGGCGGTCTCTGTTTTCCCTCTGCGAGCCCCCAGCCTCTCTCTCTCTGTCTTTCCAATATCGCCTCACATCCAGGATGCGACCCACACAATGTGCAGTCATGTGCTCTGTCTGCACTGTTAAAACTATCACAATCATTAACCCTGCACTTGTTTACAATGCAGCACTCATAACAGGGCTCCCATGATGCTCTTCAGCAGCATCCAGCTTCCACAGTTTTCTGCAGTTTTCTGCAGTTTACCACGGGGCAGCTCCACTGAGGCTCTTGGGATTCGCTTTTATGATGAAGGGCACCTTTAGCAAGAAAAAAATGAGTATTTTTCCACCTTCTCTTGTTTGCTACTATTTCTCTAACATGTAAAGGCACTACAGTATATCGACAGCAAACCACAGCACAGCCACAGAGGTAAACAAACAAGATAAATAACACTTTAGTTTGGTTAGCTTTAAAGTAGATCCACAGAGTCAAAGTGAAACCAGAACTTCTGGGACCTCAACCAACCGGCATTTGTAACAACTAAAAATACAGCTTTGGGACAGAGCCTAGCTTGTTGTGTGGTTTGTTTCTTGTGTCTAAATAAGAATATCCTTGTTTATTTAATATTTCTGGCTCCTAAGGAGTTTAATGAATGGTATTTCCCATCAACCTCAGACATCTGCAGTTTAAATGTCAACAAAAGAGGCAAGTGCTGTTCAGACATGTTTATAGCAGGAGCAGTATTTAGACAAAATAACAACTAAAATAATAATGATATAACACAGCAGAAAGCTTTTAACAACAAGAACAAATATTGTTTTTGTCCAGACTTTTCGTAAATTAATAATAAATATGACCTTAAGTTGTATCAGTTATGTTTATGACTCTAAAACTTTCAAATGCCACTTAAGTTTTCAGAGCAGGTAAAATTTTCTGTGGGGTATTTTTTTCCCGCACCAGTCAAAAACCCTTTACAGAGTTTTTTTTTACCAAGAAGCAATGAAGAAAATGTGGCATAACCTGCAGAAAACCGAATTTGAGCTAACTCACTGTGCGACACTTATCCATAAAGGGGAGGTGAACTATTTAGTGAGCCACTGTGTACTTCCGAAACATATTGATCAATTAGCTGTATTTTTATTCCAATGTACAGACATTCTTGTGAGGCAAAATTGATCATTTCAAACTTTTTAAGCAAGAGACTCTAACACACCGTCCACCTCATAAACCACCAGAGAGAGTGCAGAGGGGGAGGCAAACACACCTAGCCACGGTACAACTGCTGCTGACTTAGCAGCTACAGGAAGCATAAACGAGATAAGACCTTGAAAAGCAGCACAACAAAACAGTGTGATTAAGAGAAATAGAAAGCCCATCCTAACTGACCTCCACCTGAGCTCTGGTACCCTCGGGGCACCCGCGGAGGGTGACAAGATGTGCCAACACTTTGCCTTTTTTTTCTTCTCTCTTTATTTATTTATTCAGGTTACTTCACATTTACTTAATTTTATGAATATGTTCTTTAAAAAACTTTTATTATTTTAGCAAACTGTTTAATTTAAACACATCCTAATTTGTATCATCCTCACACTGTCAGCAGGTATTCTTAAATTTTTGTTTTATTCTAATTGTCTGATTTTATATGCCTCAGTGATATCTTTTGGGCATTTGGCTGCCAACTTGCTTATCTGTTTCATGGATGATATTTATGTCATTGTTGGGGTTGCCGTTTCTATGTTTTTCTTGAAATTTCCTTATTTATTTTGTTTAAACATGCATTGTTTACCTTTGTTTCAAAACATGCTCTATAAATAAAATTTATCGTTATTACTTTTTTATTTTTTAAACATGTTAAAGTATTATTGTCATATTCATTATTATGTATGCACATGATTGCCCTCAATAACCACCCCTAATACAGTAAAACAACTGCTTTGCATATCAATAACAGCAAATATGATAATGCCTGATTGTTTTTTATATGTTTGTTGTCCTGTCTTGTCTGTATTCCCCAGTTCACTGTCACTACCCTGTTTCTTTGTTGTTGTTGTTTTTTTGTACTGCTCATTCACTAATAAAAATGATATTCATAATATTTTTTTAAAAAATGAGAGAAGACCTAAAAATGTTCAGAGAATGATCTTAAGTACAACTAACTTTTATACAATATTAGCTCCACCTCTCTTTTGGCTAAGGGGTCGTTGATCTGAAAAAATCAAAGACTAGGCCTTGTGTGTAGCCCTTTAATCATGATCAAGTAACCAGATATGAACAATATTAGTGCTGCAGCCACTTACAGCACTAGCATTGAAACTAAGGTCAACAGGGATGGACCTGGAACAAATAACAAAAATCACCGCCTTTCACCACTGGCTACAAAACAATAACACAGTGATCTTGATCATCTAACACTGTACCAGAAAGCCAATAAGCATATCTCCCAAAATGCTGAACTGTCCCTTTAACCCGACTACGTTTTAGCAGCCGACCTGTGCATTCACTCGAAGCCCCCGCAGCTACAGATTTTGCTGCTTTGTCTCCAACTGTGTTCACATGTCTGCCTATAGATGCAGCTGTTTACTGGAAAACAAAAACAAAACATTGACAAGAGCTTCGGTTAAGAAGGTAGAGCGTGATTTAACTTCAGTGCAAATAAAGCCGTCTGTCACCCTGACTCTCTTTGTTCCAGTCTCTCCTCGTATCACACAAACACCCGCAGAAATGCTAAAACACAGCGTGAGTTTCCCCCCTCTCGCCTCACTGATGTGCATGTCGGCGCTGATCTCCTTGAACTTTCTCTCAGACACATCATACACACACACACACACACACACACACACAATCACACTCACAAAAACTGTGCAGACTGTGTTTGTTTACAGTGATACTCCATGAATATACAGTATCCCAATCTGCATCCCGTCGGGAGTGAGAGAGCTGTGAATATCTCAGAGCTCCCCGAGGTGTCAATCCTGAAACTGTGCGGGACACTAAGTGCTTTCTGAGGTCACAACCCCCACTGCCATCTTCCTCAACAATCTGTTCCTGCGGTTGACATATTTTCAAGACTGCCAGAAGCTACAAACACTCTTTGATCCTGCTGTGAAGGTTAAGGAAGCTTTATACTTTTTAATACAAGAGAAGGGTTTGTGGAGGTTTAAGACAAATGTCAAATAAACAGAACTGTGCAATAGTTGAGACCCTCAATTTCCAACCAGCGACAGTCAAATCATAGTGTAGGGAAAGTAACTTGGCATGGTAGATCTGAGTGTCTTCACAGGCCAAAACTGTGTGTACAGGGCTACAGAAAGAGCAACACACTTTAAAGAGTATCTAAACCCCAGAGTTTTGGCTGAAGTGCCTCTACTCTGGAAATTCAAAATTGCCTCTAGAACATGTAAAAAGTATTAACATGGGCAGGACTTGGACGGGGGCTAAGACACACCCAGTCACTCCTTCATATTGCTGAGAGGAGCCGTATTTCAACAATTAGAGGACAGTTGCTATGAATATTTAGAACACAGTAAGAAGAGTTTAAATACTTTGCACCAAAATGTCAAAATGTATCTATCAACAACACTACTTAATATCCATATAGACCAAATCACTGTGATGTCATGCTAAAATCAACAATTACTTCCAGGTAGACACCTGGCAGTTGTTTCTAATTTCGGAGATATTTTAAGTTTAAGTAACTTGTACATTTCTGTAATTTTCAGCCGTAACTGTAAAATGATGGGATAAAGTTAAACATGGTGGTATGACCTACGTGATGTTGCTGCTGTGCTTATTTTATTTAGTTTATTATTTTGCTATCATCCTTCATAAACTAAATCTACCTGCACAGGATCCAAACGCCACAGCAAAATGTCTTTTAGCTGCTTAAAAAAGTAAGTATTTCTGAACATTTGCTCTGCTTTACCTTAGAAATTAACTGATCGAAGTAGATCAGCAACTCAGTGTTCTGCTGAGTAAAACTACTGTTTTTGTCAATGGAGTCTTTGAGATAACGGCTTTAATTCCCCGTTTGAAAAGGCTTTTTGACAGCAAGGTAAAGCAGAGAATATATTCTAAATATGACATGCACTTAAATTGATATTGATTTTTTTTTTTTAATTGAGGTGACTTCTGCTCAGTGCTGTTTGATTTCATGTATGTGACGTGAGGATTTTCTACCCGGAAGTTGTTGTAACTAAACATTGTGATTTGGTCTGTACATTCGTTATTATGCTGCTGCACCAGCCATAACCATGGCCAAAAGCATTATGTTTTCAGGTTGTCTGCATTCAGGGGATTTTTTTCAAATTTCATACTTGGACACAAGAATGAACTGATAAAAATTTGGTGATCGAACGTCAATGCAACCTTGTAATTGTCTTATTCTGTGAACATGATATCGCAAGAACACCTTGAAGGAATATCCTCAAATTTGGCACAAATGTCAATAACAAACAGACTAGATTTTGTGGTTGAAGGTTAAAGATCACCATGACCCCGTCTATCTCGTAAACACAAAGTGTCAAGAAGGCCATGAGGTAATTTCTTCCAATTTAGCTTAAACAAACATCCACTTGGACTCAAGGATGAACTGATTTGAATTTGGTGGTCAAAGGTGAAAGTCACCATCACCTGGCGGGGGGGGGGGGGGGCAAAGCAGTATGACTCTTAGCTTCACAACAACACCATGTACTACTATAAAGGTTAAAAGCCTGTAATGGTGAAGTGGTAGCATGAGCAAATTAAATCTAAAAGGGGGCATAACACTAACAAAAGAGGCCACAGCACATTCTGTTCAATGGCATAATTTTGCTACATGGAGGAGTTACATATTCTCATTTGTTCATCTGTCTGCAGACACTTTGAAGATTCCCAACTTGTTCAAGAAGCACAAAAAATTTCCTCATCAACTAAGAGCCTAAAGAATTTTTTACACAGACCCTGATGTCTGCACTGATGCCATCTCTTCACACATTAAACTCTACCTCTGTTGGCCATAGCCGTCTCAATGATGTCCAGCGTTGGGTCGTCTTCACACAGGTCGTACGGCATGTTCCCATCAGAGTTGACCGCCAGCAAATCTGCACCGCTGTGGGAGACGAGCAGACAAGTCATTAATTAATTTTTATAGGCCAATAAATGTTCTACATGTACAACAAGGCTAACATGAGGATTATATGAGGAAAAGGTGTTTAATATATTACGTTTAAGGGCATCATATACACAAAAAGAAAAAGAAAAAAATACTGTACAACAGCTTAATATATTTTTTTGTGATTCTCAAATAATTGATTTAGTAACATCAGCTTTGCTTTTTATCACTGTAGTAAAACAGTTAGAAGTCCCAAAAAATGCTGGGAAAAAAGTCTGCTCTATAACTCAGAGTCTAAGGCGAGTCTTGGACAAAATAAATCTGAGTTGGAGCACTAATCGGCGGTGCTAATTAAATTCTTTGAGTCCAGAACAAGTTGGCCTGCCTTATTGAGCTGTTTTTAATCATCAGTAATTTCACTGTGGATAATGAGTCCAAGTGATATGATGAGTGGTTTGACAGGTCTGGCGTGTCAACAGATGGCTTCAGTGTGTCTGAATATTTTGTGTGTGTATGTGTGTGTTTCTAGTTACTGCTTACAGGCTCTAATTGTCCACCGGCGAAGTTTGTGCACACACAATGTTTATTTGTCTGCATCTGCAACTGCCTCTCTGTGTGTGCACGCTCATATATCAGAGGATCTAATAAAATCCTAATTAAACATGTAACTCTATATGTATATATCCCACATGTTCAGGTGTGAATGTGTTCGTAGGATAAAATCAACCACACATGAGGATGATTTTGCCTCTGGAGAACCTGGGTCAGTATTATTGAATTATAAATCACATTTACATCACAAAGACGGCTAATAGCAACTTTGTTAATCATTGCACGCCCTCAGGCTGAGAGATAATTCAATATTACCCTCTATTGACTATGATGATAAGATATCATGTTTTACCATTTTTTTTTGTCTGATTTTATGACTCCAAGCAAAATGTGATTAAAACTGTAGTTTGTCTTATGGGCCTCTGAAGTTAAATTTATTGTACTGAACGCCAGTTTGAATACTTCTTGTGTGATTTTTTAAATACATTTGCCATATGACATTTACTGATATTAGAGTATAGGTAAATAATATTGCGATACTAACCTCAACAATATCTGCCTGCCCTAATATGTCCTATGTTCTTTCCTACAATTGGAAAAAGTAGAGGACAATGTAATTTCCCTGCTTGGCTTCAAACCACTTTCAGTTCTTCATGTTTGTAAATTATTTTCTGTATTACAATGCTATGCTTTGTTTTCTAGCTACAGCTGTTAGCTTGGGTTTGGCAGTGAATCTGAAGGAACTGAAGGATTTCATTTCACTGAAATCATATTATTGTGCTCTTGTGTTAAATATAAATTGAATGGAATTGAATTGCCTCGACTTTCAAGGTGCATTACTATTAATCCAGGCCCCTCCAGGTTGCAGCTCTGTTGTGGTGGTTCAGAAACACCTCATTTCTATTACACAAAACTAAATTAAAAAGTAATTTGCAAGTTTCTACAAACTGCCTACAGTGGCCCACTAAAGAGAGTGGCTGCACTGAGAGAGAGAGAGAGAGAGAGGACAGAGTTTACCTCTGGAAATTAGTGCAGCTGGTCAATACAAACTTTAAACTAGCTTCAGCTTGATGCAGACTCTGGGGGATAAAATGTGTTTTCAAGTGTTTAGTGATTATTCAAGTGATTATCAAACCAACTTTCAGCCAGCCTGGTGAGTTTTTTGTTACATATCAGCATCCGATTGTTTTTTTCAATACATTTTTGTTAACTTTGCCACAAAAATGTATATGTTTTACTTTCTCACTGATAATGCTACATGCTGCTCTTTCAGCAGAATTCACTGTCAGTCCATTTGTCCCTGTTTTCTTACATGTTTTTGTTATGAGCTGTTTGTGTTTTGTGTTATCTACACAGCTTATGGGTTTCTGGAAATGGCAGTTGCCTGTGCTGTATTGGCCGTTTTTGACCAATTAACATGCTTACATTGATCAAGGTTCCTCTTGTGTGAAGAGAGTACCCATTCGTAAATATGAGCTGAAAAATGTCCCTCAAAACGGCACTAAGAACTACAGTTGTTCCTTGTGTTTGTGGTGCAAATGCAATAAACAGAGGAGCTCTTAGAAGTACTGTATGTAAGTCCCTCCAGTCTAATAACAGCAAATATTGGTCCCGAATGATGGCTTTACTCATTTAAATTCCTGCAGATTGTCACTGATCCTGTTTGTTTAGAAGCATATAAAGCGAGATGTGTTTGTTTACTTGTGATTCATGAATTAAGGAGTTGTTTTGCCTTCAAAATATCCTAATGGCTTTGTGACTAATTTGCTTGGTTGTTTGATCTCAGACTAATGTTTGCAGATGAGTTCCTTATTTGATGTGTTTTATTGCGATTATATTTCATTATATTAAAATATGAATCACGCCACTGTCACTTTACCTTGTAATTTTGTCTTTAATTGGTCTTTGATAGTTTAAATTTTTGCTTGTGTTCTTATTCAATTTATTTACTTTTAACTTTCTCTATTTATGTTTATCTTTTCTTTCCTTGTGCTGATGCCAAACTGAATTTCCTCCTTGGAGATCAGTAAAAGTTCATCTTATATTTATCCTATTTTATGTTTGTTTTGGATACAGCCATTTCCCTAAAGAAAGATCCTTTTTTCCAGAGACAATAAAGTAACCTTAACCTTATTTCAGATTTAAGCAGAGGTGCAGAAGTAAAGATGTTTCAGGCAAGTCAGCTCCACTATGAAATGTTAAAGCGAACCCCAGTGAAAGATAACTGTCTTACTGTGCAATGAGTATCTTGACCAGTCCTGCGTGGCCACAGGTAGCAGCGGCGTGCAGCGGTGTCCACAGCTCGTTGTCCTGAGCGTTGACGCTGGCTCCTCGGTCCAGCAGGATCTTCACCATCTCCTCATAGTTATCTATACAACACTGTCGTGAGAGAGAGAGGAAGAAAGGGAAAAGAAGAGATGTGGTTAGGAAGTATTTCACAGATATTGAGAGTCCTAACATAAAAGTAGGCCTCCTATGCAGTAGAAAGATGCAAATACTTTTGAAATCCGTGATACATGACCAGACAAAACAGAGAAAAAGCGACTGTGGAATTCACTTTTGCTTAACAGGTAGAAAAAACACAACTACCAGAATGCAGCGACCAGACTAATTGATGCTCCCGCTGGTGGGTGATGTAATGTGGGATTGTCCATGTGAAACAATAGCGGCTGGCAATCTCGTACTACATTTTAATGGTAAGCTGAAAACAATTGAGGCAAGAAATATGCAACTCAGTAACAGAATCTTGGTTTGTATTCAATCAGAGCTGCTTAGTTTTACCATTTGATCTTGTTTTTTGCCGGCCCTCTGTTTGCACTGTGCAGGAAACAATATGGTACCAACATCCCAAACCCTATTACAGCTAAACACAACACTAAAATGTGTTTCTAGGCACATTTTAAAAGAGAAATAAGCAGTACTGTAACATTAACTTGATTTATATTCCCTAAGAACTGCCTAGTTTCACTAATTCATTGGATTTCGGTCCGAGTTTGAGAGACAGATAGAGGGTCTGGTAAGTCTCTTGATCTAGCTCTATAATAGTTGTGCCCACGGTGATGACAGCAGGGGTGGTGAGCAATATGTAAAATAGTAAAGTACAGCAGGAGGGATATCTAGGCAGTGGTTAGCTGGAGTGAAGTCAGTTGATCTACACATATTGCACACATTTTATTGATAAAAAACTGGTTGTAATCATCAAAGTATCCCTTTAATCTTTAATACTGTAACAACTTTCCAGTGTATAATCTCAGACGGAGGTACATGGACAGAAGAAGTATGACACGGCGAGAAACAAAGTAAGAAAGAGATTGATTAAGAGTAGAGAAGTGATATTGTGGGAACAGAGTTGACACAGTTTGCCCGTAGCTGCTGTTCGTAACTCAGTCTAGTAATGTGAGTAGTAACTCTGGTGACAGACTGACATACACAGTCACCTCTTGTTTGGCGGACAGTGAAATGCCGGCTGAAAAGGACAGTCTTTGTTATTTTTGAGTCTGATGCTGAATATAATTCATACAGTGAATACTTAACTGCACTGTATTGACGCTGTATGCTTCAGCACCTTAATCATCGAAGGAAGACGATGAAAAGAGACTCATTTGTCACCAAGAGCACAGACGAACAAGAAGTCTATTACGCCGTCAAACTGTATCCCCACAAAAGTCTTTTAATCGCATATTGCTGAGTACAAAACTGAGAACACATTCAGCCAATTTGGACACAGTCATTCTGACATCTCGCCCATTGTGTGGGTTGTTCCCTGGATCTGGGACAAAGCTGGCAACACAGCCATAACTCACACCCATCCACAGAGACACAGAGACAAAGACAGAGGGACAGAAAGTATTTTCCTTGTTACATTTGGGCGTGATTATAGGGTGGGAGAGGAAGGAGAATTTTTCCCTGTAAACAATCCTCCAATCTAGCCGCTGTCAGCAACAGCACTTTTCTCCATCAGAGCTAATTGGTGTGAGTGTGGCAGTGCTACGCCACTAAGCAAAGACAAAGATAAGCGAGAAGAAGAAAGAAGAGGAAGAAAAACAACAGCGAGTGCAAGGACGGGACATGGAGTCAAAGAATGGGATTACTTTGGTAGAACAGTAGGGTCAGAAAACTGAAAGATTCAGAGCAAAAGTCTGAGAGGGACATCTCAGCAAGAGGCTGGTAAAGTTGTGGGTTTGAGTCTATGTTGAAACCTCGCATCACTCCAATGTGGATCAAAGAAGAAATGTCATAAAAATCCCTCTTTGTTTCTAGAAACAGCGGCATGTTTTTACCAAAGAGCACCTTCACTTCTGTCAGGAGCCACTGGAGTGTTGTCATTGCTCGACTCTCTGCTTTGAAATGAAAATGAGACATCTGTCATGATGAAACTGAAACTGAGTTCTGACAAAGTGACTGCTGTTAATCCCATTATGACTCTTCCCACTGAGAGATTTAAACAATGAGAGGAATACAGAGACAAAATGGAGATAACATAAAAAAGCCAAATAAATGTGTCCATCTCATGAACAACTTAACCTGCTAAAGGTTCGGGGAATCCCAGCATGCATTGTGCATACGCATATCAAGTGTTTCCAAATTGCAAATGATTCATTTAATGCAAATATAAGAGCCTATATTTGTAGAACCTTTACATAATTTAAGATAAGCAGACTTTTATTTTGGACATGCCCCTAATAGCGCAATTGGGAGAGCACTAGATTAAAAATCTCATGGTCCCCTTAAGGCCAATGTGGATACTCTATCTGTGTATTGTGGTATTTAAGGATATTTCCTGATAATGTTGATTAGTCACACTTTTTTGTGTGTTTTTTTTTTTTTTTATCAAATAACTTGTTTTTTTTGCTCAAAGCTATTTACAGAAGGCTCTTGGGTTGTTTTTTTTCCGTTGCTCACACAAACGAGACATTTAAAGACCGTGACCATGCTAAACGATTAAGAAAATAATAAGCAGATTAGTCAATAATGAAATTAGTTTGTTGCAGCTTTAAATTAAACTTATTCAGACACAACAATTGAGTGATTAAAAAAGAGTATAAAAGAAAGCATATATCCCCCTTATTTTATTTTAATAGTTGCTCAACTAATAATGATTCTGAAGACAACAGGATGATGCAGCACCCAAGAAAATCTTCCCTCTTTTAAACATATATTGCAGAAAACATTTGCCCTTCTAAATCAAAATTGAATAGTCATCGTTATTTTTTTATTAGATGGGGATTTAGTAATCTCTCTCATCTCACAGCATTTAACATCAACAAGCCTCTGCCAGAGATACTAACTGAAAGGGACAGTTCATCCCCCAAATACAGATTTTTGCATATTTACATATTTTTATGCACCCTTCCCTCTGCGCAGTGATACAGTTGGTGGGTGTAATTTGGTAGAAAGAAAATAGTTCCTGTAAGAAAATGCTCAAAACAAGGATTTGTGGATTATCTTGAGTAACCGGGTCACGATTTCTTGATGGAGACATTGCTGTAGAGTGTCTCAATTTTTTTTTTTTTTTTTTTGTGTGTGTGTGTGTGTTTGTGTTTCAGCACTACAAGCTGAATGCCGTCCAGTTCCATTATATCTGAGAGAAGGCAGACATCTCTACAGCTCGTATCTCCAACAACTGACAAGTCACACCAAAACAATCTAGATTGAAAAATAGCACAAGCAAAAATGTGTATTTTTGATTTTGGAGCAAACCGTCTCTTTAAAAAAAAAAGTCTCAAAAGTTTGAGGTAACAGGTAATGTAAATTTTGAAGCTGGGCGCAGATCAGAAATGAATGTGTAATAACACATAACAAATCACATAGAAAAATATTTAACTTTTATTTTTTTGCTCACTATCAAATATCTGCCAAATCTCTTTACATTGTATTCCATCTTTGTGTGCAGTTTTTAAATTAAGCGGCAGCAACTGCCAAACGCCTCAAACTTAAATCTCAAATATGAATTTGAAAAGTAAAGTGACCTGAAAGAATTAACAAGAGTCACTGTGTCACAAAAATGTAATAATAAGAAATAAAAATGCACTAATGAATAAATTCACTGTAACTTATGGAGCAGTATTTTCCAATCTAGTCTTCAAGTAGCTCCTGTCTGGAGGGTTTCACCTTCACATTCATCTGACAACATGAGACTCAGACTTGCACAATGTTGAAAGTGTTTCAGGAATGTTACTTTGTGCAACTTAGTAAGATCCCGACAATGTAAAGTGACACGTGCTACTTCAGACTTGAGAAATACATGTTCGAGTTCTTATACAGTGGGTAACAAGGCGCTTCAAGGGCTTCTGACACGTTTTCTTTCCTGCCAGGCAGCCGACTTCTTTCTCTTTGAAGCTACTATTAATTTAGGGATGCTGTTACACATCTGCTGTGTTGAGTAAAAAACTTCTTTTCCCTAAAAATAACTTTTCACCTTTTAAACTTTTGTGTAAATTTTAGTGTAAATATTCCACCACACTGCAACATGCTCACCATAGAAACCTTGAAAAGTCTAGGAGTGCAGAAACTGTTTTTCTTTTTCATGGATTTACATAGAGGATGAGCTGAAGTGCAGTCTCTAGAGGTTTCTAGTATCTGAGAGTAGGAGCGAGTGCAAGTCTCAGTAATACACGGGGAGAGGCACAAACATGAATATAAAGCAACAGGGTGGAAATGCCAAGAAAGAGAAGGGGAGGGCAGATTAGAGGACGGACAAAATTCACTTTGGGAAATGCAAACAGCAGCAGACGCTCTTCAGCATCCTGTTGACATCATTCAGATTGAGACATTTGATTTTAAGTAATTTTAGCAGAGCTGGCTGAGAGTAGAGCTGCTATGATAAGTCAATTAATCTATTAGTCTATTGACAGAAAATTATCGGCCAATTATTTTGATCATCAAATAATCCAATTAGTAAAAAAAACTGCAGTTAGAGATTTCAACTTAGCTGTTCAAATGGACTCTAAAAAAGTGAAAAGATGTGGGTTTAAATGCTCTAAAGCATTTTTTCCAGAGTATTTCTTTTTTGGCTTGCGCAACATGGTTCTGCCCACCGTGAAAAATCTGATCTGCCTGAAATATTACACCAAGATTTCCCAACATATTGAGGAAATTCAATTCACTTAGTACATTTAGTAAAGAAGGAGAAAAGTGGTTCTGGTTGTTAATACAATTAATTAGTAAGTAGCAAAGGTTATTTTCTGTAGCTACAAATTACAGATGTCCCCATAACACCTCACATATAGACTTGTAGACGCTGCAGTTGACTGAAGTTCCCTAAATTTCTCATAAACAGGCTACTGGTAATGTTATATGGAATATTGTTGTTTCCAACGACTCAACTCAGCCTGTAGCAACAACAGTATATGAGGCGACTTTCAAAATCAAAGAGCACAAACAACAAAAGGAAGCACTAGCAGAGCGCTAAATATTTTTTTAAATTTATGAATTATTCTCTGTCAAAAACAGCAGAGAAAGGCAAGTAGAAACAGCTGCTGCCGCGTGTTGTGTACAGAGAACTATGTCACCTAATGTTACCCCCACATGGGACAAATGTGCAGAATTTATTCAAAAGAGGGAGACATATTGGATTAAGCGTTTAAATCAGGGATACTCAACTTGCTTTGCTTAGGGACCACTTAGGAGGCCAGGGTTCAGTCGCAGCAGCCCCATACATGTTTCCGGGATTTTAGGACATTTCTAGGATTTTAAAATGATTCTGGGATTTAAGGACGTTTCTAGGATTTTAACACATTTGTAGGACTTAAGGACATTTCTAGGATTAGAGGCATTAGAGGCTTAGCTAGAACCTATTTTGATGCTATTTTATGCACTCTGGTACCTTATGTGTACTTAAAGTGATAAAACAATTCCCCATGTGAATCACTTATTTTTTTTTTTTTGGATTAGGGGATAGGTGGGGGGGGGGGAGGTTCGGTCTGGAGGCCATAAACAGAGTATCTCTGTTTTACCTGGTTGTTAGGTACTAATATTTTCCTTTTGAACAGATTATTAAAAGGTTTACACCACCCCTCTCAACCTGATGGAAAAGTCAGTCCGAGCGGGCAGCACTGGGCCAGTCTCTTCTGACTGAGGTGCTTACATGAGGGACTTTTATTCTGAATGCTGTTTAATGACAAGGTGAGCAGATGTGACTGTGAGATGATTTAACTGTTGAGACTGTCATCTTTGGTACCGTGTATGTCCCTGCTGGCCTAAAAACAAAACCTCGGTCTGTCTTCTCAGTCACCTGCACTCCATCTCTGTCTCTGTCTGCCTACAGTCTGAAAAAAATCTTAATTTGAATGCTTAAACAACAACAATAAAAAAAACCACATTGACATAAAAAGAAAATGAGTTGTGTGCATTCTCTGGAGTTTTGTAGCTCCGACAGCCAAGGCTACTGTGATAAGGCGGCTTTGACAGGAGTGTTGGGGGAGTACATGAATTAATACACAACAGAAGAGAGGAAATGAAATTACTTCACAGATGCAGAGGACAGATAGCAAGAACGGCAGATAAGAGGTGAAATAGATGCATAGAAAACACAAAGGCTGACTGACTGGAAACACTAGTGGCTGACAAACACATCCTGTGAGTAACGTTTCAGTCAAGGCGGAAAGTATGTACGTGAAGATTAACACATTTAAGGCCTTTTACACCAAGTCTTATACAAAATTATTGTGCTTTTTTCCAGACATGTTTTTTTTTTACATTGTTCATGTGAGTTAAAATCTAACTGACCACTAAAACGCAATTCATATTCAGCTACGGAGCTATTGTTTACACTATATATCCCAAAGAAAGAGAGTCCGACCTGCAGATCATTTCAGTGTCTGAACATGTGTGACAAGTAGAAAAACACCTGGGGAATTTGCAGCGTGGTTTTGCACTTCTCTATATCGCTATGCAAATTTCAGAATAGGTCTAGATCTTATTGACAGCTGTTTTCCTGGTTGAAAAAACAACCGACCCAATCAGAATTTTGCTGGCAGGATTAAAATGTGCAACATTTTCTTTTTGTGCCAGAGCCAAAAAACTTGTGACAAGCATGGATTAGATCAATGTAGTTAAAAAGCTTGTTGAAAGTCAATTTACACAAATTAGCTGTTATATTGGCATAATCCTTATTCCTTAAATACTCACATTTAAAGGTTGCGGTTTCAATAGCCTGCTTTTTCATTAATATATTGACATGAAAACTGTTGCCGTGTGTCTTGGACATCCTGTTACAACTTTCACTGTAAACATGTACATTTAAAGGTTGTGATTTCAATAGCTTACTCATTTATGAATATATTGACATCAGACCACTTGTGCATATTTAAGGCAACGGGTCACTGATAACGATGCTAAGAGATATGCTAATAGCTTTAAAAAAAGACACAAGACACAAGTAACCTGGATTTATGTCGGCATTCATAAATTAGACAACGACTGAACTCACACCCATGTAATGTGCATATATTTAAACCAACACATCAAACAACTTAGGGCAGGCTCAGGTTTGCCTTGAACCAGCCCCTAGTTAGGCTGATATAGGCCTAGTCTGCTGAGGGGATTCATATGAAACACTGAGCTCCACTCTCATTTTCTCTCTCTTCAATCACAAATATTCATGTCTTATTACTGCATATCCATAACTCAGCTTCTTCTCCGGAGCCTTTATGCTCCCTTGTCTCGTAGACTTCTCGGATCACAGCTGTGCCTGGTGTGGGTCGTGGTTGCCCTGATGCTGTGGCCCTGCCTGGTGCCGACTGCTATTATTATTAGTCATACTTCCACTGTTATTATAACACGGTTATATTGTCACATACAATATATGCACGCAACACAATACTATCATAAACTACATTTATTTATATTCATATTTCTACTACTGTTGTTATAGTCTTTGTTATTATTGTTGTTGCTGTGCATCTCTCCCTCACTCCCTCCCTATTTCCTATCTATCATTTTGTCGTCTTGATTACTGTAATTGTATTGTTTTGTAAACAGAGCATCTACTGTAAGTTTGTCCATCCTGGAAAATTAATTCCTCCTCAGTTGCTCTTCCTGATGTTCTACCATTTTTCCCCCTTTGAAGGTTATTTTGGGCAGAGTTTTTACGAATCAGCTGTGAGGTCTAAGGACAGAGAGATGTTTTATGCTGTAAAGCCCTGTGAGGCAAATTGTAATTTGTGACATCAGGCTTTATAAATTAAATTGAATTTAATTGAATTGATAATGATACTAAGAGATAAGCAGATAGGTTTTATAATAGCATATTATACATTCCTGCTTTAAAAAACAAAAAAGCATCAGCAATAAAACTCAGTCTTGCTCAGTGATTTTGCTCTTAAAGCCTTACTAGGTCTAGCATGGCCCATATTTTCTGCTGGGTAATGTCATCAAACTTTAGACACAAGTGATAAAAGTGAGTCAATTCACTAAATTTATGTCTCTTCTCTACTTGAACTGCTGCTACATACAGTATGTCAAAGATAAACCTGTGCAGTCTTTTTGAAGCTAACGATGTTAAGAAATGGAGGAGAAATCTCTGTGATATCTATATGAGGAGGAAGAAGAGCTGCGTGATACTAGAAGCGGGTGAGCAGCGTGAAGTAGAAAAAAGACAGATATGAAGGCTAAAGTATGAAGATCCTGGTCCCAGTCACAGAGCACAGGAGGAGGTTCACTTTGTGATTTCTCTTTTTTTCTGAATCTTTTTTAAAGCAATCAGCACCAGACTTGGTGTAAATGGTTCTTATGCATAAAAATCACACTGTAGTTCAGGTGGACCTGGTGTAAAAGGCTTTCACTGTCAGTGATGCTCAGTTGAGAAAGGTGAGAAACTGTCGATAAGACTTTCATCTGAAGTTCCCAAAAGCAGAAGTGGTACTGTTTGTTTGTGTCAACTACTTCCTGTGTCAGTGATGTCAAAAGAGCACTAAAGACAACAGATGAAAAGGAAAAGATGGAAGACGATGAGTCGCTAATTTCCTCATTTTGCCATATGTGTGCATCAGTGCGTGTGCGTGTGTACGAAGGAATTAGATTGGTAAATTCTTCCTCTTGTTACACGGAGATGGTGATTCAGAGAACAAGTTATGGATTTCATTTTCTGTCAGAGTCTGGTAATTGGCAAGCTTGAAGATATAATTCAGGGAGGAAATGAGCAGCCTCATAAAATTGACGAGAACAAGACTCTTAAGAGACATACAAGCTTGTCAAAGACATCCGATACAGTGATGGATTAGCTCGCATCTCCAGCCTGCAGCGGTGGCACAACAGATGTCGTCAGGAAAAAAAAAAACCCCAGAGACTGCAACCTACACGCCAGCCGACAACTGGGCTAATCTCCTAACCTCTTTCTGAATAAACCCACATACTTCAGCCCACCTGCTAGCTGACTAAACTAATCTCTTAGCTTTTCACTATGCAAAAAAAAAAAAAAAAGGATTGCATACTACCACCCACAAGATAACTAGCCACTAAACTCAAGTGCTTGACTTCCCCTGCAGAGCCCACTAGCCTCCAGCTTTCTAGGAAATAATGTGCCTTTCATTAAAACTATTCACATAAGGACAGGAGCGTGGCCCTGACAAAAGCTCAGATTATGTGGCTAGAAAAGAACAGCACTCAGACTGCAGTCTAAGATGAGGAGCGAAATCACAAGAAAATAAGGCTGAGACTGTGGCCTGTCACAACAAAGACCCTTCACTGCACCGGCTTTGCCATTCTTTACACAGGACGAAACAACGCCGGCGTAATGCTGCCCCAGTGTGTGATTTTAGAAAGCATTGGAAGCGTTCCAGTAGCAAAAGAGGCCCTGTAAGTCAGCAGATGACGGTATGTGCTCATTTGCATATTGGTGACATTATTGCACATTAATGGAAGCATTAAAACTTTGCCAAATCAGATTTAACAGAAAAAAAATCCTCAACAAAACATTTAAATAAGAGCTATGGTAGTTATACTACAGTGCATCACTTTCTTGCAGTGCCAATGCAGAGAGCAAGTGCTTCAACTTAACCCAGGACAATTGACATCCCAATACGGGTGGCGTCTCCTTTCCTCATGCCTGTCCAACAACTAATGCTCGCCACACGAGGAGAGAAGAGGAGAGCCCTTGTGATAATAGCGAAACAGCCATAGACCGCAATTTCTCTGAGTATCATGCATGGTAATGAATCACAAGATATTTCCCCCTTTTTTCTGAAGGTCTGAATAAGTCTCCAAATTTGTCACCTGTCAGTTTTTAGAAATCGAGTTGCCAAGAAGTCAAAAGTCATCAAGATGGCAACACTGGCATGGGCCTCTAGTGTGATGTATAGTTTACGTGTTGGGTTATGCTTTCTAAACAATATCAGCAGCTGACATGATAATAGAAATTATTTACTGTCTTTGTTATATGCTGATTCATCTCATCCTCTGCTCGGACAGAAAAGAGCTCCTGGATCTCACTGTATCTTCAATATGCACACATTTTCGGCTGCAGTTCTTTTTCTCTGAGATAGCAGCTAACTGCTGCAAGTTGCTTTCTACATCAATTGATTGTGAATCGTCACATATATTACATTTTCAAACATCACCCCTGTCCTGTCTTGCTGGCTCACACTTTCAAAGGCCCAGACACACCAAACCAACACCAGAGAACTAGTGGAAACGATAGCCTACTGTTGCATCGTCTCATGTCACCTGTGTCTTGGTCAAAAAGCTGCACTTGAACACACCACAAAGAATACAGCCAACAGCTATCTAGCACGAATGTTCTGCGTCTGCATGACAAGAAATGACTCCTTCTAGCAGTATAGTTAGGACTTTAATAACACAACCATTTACCATGCGTCACTAAGCAACACAAACAATTATGAATCGTTTCTACTAAAGAGGTCATGGCTAAAGAAGTAATCTTACCTAAGAAAGAAAAAATCTTAATCCTATTCAGTGTAATTGTTTGTTTGCTTCTATTTCTTCTTGTACACTGAGCTGAACTGCTTATCTGAGTGATTTCTCGCACCAACGGGCTCAAACGCCAACTCAACATGCCTAATCGGCCCAGAAAAAAGAAAGCCGTCAGGGTGCCCATGTTCAGAGGCTATGTGTCCTCGTCACAGCGGCCCCGGGTTCAAGTCTGACTGTCAGCCCTTCGTTGCATCTCATCCCCATTTCCTGTCTTCTAGCTGTCCTATCAAATAAAAGCCAAAGCCTAACCTTCAGCTTGGTGTGTCAGCACCTTTGCATGATCATGATTGGCTCTGTTGCTACCTGCTCTGCATAAAGGGGAGAAAAACTCTGATTCCCATTCTGTGTTCAAACCTTTTATACAGAACGGCGAGGCGGAATAACGGTACAACATTCCTGCCTTGAACAGACTGTGTAAAAGGGGCTTGTGACTGAATGGCTGACATTTTTCTGAGGGCTTGTACCATGAGGGTCAGTACTGACAGAGCTGGCACTAAAACTGATATACTGAGGGGTTAAATGAGCGAGAACAGGACCAGGTGGCTGAGACTGCAGGAGGTTAAAGGATAAAAGGGCCTTAAATTTAAGCAGAGATGATAGGACTCATGCAAATCATGAAGAGGGGGTGGAGAAGTCTGTGTGCAGAAACTTCAGCTGTTGAGATTAGACCAAAAAGGCTAAATGAACTGAATCCAGGCTGTGACAAGTAGCGGGGACATCAAGGGGACGGTGGATGATTTCTGGGCTCAGGTACAGCTTAAACCACTGCTGCATGTCATTTTTGACCTCTCCTGTCACACTCGTCCACATGCTGTCTAATAGTGAATTAACACTTAATCACATCTCTAAAAAATAATTGAAAACACAAAAAGTGCAGGAGACTAGAGTGACAGCTCCAGGGTTATTACTGAATTTGTGGAGCTGACTGTAGGGACATGGCACTGAAAGGCAGGCTTAAGGAGTTTAAGGTCCTCACAGGCTTAAGTAATGAGGAGCTGAATGACTGATGAAAAGTCTGGGACCACACAGGAATGCAGCCTTTTAACTTTGCATCTTGAACCCTGCAGCCGATCATTACAGCTCGAGTTTAAAGCCTACCTCAGTCATCTCTGTTCCCGTCTCTGTCATCTCTCTGCATCATCATCTTTGCATAAATATTTGAGTGGTTGAATCACTGAAGTAAAAATGTTTTTAAATGTGACTCCAGCAGTCAGTTGATGTTTTGGGTCATCATGCCCACTCAGCCACACCGCAGTCCTGAAGCAAAACACAAGAACTCAGAGCCAAGAACTCGGAGCCAGATAACGGCGGTGACTCAACCAAACATAGGACAACATGAGGCGGGTGTGTTTGAAAGCGTCCACTGGCAAGGGTACCATCTGTCTCCACCTTGAAGGGAGTTCAGACCAAAAATAGCACTGTTGAAAAAAAACAAATGGGGCTGAGTGTTACTACTGATGCAGGTGAAAAAGAGAAATATGGTAACAGAAGCTAATACTTTTACTGTGTATGGTGTAACTCGGTTTAATCTACGATTGAGCGTCACAACAGAGGAAAGCCAGTACGACCCATGCCGCTGTGGTTGAGCTCAGTAGCAAAGACAAGCAGGGCCAACACCTGATGATCTCCCTCAAACCAAAGCCATGTTTTGTCCTAAACCGATTAACTTAACAGGTGCATTTGTGATGTCGGTAGGACACAAAGTGCTGTTGATATTTTGTAGCTTGTAACTGGATGTCAGTGCTACGTTTCTACGTTTCTGTTAATACTTTCAGAAACCAGTCATGTTTTCCTTTTCACTGATCGCTTTAAACTATATCTTTGCTGTGTTGAGGTCTAGATGCACCAAACCGACATTAAACATAATGAAGGCGATAACAGTGAACTTTGACCTTTGACCACCAAATTTTAATCGGTTAATTCTTGAGTCCAAGTGGACGTTCGTGCCAAATTTGAGGAAATTCCTTCAAGGCCTTTTTGAGTTTTCACAAGAATGAGATGGACAAGTTCACACTGACCTTTAACCACCAAAATCTAATCAGTTTATTGTTTGGTCCAAATGGATGTTTTTGCCAAGATGCCAAGAAAAAATTCCCTCAAAGCATTCTTTAGATTTGTGTTCACAAGAATGAGACTGACAGATGGACAGCCTGAAAACATAACACCTCTGGCCACAGCGTTTGAAATGATCTTACCCCTCCTGTCTTAATACAACATGTTTAAGTCATTTGTTTACTTCTGTGATTTCACCCACAGACAGGCTCCGACAACGATAAGGTACTGCTTATGCAACCAAACACTTCCTGTTGCTTCACATTCACAGTCCATCATCAAACCAATGAGGGGACTTTTGTTGAAGGAGCAGCCATAGAATAAACAATATATTTATAGTGGAGGCAATGGAGATTTGTTAGCCGCGCTACTCTTCAATAATTAGTCCAAAAAACAATAAATCAATGTATTCTGCAGTCTAAATTTAAATACTGCGAATGCTGCAGGTAAAAGGCGCTACAGTGATTTGTGTCATCAAAATAAATATCTTTTATCTTGCCATGCTGTTCTGAGGAAAAACCAGCGCATGTCTTGAATCAATATTGAACTATCAATTTAAGTGATACATCAGACAACAAAACAGTGCACACTGGTTTATAATATTATTACCCAGATTTTACAACTTTGGTATTTAATCATGGCAATAATCATTTTATTGTTATTCTTGAAACTGCCAAGTAGAAATTATGGTTTAAACCTGACTGACTGGCTAATGAGGAGGTCGGGATTTTTTGATGCAAAACTAAGGAAAAGTGTGAACATGGACCTACAAACACTCATCATCATTCATTCATCCACACATGCATGCATAACCTTGTCACTGAATAAAAGATCTCTATTCTCCTTCACAGGAGAAATAGAAAAAATATACATTCTCTATCAGAAATGAAGCTGTCAAGATGCTTTCCTGAAGTATTTACTTCTCAAGGGCTGATAGTAAACACTGAAGTGTGTAGAGGTAAAGGTGAGTGTGTGTTATCAGCCATCTATTGATTAATGCTTTCCATCAGTGAGGTGAGACCGACCTTAGATAGGTATGACATCTCATTTAGAGGAACATCACCACCACTTCCCTTCATTTATCTCCCACTCTGCCATATAACGTTAGTGTGTATGTATGGATTCCTCATGTGTGTTTCAGTCAATATATTGTCCCCATTTGCCTGTGTGTGAATCGCGGTATTTGTCAAATTGTAGCAGGAGTGAAAAGGTCTCATCTTGGAGACAGTGTGCAGGCTGACCCATCCAAATAGCAGATTATCGCGTACACACACATTCAAAGCCAAAAGGTCAATCTGATCTCTTGGCAGCCAACGCCCCGCGGCTTTTAAAACACCAGCCACACCAGCGGTGACTGATGGACTTCAATTTTCTCTTCCCCTTGTTCATTTCGCTGCCTCCCAGCAGGAGCCACAGTATTAGGCTTTGAGCAGCCAAGGGGGAAAGAGAGACGGCCGTGTTAACTGAGGCAGAGTGAAGAGAGAGGACATAAACTGTCGGAGGTATAGTACAACTGTAGAGAGAGAGAAATGAGAGGAGAGGGGACAGGAGGGGGAAGCAGATGACAAACAGAGGTAATAAACAAGCATCGCATCCTTTTGAAATTCTTTAAGATGACTTTAGATGATGTCAGATTTTTTTTACCATGAAATTTGGTTGAGTAAACTGTCTTTTACACCATAAACATATCCCTTTTAACTTTACTCTATGAGCTTTTTAAGAAATTGACATTTCAGTGTACGGAACAAAAAAAATGTCATGCTTGTTTGTGTTTACAGGTTGGGCTTTTTTCCTCAGTGTCTCCAAAGTGTAGCAGGTAAACCAACATGATCAGCATGGTAGCAGTTTTGTGGGCAGCTTTCTGTTTGAATACCCGATCCTCTCTGGCTGGTATGTCTAGAAGAATGTGTTGTTCTTAAAGGGAAAACCCGCCACCTTTTATGTTAATGTCTAATCACTGTCCATGGTTCATGTAGTTCATTGAAGCAATAAGTTCCTCACTGTGCGCTATATTGACTCAGAGAGCTGAGTGCCCCTGCTTACTGAGGCATGCTCGCAGTGCCTACATGTACCAGGATGCATTGCGTGCGAGCCTCTGGTTCATGGCTTCTCTTGCACAGCTAACCCGAGGAGTGGCTTGGCTGATCGCACCAAAAGCCATTTCTCTTAGCTGATCAAAAAGTAATTGTGCTCCCCTCTTCCTTTCTCTACTTATCTGTCTGTTTGCTTATGTGTGTGCGCTTGTGTGTGTGTGTGTGTGTGTGTGTGTGCGTGCGTGTGTGTGTGTGTGTGAGTGTGAGTGTCTATTGCTCTCCGTTAAAAGCACAACTGATAAATGTGGAATAAGTATGAAATTTAGAAAACTAAATCACAAACTACAGATATACCAGGCTATTTCTAGTAAATATAAAGGATGGGTAGACTATTAGAGTATATTGTTGCCTGATTCGCCAGCAGAGAAACGGCAAATGTTAGAATTATCGCTGCAGATTGTAAGCCAGCCATGGACCTGGAGCAGACCCCGCATGACACAGACTAGAAAACCAAGTTGAAATAGCCTGTAGTTGGTCCTCACATCTATGTTAGACGTGACAGCGCTGGACGTGCAAGGGACAACAGATCATGCAGCTGTGCACACTGAGGAATTTCTTGCTCCAATCTACTACATTTGCCATCAACACTGATTATCCACACGAAAAGGTAACAAACATTCCCTTTAAGTTCATGTCTTGGATCTGATAACTGCAGGACCAGTTACAAAAAGATATTTTGGACTGGTTTTGATCTTGGATAATTTGAATGCAAGTTATCTTGAGTTTCACAACAAAATAAAGACAGACTTATTTCAAATGTAGAAAGTTTGAAATATAAGAACTAAGAGCCATGTCTCCATGGTAACAATAGGTCACGCAGGCTGACCGGTGGCATCGCATGACATAAAGAGCAAAAACAGGTCATCATTTGTGGTTTGCTAACAATTTTGTGAAACAAGCAATGATAGAAAGAGGTTTTAGAGAGCAGTCTCTTGTGCACACTAGTTTATTTGTCTAGAGAAACTATCCTCAGCCTGACTGACAAGCACTGAAATTACTGCCACTCCTGCTGTTATATGAGGACACGGTATCTCAGCTCTGCTACAGGTCTGCATAGCACTGAGAGTTTATACTGCTGTAGGTTTTTGGTCTTGGGTCTTTTATGTCTTATAACTGTTGAATTCGTAAGCATTTTTTCTACTGGAGTGAACAGAGCTAAGTAGCTTGGCAAAGTTGCTCAGTCAGCTGTAGTTTTAGATTGAAAAATCAAAAAAAATTTAATAAAAAAATTTACCAAGACTACATGCAAGTTATTCTTACATTAGATAGTCAAGAACTAGAAATTGTTGTGCTGAGGTCTTTTAGTTTGAGCTACAGACTATCTCTGTGAAACACCAAGGATTTGATTTATTGGTTATACTTTTTTTTTCACATTATCTGGAGTCTAAACAAATGACGAAGACGAAATGTGGATCGGTCTCTTGCACTGTGGTGACAGGAAATTACTATAACTCAGAGGGATAAGGGAGAACTTTTCAAATCGAGAGACTGTCTGATTTGTGATTAAATGAGACATGTAATGATCCATTATTTACACAGAAAAATGAGTGGTTTTGAGTGAGATATTATTTGGAGCATTGATTTTGGATGAGGTGGAAGCTTTGATTATCGTGCCAGTAATGGATCTAATTAACAAGTGAAAATAGGCTTGACCTCCTCTATCAATTTCCTGCATCAAAATGGACTCATTCCCCCAATACTGAACTCATTTCCTCACTATTAAGAATCATTTTTTCAGTGTCAGAAAACCTCAACACTCTTTTCTGCACAAGGCATTTTAATTCATACTGCTGCAAACTAATCACACCAGGAAATGATTTAATTATATTTCAACAAAGGGTGTGATGGAAATAAAGTTGGACCTGATTAAAAGAAGTTTTATAAAAGACAGCAGTGCAAAATATTTGACAACAACAGAATAAACTCATAGCATCACAGTTTGAAAGGTCCAGTACCATTTATGAAATTAGAATTTGTTTAGTCATCAGTCTTTTACATGAAATGTAATGCTGAAGTTCGGCAGTTTGTCAGTATTGAGGTGGATTCATCCAATGTGCATCAAAATAATGCAGAAAACGAGAGTGATTGATTTTTTATTGTCCTCTTTACAAGAAAAGATATGTGCGTTAACTTGAGAAAAAATATGCTGTGTTTTTTCTAAATTATCATTTAATTAATTATCAAATAAGAGACTATATCCTAATTTGGAAAAACATAAGCACATTTTTTTCTGTGAAAACTTTTCTTGGAATTTTGAGATAATTACAACAAGAAAAGAAAGAAAAACAGAGATTTTTTTGTGTGAACGCATTATGCTGCCATAGAAAATAATTTGTTTAGCAAAATAAAAACAGAATCTGATTCTAATAAAAAATGGATGCTGCATGAGACTAAATTTTTCATTCACATGCATTTAAGTTAAGTCAGTTACTTTGAAAGACGAGAGATGTGGAAAAAATACAGTGTATGCGCCCACATGTGGTCGTCTACTGAAAAAGCGCTGCGCACAGCGTCTTCTATATGAGTGCGCTGGTGTTCTGGCACTGGAGGCGCTCCCCAGCGCCCTTCCCTGCCAAAGCCAGTATTTTCAAATGCATGTCTGATTTCAATGATAAATGTACTTGCACTTGTATTGTGCAATCTTCTGATTAGTCAATGACCCGCTGTACCTCCTGAGAAACAGCCACCCCTTATCATATCATAGCACAATTGTTTCTCTCTTTTTTGGCATTTTGCCTTTATTTGACAGAGCAGAGGCAGAGACTGGAAGTAGGCGGAGAGAGAGAAATGTGACATGCAACACAACACTGAAAGCTGGAATTGAACCCGAGATGTTGTTGTAATGTGGCACACTGCACGCTGTAACTACTCAGCTTCTAAAGTACTCCACATAATCATTTTTAAAGTGGATTTAACCATCAGGGGCACACTGGGGTTTATGTACAGAAGAAGCTTAGGATCGAACCGATTGGTAGAAAACAATCTGCTGATGTTACCAGAACACATCTTGCTGTATTTATGATGTTTGGCATTCAACCAGGGCTGGGCAACATGGCTTTAAAATGATATCACCAAATTTTTAGGCTATATTGTGATACAAAATATATATCTCGATATTTTGAAATCTCTTTGAAATCTTAAATACGAAAGAATGAAATGAACTACAGTTATAGATAAAGTAGTTATTGCCATTAATTAAAGTTACATAAACTACTGTTAAAATAAAGTTTAATAAAATACTGTTATAATGTTTAATAAAGTATAAAGTTAAAATACTAGCACTACTACTAGTTTTAGTAGAGTTAAAATAAAGTATTGTTACAATTAAATAAGAAAAGCACAAAGCATTATCAGATGATGTAAAGGAATGAAACGATATAGCATAATATGAAACGAACAACATATTTTTATCATCAGACAAGATATTTCATAATATCGCACAGTCCTATATTCAACTAGCAATCTTAATACTTAACATAATTTTCCACCGCTTCAGAGAAATCAAACAGTAAGAAAGACAAAAGGTGGACAGACAGCCACGTAGAGACAGAGGTGGACAGTCTTACCTGATGCAGAGCGGTGAGGCCGTCTTCATTGCAGAGGTCTGGACTCACGTTGTTCTTCAGCAAGTAGCGTACTGGTGGAAACAGAGATGGAGAAACACATGAGTTAAAGATGAAAATAAGTGGGAAATATTTCTATTTTGGATACACAATTTCCTTCAGTTGACTTGAAAGACTGAATGAACCAGATTTAGACGCCTCACTTCCCTGCATGCTTCACTTGTACTAATGAAAAACTGTTTCGTAGCCAAGAATTGAAAAATATTCAGTTTTCTGGCACAAGTTTTGAGTTAAGAGGCACAAGTGTTGCATTGTGATGTGGCTGTTCAATTATAATCAGTATTTTAGAAAGAATACAATGTTCTGGCTGTTGAAAAAAAAAACAATGGATGCAGAATAAAAGCACAGTGAGATCCCTCCTGATTGCTCACACAGCCTGCGGGAGCACCTTTACTTAACCTTTTGTTACCCAGTGACATCACCAATCAATCTGCAATCCATTAATCTCACCGCATCATCAGGATGCATTCCTGCAGGAACTTCAATCTCTCAAATTATCAGTCCTGCCAGGATGTTACCCAACTGACCTTGGAAATATGGACGAATGACGGGTGAGGGCGAGTGAAGGCTGGATGATGGAGGATGATGTAATGATGCTTGGGATTACACTGTTTGTCTGCCTCACAGTCCTAACTGATAAACCCTGTGCCCAGACCCTAATTCACAAAATATCAGCAATCACAGTGTCCACACTGGACCGCCGCCTGACTGCTAACACCGCTCAACCTGCTGGCCTGAGCAGGAAGTGGCGGCAGAGGGCTCCGTTCCATGTCACTATTATCCTCTGTTTTTGGCAGCGCTGCCATCTGCCTTTATTTTACAGAGACAAAAAAAAAACAAAACAGCGAGTGGATAAATCAGGTTATGACGATACAAGAGAGATGAAAGAGATTTAGGATGATAATTATCACATCTGTCCCTCTGACTGCCAGAAATACAGTGACACACACATGAAGCTGATTCAGCACATGTATGCTCCCCAGAACACAAAGCCGAAAGCCTGTGCACACGCACAATAACACACACAAAGATGCACATACACACAGTAGCGGCTGGAAAAACATCAAATAAAATACAGTACAATAGTCCGGCATCAAGAGCATTGGTTTGGTTTCCGAAGTGGTGGGCAGGGCTGAAACTTACGATTATTTTCATTGTGTCAAATTTGGAGAAATTCCCTACAGGAGTCTTTGAGATATTGCGTTCACGAGAATGGGATGAACAAAATGGATGGACGCACTTACAGACAGATGTACAGACAACCCGTAAACATGATGCCTCCGGCCATGGCTCTCACCAGCACAAAGGCATAAAATGCGTGAATGTAATTTTAAAAGAAACACAAAAAAGTATCTCAAGCCCTGGTATTAAGAGATTTTGGTACCTAAATCAAGCTGAGCCCTTATAGGCCCCCTGTATAAAATCCAAGCTGTGCTAGTCCATGCACACTCATATACAGGATTACATTACACACTCTTAATCCTGTTTTATCCAGTTATAGGCCTTTGTTTTCTATACATGCAGCACATACAAATAAAACTGAATGCGCCATTTTTAAAATGCATCAAGGCATCTTTTGTATGAGAAACTTGGCGGCAGATGAAAAGGAGATACTTTGGGAGGTGCTGCACCTACTGACATCTTTTGGCAGGTATCTTTCTCAGGTTAAGAACAGTGTGAGCTCCATGAGGAGTGTCCATACAATGAACTGCATTTTTATGAGGCAGCTAATAAAGACAAGTAACGGAGGTTTGCTACAGAGGCAGTTCATGACAACAAGATGTTTTTGAATGAAAATTAAGCGTCAGACAGGTCAGTATTTATGCACAATAGCTGTGCAGCAGAAGTTTCCTCGGAGTGAGAGTTAGATGTTAGTGCTGTTTGACGATAATGAAAGCTGGTCATTATGGAAACACATTGTGCAATTCACAAAATGAGGCAGACGGAGTACTTTTTTTCGACAGCAAAGTAGATTGATGGAAGTGCAGCCGTCACCAGCCAAACTCCATTATCCCACTTCCTGAATCCTGCAGCTATCAGACCTCAATTAGGCTTCTGATCACTGTCAACATTCAACTGTGATATTTGTCTCTGCCAGAACATTTTCAGAGTTATCACAACCATGCACACAGCAGCACACACGTCTCTAACATCAGCAGAACCAAGGACACCTCAGAAAAAATCAGCGTTCTGCAGAGGCCTGGTGTTCATGCACTCCTGTAAAGTGAAATATTACAGTGAGTCATGACAGAATTGGACCCAAAGTTATACAGGGTAGCCTCAGTCTGTCTGTAATGTAGCACATCCATCTTTGATTTGCACTGTGTATTTGGAGCTTTGTGTTGCACAACCTCGACTGTAAACAACACATCTCAGAGGAGCCACTGAACCAACATCATGTTTGCAGCTGACATAAGCTGCATCTTCTGTGATTCTCTTGTAATTACATACTGAGGTCTTTCTCTATTTTTTAAAATCTTCAGGGGACTTTCTAATGTCATGTTTAGCTGCCTAAGGAGATTATAATTGGAAATAAACTGGCTTGAAAACAGCAATTAAATAAAACTATTTAGGATGCAACAAGCACAAGGTTTCCCTGAAGTAACTGATTGCATTACTTTTATTTCCCTGTACCCAGAGGAGGCCGAAGGAAAGTCACTTTGTGGCTCTCAAGAAGTGCCTGTGGTATACTAATTTATTTCTCTATTATATGTACAGTGGAAACTTTTTAGAGTGATCACCATGAAGGGATGATTATTATAGCCAAATGTTTACTTTTTTTTATTTCTCATGCGGATTACCATCAAATTGACATTTAAACATAAAGTAATAAAACTGACAGTATGAATTTTATTGAATTTTATTGACCCTTTCATAAAACAGTGCAGCAGTTTCAATACGTGGGAATTATGTAACCCCGTATCACTTGACAAGGCCAGCTTCAACCACAAGTGCTTTCCCATACGTGAATTTGCATTTCCTTGGATGGTGAAGGCACGGCCCACCCTACTTTGCCACTTACCCTGGCATTTCCTACCCTAACCACAACAAATGTCACTCTTCTTGTCTAAACCCAACCAACCCAATTAACAAAGACAATAAATAATAGCCAATCAGAGTGTTAGTGGGGCGGGTCATGCCATTGCTGCCCTAGGAAACGCAAATTGGCTCCCAGTGTGTATTAATTTTCTGGCTCCATCACTAGCAGCCATGACAGTTTCTTGTTGTTTGAGTAGTCTACAAGAGGTACTCTGAAGAAAACCAAGTTTTGCAGCTGTATCTTGTCGGCTCGTTTTTGGCATGTGTCATAACCTTCATGGAGACTTCACTGTTTTTTTTTTTGTTTGTGTTTGTCTGTTGTTGTTTCTTTTATTTTTTGAGAGAGAAAATAACTTAAAGAAAATTAACTATGCCCACATATCAGCACAAAACAAGGCTCAGGACATCAAGACAGCACTGCAGTTGGCTATAACTGTCTCAAAACAAAACCAACATATAAAAGAAGTTGGCCTTCCTGACACCACATAGTAGACTACAAATACTAATTCCGTTGTTACTTTTTATTGTGTTACACTACAGGTGGATAATTAAATAACTATTAAAAAAACGTATTGCATATAATGAAATTTAAATTCAAAGTTTATTTTAAAGTCAAAGCCACGTCTGTTTTATAGGAATCCTTAGCTTTTTGTTCCATTAGTGACTCAAAAGAACCCTGAAATGGAGGAAACATCGGATACATTCGGATGTAAATGAATTGAAGGTTGCAATGCTCTACACTTCCTGACACCACTGTTGACATTGTAAACATAATTTGCATTTTATTTATACAAATCACTGTTGCACCTACAACAACAGATTTAACCTAAATTATTTGCACTTTTCCTTTTCTCTCTGAATTCTTCATTTGCTATAGCAAATGAATTGCTGCACCAATGAGTCACAGTCTGACTGTGCCAACTGCAAAGTTGCAAAGAGAAGCTTTCAGGAGGTCATGAAAGGATTTTTTATTGATTCTTTCTAGGTATACATCCACCTTTTCTTTGAGATGTCAGAGTTCGGCTACAGTCGAGCAACACAGCAGCCAGTGAGGATTCACTGAATTGTAAAGGGATACTTCAGTGCCTTCTATAAGAGGAGCTGGAACAAAGACTTCTGCTTCAACACCTCATTAAATAAACCAAATATTTTACAACCTCTTTTATAACTAATGTTTTCAGTCTCTGTACTGAAGATTTAAAGCTCAGTTTTACACATTGATGATAACATACATAATATAAAAATAAATAAACGTGGCAACATGAAGTGTTTATGTAGCGTTGTCTAGTACCTTAACATCCACAGGAAGATTTATTACAATCATGATGCCATCAGTCACATGCCTGTCAACCGACACTGCAGCTGCAGACAGACACAGGATCATGGTCCTGTACTGTGCATACACATGCTAATGATATTCAATGTCAAGCACTTACAGGAAGGACTACAGGAATAAGACTTCGCTGACAGCATTGTTGGGGTCTTGCTCAAAAAAGTAATGGATTAAACATTAATCTTTACTTTTTAAAATAGGAATGCATTACTTACTGATTTACTATCTGTAGAAAGTAGTTTGTTACACCACTCATTATACTGCACATGGCATTCCTGGAATTTAAGGTCATGTAGCACAGAAAAAAATGTCTCAGCTAGAGATGAACGATATCGGATTTTTTACAGATATCCGATATGCCAATAACAACTCATCTGGCTGATAACTGATATCAATATATCCACTTTTTTTGTACACCTAATTTTAGTGATTAACAAGTCTCTTCTGTAAGGAAAATTAACATCATATTATGCATACTCTTATCATAATGGCCCACCAGCAGATATAGACATAAAATACAATGTAGTAATGGAGCAAAATAAGAAAAATACTTTAACTTTGGGTTGATGTTTTGAACATGTTCACTTTAAAAAATGAAATATATAGAAATATTTGTTTGTCATATCTGCAGAAATCAGCATGTTGGCCAATTCATCTTTCCACTCTTACTTGAAATGATGATTTTACAGCTATTACAATCAACACTGTTGCAATCTTTCAACATGAAATGAAGCCAAGCTTTGGATCATTTTCCTCACTGCCATGATTCTTTGCTGTGGCAAGTTTTCAGCAGCATAAACACACTTGCATGATGTCATTGTTTTGCAATGTGCAACTGTCAGAAAAAAGTGCCGTCAAGGATAAAATGAACGAATTGAATGCTCAGAGACAACCAGCGCTTGATTCCCATCCCTAAACGCTGCATGATGCATCCAACCATTACTATCAGCAGAGTTATACTAGGGAAAAGCTCATCCTCAAACACATCAATTATACGTCCAAAATAGAGTTTGAGGGTGGTGTCTTTTTATAGCCACTTCAAATCTACAAGAACAAGAGTGAAACACATGAATTAAACAACTTATTTATCTTTTCTAACATCAGGTAGAATAGTTAGCAAGAGCTGGCTAAGTAGCTTTCAAGACAAGAAAGAACATGTTAAAAAGGCAAAGTAACAGCTTGAAGACAATAAAAACTCAGGTGGTTGTGGTGCTGCTACAGTACAGCAGTATTGTTGTCCTAAGTGCCAAAAAGATTTTGGGCATATGGATAAACTCCAAGTCCAATCCATCCAACATGTTTTTGATACAAAACTAACCCGAAAATGTTAAAATAATCTGAAATCCTGGCATGGAAAATATTACAGTGAAAAAAATAAAATGATAAAATAAAATTCCTAACAGCTTTGATCAGATAACAGAAATCTAATTTTTGTTGCATTAAGCTCAAACAAAACTCTTTATTTCAGCATGACTGAAAACAATCATGAAAATAAAAAAATCGTCAACAGCAGCACTCTTTGTCACTGTTCACTCCCCGTGAGCGAACACCAACCTATTAATCTCCATTAAATACTGACTGGTGGTACATACTGTACACAAAGCTCTGCTGCAGGCTAGGCAGGTATGTGTGCATATGTCAAGATTTTTTTTCTACGTGGGAGCCCCACGTGTGTTTGTATCCGTTTAGCGACATTTAAACACAATCTGTTTTCACATTGTTGAAGTCTGGAGAAGTAATCAGAAGGTGACAGTTGTGTCTAATGGTGTTTGTCAGAGGCAGGAGTCAGATAGCTCTGCCTGATCTTCATGCAGGAAAATCTGCATTTAAAATAAATATAAATGTGTACTGGAATCCAGAGTGAGATTAACAGATGCACATGCAGGCAGCACTGACACGCTCACCATCACCAAATCATATTGATTTGTGATTGGGTTTCAGGCAGGTTTGCACCAAAATATATCCATCGGTGCTGAATTGCTTTCTCTGTGAGAGAGAAGTGGGCGCTGATGCATTAGTTGAGATGAAATGGATCTGAGTTGTGATGTATCTGAAGATGAGAGTGATGTGAAGGAAAGAGCGAGGCAGAGAGACATTTAAAGAGCTTGAAAAGAAAGACAGAGAAATGACTCGTTTAACATCTATGAATATTTCTGTTGCTCTGTTTTGTTTCTTTTATGCATATTTTATGTTCTGTTTTGTCGTTTGATTTTTCACGTCTCGGTGGAAAATGTGTTTTTTTGTTTCCAATCTTTGGTCTGTCTGAACCAATTTGTGTAAACAATGTTCAATAAAGTGCTCATGAAATTCAAATACTCTACCTTTTATATTATACTGCAGTTACTTTATGGTGGTGCGTGAATATGACTGTAGGTAGAACGTGTGTATATGACAGTGTGAGCTGATGGCCTCCTTCATCATGTCATACAGTGATGCACACAGCGGCACAAACAAATTGCATCAATACTGAGGCAAATCAAAATCAATTTCTCTCAGCTGAAAGATGTCAAATATCCTTTATTGTTTCTTATGGTTTTAAAATGGAAAAAGAGTGAGCGAGCACAAACATAAACTACATTTACTGAGAAGATCTAACCATTGACATTTCTGCACACTTTACATGACACAGTAAATTTCAGTAAATATGTAAATATATGCTCTGGCTCTGATTAAGGATGAGAAGTTCTACCCAAACAGTATGTTGGTCACAGGGAAACTGAGATCCATGTGGGTAAATGAGACTCTCAGTAGGAGGAGAAATCACAGGGAGCAGCTGCTCCAGGAGCTTCACCTGGATGGTGGTCAGTTCAAGGCGAATTTTAGGATGAGTCAGGGACAGTTTGAAAATCTGCTGTTATTCTTACAGCCAAATTATGGTTGGTAAATCATTAGAAAGTGGTTGAGGCTGCAGTTTGTTCAGATATGACTTACAGCTCGCCTAGAGCAATGATGGAAGTCAGCTAACCATGGACATTACTTGTTGCAATTGCCACTGAGTAGACAATAAGGGGAAAAAATCACTGATGACGTAGGGGGCTTTTCCACTCTGAGGTGAAGTTTTTTTCAACTCACAACGTTCAGGGTGCTCCTGCAAAATCTCGAGGTGCATAGAGCGGAAAAACACAAAGTGCTCTGCAATACAACAGCAGCAAGCAAAACATTTTCACTCTCATTAAAAAACATGAAAAAAAGCCGCCCCAGGCTGCTAAAACGCGCACTCTCTGATTGGGGTCTTATCCTGTTATATCAAAGCTTTATTTTTTTATGTATTTATTTTTTGGGGGCATTTTCCCTTTTACTTTATAGGACAGTTCAAGAGAGACAGGAAAGGTTGAAGAGAGAGGGGGTAATGACATGCAGCAAAGGGCCACAGGCCGGATTCGATCCTGGGCCGCTGCAGAAGCCTCAGACATATGGGGCACATAACCTGGTGAGCTCAAAGTTTCCCCATTAACGTTTTATTTCAAAATGTGTCTTAATCTGACAGAAGTCTTGCCTGGGTCCAGACACTCGAATTTGCTCACTCCACCACTGATCTGGCATGATGACATTAAAAAGCAGTTGTTGTTAAAATTTTAAAAAGGTGATCAAATGACCAATACAGTGGGACCACTGTTATCAAGCTGTGCACTGGAACCAATTAGGAGTAACAACAACAATGGGGAGCGCTGTAGACAAAAATGACATCAGTGCACTTGAACAGTAAATTTATTGGGGAATTATGTTCTAAAAATCACTTCAAACATCTTTTTCTGGATTATGTTCTGTTAAAATAAAAACTTCTTATATTGGCACATATCAGACAACATATACACCGATACCTATATATCTCTGAGAGGCCATTATCAGCCAGTAAAATCAGCTGACTGATAAATCTGTTGCGCTCTGAATCTGTAGAGTATAAGCAGGTAAAGTGTTTACCATATTCACCATGTTAGTTTACTGTATTAGGAATTTGCTAGTCAGTATCTCTAGTTTTTTAAAATACTGGACAAGTGACAACACAAATCCCTCGTTTAGTAGTTGGTATATTTCAGACAAACTTACACTTTAATCTCTTGAGCCTTGCCACTAAAAAACAAATGATAAAATCAGCAAATCATAACCACTGAGAAGCTCGAGCGAGATACATTTTGGCATTTTTGGTTGATGAATAAATTGAACAGTGAATCAGTTTGTTGATTATTTCCTGCTGAATGACTAAACAATGGAGAACTTTTGTAAAATGGTCACAAACAGCCATCTCGGCAGCAGTATTTGCAAATGCGATTTCAAGTCAACGTCCTTTTTCAAAAAGAGATTGTGTTGTTATTCTTCCTGCAAGTCTCATGAGCAGCGTGTCGACTCAGACCTAATGACCAATGGCACTTGAAAATGAGTGACTTCTTCACTTTCATCTCAGCCATGGCATATGAGTTTTATGATAAAAGGAAACGAGATCATAGAGAATATATCATACAAACTCTGACAGGCAAGAGCCAGGGATAAAATGTTATTCAACAGACAGATACATTGAAAGAAATGCAGAAAAAAAGAGGAAAGTGGCGACACAAACCATGAATGTGATTCCTATCTGTCTGTGCCACCACCCAATGAGACTGAGAAAACACAAATACAGAAATCTTTAAAAAAAAAAAAGCAATCCATTACATCGAAGGGTAACCATGGTGATTATCTGCCACCACTAAAAGCCAGTATAACAACGCTGCAGAAATCTCATGCATGTCTTCCTGGGCAGGTCCCATAAATTCCCATCGAGGGAGGAGATGGCGCTGGTCGAGATGCTTCCCAAAAGATAAAAGATACATCAACAAACAACAGCGCAGGAAGAGAAACCCGCCCTTCCTTCCTGTTATCTTACTGTGCACTCCACAATACTGTGTGTGTGTGTGTGTGTGTGTGTGTGTGTGTGTGTGTTGATGGAAACAAATCCCAAAGTGAATTGACTTTATGACTATACAGGATTTATTTAGGTCAGAAGTTTACTAAACCCTGATTACTGATAAGAAGTCATGCGACGTTATTCACAAACCGTTAAGTGTGCTCCGAAGTGGAGCCGCTTTCATGAATATCATGAATACAAACGTACTGTAGCGTTTCTATAGTTTTCTGTCTGCTTTTATTAAAACTGCAGATACTTTCTACTTTAGCCTCCTTAAAACAAAGCTAAAGTTGGGTTTTTAGGAGATCTTTCATAGTTTAGTTGGTGATGTCAGCAAAGATCCATATTATTACATCTAAAAATTGAATAAATCAGTGTCTCTGATAATTTAAGTAGCTCTTTGTGGCCTGCCATTCCTTAGTTTTAGTCCAAAATATTGCCATAATGTACATGTACACAGCTGTAAAAAATGCAGTTTCTATTGAAGAGCCTGCGTGTAACTGCCCTCAGATTAGGATCACAGACTGAACAAATAATGAATGTAGCTTTCTAAATAGAGACCAGCAGATCAGTCTGGATGTAACGTCATTTTTTAGTCCACACTGATGCGTAACCCATAGACTGTATAAATAATGGATGTAGCTACTCTGATATCACCCACTGGTTTGTGGACTGTCATTTTGAAGCCTTTAATTCAACATTTCAGTCGCAATATTGGCTTTTGGGAGCCAGAAGTGACTACATTTAGATGAGAAGCTGGAGCTATGGAGGACCAAGGGGTAGATCGGACTGGAATATTTATAACTTTGGGCCTTGATAAAATGTAAAAAGGTAACTAAAGGTAAAAGTCAGGTAATGTAAAAAAAAAAATCATCCCGTGCAGTTGTCATAAATGTTGAAATCACCTCTCGAGACTAAAACTGTTTTTTTGTACCAGGCTATAAAAATGCATATTTTCAGCTGTAAAACTGGGCATTTTAACATGGGGTCTATGGTGATTTATTTTTTTTATCCTGCAGTTTTTTTCATCCTGCAGTTTTGCAGGATGCTCTGTGTGATTCAATTTTCAACGGAGCTGCAAAGTGAGAGGAGCCACTTGTTCCACAAGTAGTTATTCTTCCTCACTCTTAATTTCCATTTTATCATTTTTTCAATCGTATCCTCAATATTACTGAACCTTATGGTCACCAGTTGTAATCGTTTCAAATCTGTTTCTAAGAATCTTTTTGTTTGTTTGTTTTCTGTTTGTCTGGTGCAGTACAGCAGACGCCACTAACTACCCTTGAACCTTGGGTGGCTTTGTTATGGAGGAAAGACTAGTCAGAGGAGTGAAACAGAGCTGTTCGTAATTCAGAACACTTCATTGTTGCAACTGTAAGGTGCAGATTGTGCTGTCATTTTTCAAGTGTAATCTTTACCTCCCACCCGCCAGTGATGCACAAAACTAAATTTCAGGCTCCGTGATCAGATGTTTCTCACTAAATCTCATCTTAGTTACTTAAATTCTCACTAAATGTTATTACGTACACAATTCTTAAAGATATACTAATCAGGATTTTTCTAAAACCAACATATAGACTCATACAGAAGTAATTCCCCTCAATCATCACTTATGACCCACTACATAAGTGTGGTGGTATATTTTTCTGCAGCAACTCTGCCCTCTGCCTGGATTTTCTTATTCTCTGTGTTCAGGACGTTTAAAGGTGTGTAGCCCCACAGGGCTCAGGTGAGGTTGGGCGTTGTAAAAACGGCAGGTGCTAGACCACAGACAGCAGTCAACCAAGAGACACAGCGCCAAAAAAAAAAAAAAAACAACCCAAAAAACTGCAAATATTGTAAGGTTTTTACTTTTACACTTGCTGTTTACAAACAGTAACCGACAATCCTGCATAGTGTACCTTTAACATTCTTTGCAAAAAGAAAGTACCATAATTTCCATCAATCAGCGTCCTGTTGTTACACAGTTATTGCCTTTCAATTAAGATCCTGCTGTCCTAACTGGAAAGAAAGTTTGCGTAATGCTTCCGACAAATAATCCCCACTGTATCTAAAGAGCATCCTATGCATACAAATTAATGTGAGAGCTGCAGACTGCATCAGCTGTGATTATGGATCAGTATAAGATGTTATTTAATATGCAGTACAAAACCTATTTATGTGGCTGTAATGTTGCATTTTATGTTGCCGGTAAAGGGTCGTATTATTCAGATTATCTCAACAAAGATGTCTTTTCCACAGCAAGTTTGAACAATGATCCAAATACTTTGAGATCAAATTTTAGATAATTATCATTTTAAAATAACGCGGTTTGTGCTATCACCCATCACACAACTTATGAGGAGTTCCTACAGATGGTATCAGCTCACATTGTGATATTGAGTCTCTTATGACCTTCTATCTTTGCAGCTACGAAGATTAGGATGTTTTAGAGTTCATTTTAAGATTTATTTTCATGAGCCTACTTATTTACTTTATTCCTGTTCAGGAAATCCCTGGCCGATAATTGACGAGGGAGCGGCACATTACAGCTTATTGCATGCACACATTTGAGAGTTTTAAAACAATACATAATACCTGCATGCCTTTCTTGTCACTAAAAGAAGAACTCATCTGTAAGTGGGTGTACAGTACAGTTAATAGCATGGATGTTCTTATTGTCAGGGTCTAGCTCAGGATGCTGACTCATACCAATCCCCCTGCAGGCTCATATCTCACAGCCAGCGATCACTGTGATCACCGATAAGGGGGAACGGCCAGTGAAGTGAGGATCAAGTAAAGATTGTGATATGAGATGGGGCTGTGTGAGTTCAGACGCAGAAGAGTCCAAATGGGCAATTGATTTTCTTTCCAGAGTATCTCTCTTTGCTGTATTGAAGAGGCAAATATTTGTTGTGCAGCAATAATAGCTGCCACACAATTCCTTAAATCTCACAGGCCGGCTAATACCTGAGAATAAGAGCATGGTTTATGTAATATACCTAAAATGTCACTGTGGTTTATAATCCCTCTGAAACAGCGATATGCTGGCAAGAGGTCAGGTTCTAATGCACTGACATTTCACTGTCCTATGTGCACTAAAACATTTTAAGGCATGATAAATAAAACACAGAGACAAGAGAAAAACACCCTAGGCCGCTCACAGTGGGCTTGTTAAATTAAAAGTTTTGTTATGAAGTTTCTTCATTTTAAAGGAATACCTCACTCATAAAATGATCATTTGTATGTCAGTAACACACCCCATGTTACCTTCAATTCATGAAGAAAACTTTATCTCCCATACCTCCACAATGAACAAAGTTCAAAAACAAATAACATTCTTGATGAATTGAAATAAAGGGGGACCATGGTCAACAACAGCAAAACTGTACTAATGAATTTAAAGACAAGTTATGAAGTATAATCCAAATTGCATTTATCCAGTTATATGCTCAGTATTTCTTTAGCACATGCTTTTTCGCTAAAACCACAAACACTGTTGCAGTGGTTCCCAACTGGTCCAGCCACAGGGTCCAGATTTCCTCTTAGCCATTGGTCCAAAGTACACATGTAAGATACCACTATTTAATTTTATTTCACAAAATGAAAACACGTGGGCTCAGAACACAATGAAATAAAACATTATGCAAGAATAAAGCCAATTACTTAAAATTTAGTGAATAAATAGGACTGAAACCAAAAAAAGTGCCTATTATTGCTTCACAACCAGTGACACTGCCAAAACAAAGCACGTTACTAAACTAAATATTACCAACAATAAGGCAATAAAATTGTTGCTGGTAAAAACAGATTGACGTGATAAATTAAGCATGTAACAAAGTCTGTAGGTATGTATTTCAAAATAAAGTGTGTCTTTTACAAACTTGACACATTCATTTTCAAGGTTTTCTGGTGCCTTTGCATCACAGATGGGTAGTTACTTCAAACTTGGTCTGAGTGCTGCTTGGACGGACACAGATGGTATTTTGTGTTTTGTGCAGAAAGAGGCTTCAAGTTTGTGTTCCAATGGGAGGCTGGGAGCTAGTTAACCTAGCTTGCTAACATTAGCAATGATTAGGCGCTATTGTGTGTGTATGTTTTCATGCACACAGCCAGTTGACACTGAAAATGTATGCCCCAAGAAAACACAAACATAAGGGCACTGCAGGAAAACAAACAAAATAATTTTTTTGCGTAGATTTTAGTATATCTAAGCTATTCTAGTTGGACTTTATAGTGTTAGTGTGCAAGAACTGAAGTGCATATTAACCTTCATCACAGCTATTATCTTTATTATTATTGAAGTAAACCTTTGTATATATATTTTTTAAAAAAAAGACATGCAACGGTCAAGATAGGAGACAGCATTTCCAATCTAATCCCAATACATGCAGAGAAGGATTCTAGGATGCTGACTGTGTTTGGGAACCTAATTTGATGAGTTTTGTGAACACTCAGCAGGATATTTTGTTCAAACATTTTGTGTCATAAGACTTCCAAGTCATAAAAAAAGATGATTATACTGCAAGTTCTGTATTAGATCTGAAAATAATGAAAATAACAGAACAGAAAAAATAACAGAAAATTATTTGTCAGCTTAAAATTAATAAATCTTATATACAGTGCTTATAGTAAGTTAATGATATTTCTCTTTTTCCAGATCCAGTGATTTAAAGCATGATTACGCCATTAAAATTGGTCTCTTTTTCAGCATGAACGATACATGGAATGATGAAGAAGCCAATCTTTTCTTTGAATATCTCTCATTCCCGCCTGCAATATTGGGGTAATTGATCGAAATATTGCTAGTATTCATTTCTGTCATCATTAGGGTTTGCCACGACCCCATTTCATTCCTTCTTCAGTAATTTACAGCAAATGGAAAAAAGGCTGATGTGGCACACACAGACTCATCAGTGCGCATCAGTTCCCACAAATTAGATACTTTAATCTTAGAACAGTCAAATGGCCCTAAACATATCAAACACTGCAGCAGTTTGCAAAAAAATAACATAATTATGTTGCGAACGCTCTTCAGGCAAGGTAGCCCTCTCTGCCTTCCTGTCGGCGGTGCAGAAAGTAGGCCACTTGGCACGTCCATAAGTAGCAGCTAAATGACATTGGTTTTAGTAGGACGTTAGGAGAGAAGATCGCTGATATAATTAGCATTCTGCTGTGTGTTATAATTATCCTCCACATGATGGGCTATTAAGGGACTTTAATTGTATGTTACACTGCTTTAACAGATGTAGTTAGACGGCACAGCAGGGAGGGCTACGGGAATTCACAACAAACTCTGGATTGGGATGCAGCAGGTGTTCTCGGGGTCACCGTGAGCAAATTAACACTGAAACAGAATAAACATAACATACCCTGGTGATCTCTGGTTTCGATTTAAAAGATGATTGGAAGTCGCTCTCGAAGCCGGACAGAGCCGAAGCACTCTTAATAATGTAATTAACAGACCAATCCTTCAGGTGTCCCGATGACATTGGGGAGACACTGAAAAATCCCAGGCGTCATCATCACTAATTTTAGCTGACACTATGAATAAATATGAAGAAATAAAGCCCATAAAAAAACAAACACTTTGTCAGATTAAGTCCATAAACTCCATTTCAAATAATGGAGCCTTTTCTCAGTTTATTTCCATATGACACTGTCAACACTGTCTGGTTTCCTTTTGAGCTTTGAGGCAGAGCTGTTAATACATATTCAAACTAAATAGGCAAAAGATTGCACTAAAATCATTCATAAAAATCCATTTTGATAAACAACAGAATAAGCGTATTCTCTATTTTCTTACTAAAGAGAGGCAATGTGATTGTTTACAAGACAGTCTACAGCCTTTTGAGGTTGTACTTCTGCACAACAGTGCTTTGAGCTAAACACTAACATCAGCAAGTTAACATGCAGTGCTTTCATACTGATGTATAGCAAGTGTACTGGTTATAATTTAGAGAGTTAGCATGCCAGTTAGGCAGTATCAAGGTATTACAGTATACTGTGGTATTTAGAAATCCTAAAAGTATTATTATCAATACCTTCGAAAAAACAGATGCTCATCTTTATGTTAAACTCATATGGAGAGGTTGTATTGAGGATGTATTGTGCGTAGTGCACATCAAGCAACCAGAGGTCAGGCTCTACTGCTGAAACTGGCAGCTGTGCTGAGAAAAATGGTGATGGCAAGTGGTGCGGATAGCGTTACAGGACTAGAAAAGAGCCGGCCAACAACTTCAGAGATAGACAGAAGGGAAGAACAGCGTGCAGAGCGGCACATTTTCACATCTAACTCTGTGAATTAAAGTTTTATTTCTGACCAAACTAGAACTGGTGATAGCTGGAAGAATGGAAAGACTAACCAAGATCATTTTGAAGGGTTTTATTTGGTTTCTGTCTACTCTGTTTTTTTGCTAGTCAGTGTGACGTGCTGTGTACTCCTGAAGGCATTTTGGGCTCCAGAAGTTTTGCTGCGGAGTGAGTGCTCTTGACTGTCACAAGACTCACTGATTCAGAGCTGCAGACATACAGAGGGATAGAGAGACAGAGAGATTACTCGTTTGCTTAGAAGTGGTGAGTTTACAGCTCATAGCAACTTAATACGCTGCAGTCTCTGGCTATTGTTTGACATCCAAGGATGAAAAAATATGTTGTTGCACATTTATGACCCATGGCTAGTGCCGTTAGTTTGTTTACTATACGGCGAGAATGCCGCTGTCACATTGGATGTCCTGCTGAGCCCTGTTCAAACTTTAAAACAAAACAAATTGTCAAATATTTATATTGAACTGCCATATCTGATTCGAGTGACATAATTCTGAGTCGGGTACAGCCCTATAATATACAGCGTAAGTATAACAGTGGCAGGGAGAAAGTAATTTCTAAATCTATTTGTTCTGCAGGCAGCGTGTATTTACAACCAGATGGGAGCAACTCGTACTCACTGAACAGGGGGTGACTGCGGTCAGCACGGACTGAATGGGCTTTCTTTAGAGCTCTGGCTTTATACAAGTGGGAAAGTTCCTCACTGCACAGTCTCACTTTGCCTTTCAGCCTATTCCTGTTTTTTGGGGAAAGGGACCTAAACCAGCAGATAAAAGAAGCCATTAAAACAGACTCGATTAAACGTTAATGGGATCATCAAACTCTAGGGTTGTACCCGACTCAGAATTTCGCAAGTTGAAACAGGTTTGGCTGTTCAATATGAACATTCAACGATTATGTGGGTTTTTTTCCATAAAAAGTTTAATGTTTGAACGGCTCAGCGGGAAGCTCAGCGTGATAGCGCACTTCCTTAATACTGTAAACAAACTAACGTTGCTAATGATGTGTCTTAATTATGCAACAAAATATTTTGCTAACACTAGAAATCAAGCAAAAGCCAGAGACTGAACCTTATAAAGTTGCTGTGCACTGAAAATTCACCATTTCTAAGCAGAAAAAAGAATATTATGTTGTCTCAGAGCCTTACAGTGTAACGTCTCTCTTCCTCTCAGCACCACTGCATCATGTTGTTTGTAAGATAAAGTGTCATAAAAGTGAATGTCTCCAATACCCAATAGTTGTTGAGATATTTCAGTCTGGAACAATGAAGTGACCAACACCATCCCAAAAGCCACGGCGCCAGTGTGGCTAAAATTATATATAAAACTTTATATTTAACTGTAGGATCAGCATTTACTGAGCATTTATCATAGCTGATCTTAATTGCAAAGACCAGGAGGCAATCCTGGTTTCAATATCAGTCAGATCACCGCAGAGTCACATCACATCAGGTAGAGAGCAGATGGACAGATGCAAAACCTCATTTAAAAAACATTCATTTTACCAAACACATTCATTAATACTCTAGCAGTCTTCCAAACCTGAGGCCAAGCTGCCATAAAATATCCCATTAGCTCCTCTAACTGAGATTCAACTCATTCTTGCAGGTTTTATTTTATATCATACACATGATTATTGACATGAGCAGTAAACTCTCTGCCAAAATTGTAAATCTAAATAGATTTCAAAAGTAATCTTCAAGTCTGTACATGTTTATGATCTACAGAAGTGAAAAAAGAAAGAGTGCTATAATGTTTGGAGACATGGATCAGTATTGTTTGTGTCAGTAATACTTGGATTATGCAGCAGGGCTCCATCCAATTAGCTCCAGTATGCTTACTGCAAGGCATTAAGATAGCAGGCTTTCATCCATTATAGTGAAAGAGGGGGAGGAATAAAAAGTCGGGTGGGGGGTGGGCAGCTGAGAGACAAAGGGAAGTTGTTTTCAATGAGAAATTAACCACAAAGTTCAAACCTAAACTGAGCACCTGGGTCACACGTGGCTTTGGTCTTCGGTAGTGCTACTGCATGTACAAAAGAGTACTATAAAGCCTCCTGTGGCTCCAGAGAGAGCTGTGTGAAACCTGATAAACTGGCTTGTGTATCATTTAAAGCATCATTAGTAGGGGCTGGAGACTACAAGTTTGAAAATGAAAAAACGCACCCACATTCTTGCATTGTGGGTAATGTAGCCTCCAGAAAGGAAAATGTGTGCAATAAAAAAGTTGATATGAGGGTCTGCTGCATCATTTTTGATACTTCCCTTTATCTGTACATTGTGAGCGCCATCTGTATTCTGTATGAGAATAATGGGCGTAGCCACAGAAATGTCAGCCACTGCTTTGTGGACTTTTGACTGTGGCATTTTGGTAGTCGCAGTCTTTGATTTTTGGAGAAGTGACTATATTGGCGAGAGGCTGAATCTCATTGAGAACACGAGGACACTGCTGTGTTTGCGACTTGCTAATCTCAAAGTAGCCACGCTCATTAGCAAATCCAGATTTATCATCTCTTGAGGCTTGGTACAGTACTTATAAGAGTGCCCCAGGGATCTCATTTTTCAGTAGGCTGACCAGGAAGTTAGTTTCGCCCTGGTTCCCTCATCAAAAAGCCTACAGGATTTTTCTTTTGAATTTTGGATTATTGCAGAAAATAAGCTCTGTGGTAAACAAACGTTTATGATACTTACACATTCTGTTCAGAAAGATAATCTTCACAAATGAACGCCACTTTCAGGATTTTTGAAGCCTAAATGCAATCACCAGAAGTAAAAAGCTGACGTGAGGCTATAGACCAACTACACTACAGCCGCTTCACCGCCACAATGATGCTGTAAAGCCGTGTTCAATGCAGTTTTGCATGATGATGTTCTTTAAGTCTCATTTAGCAACCACCTCTTTTAAGACACAAAAAAGCTTTAAAGTTCACCAGTGGGATATCTATTGACATATTTTATGTTATACAACAAAACATTAAAGTCTCTTAAGCTTGTGTTAACCATAGACCTTATTTCAGTCATCTAACTAAAAAACAGTCTGTAATGTGTTGAAATCAGAAACAGTGTGACAGAGTTGGCTGTTCAAAAAGCCAATATGCCACCAAATGTTCTAAAGTATGGCTGTGCAACACGCCACCATGTTCACATGATAGGTATCAAGTGAGGGACTCAGTAGTAGTATCACTTTAAGGGTACTGGAACTGGTATCATCAATTTTTTAAGCAATACTCAGCCCTATCATCTATTCTATTGTTAATGAAACAATAATTCACAAAATTAACATCATGCTAAATTTAAGAAGACTTGAAACTATTTTTTAGACCATAAACTAATTAGTAAAAGGTTTACTGAGGTAATAAATCAAGTGAGAAGTAGGATAGTTTTCTCATAGGCTTCTGTATTGTCTTATCTTGTTGACCATTAGAAAGAATACGGGATTAAGACACCTCCAATTGGCTTCACTTTTGAAACTCAAAGAAAATCCCTTGGTCTCACAATAAATGTGCAAGCTAAATGACTAGAAAAGTCTTTATAAGCAGTTCCTTTAATGGCCACTAGATGCTGGTTCCAAAAAAGTCTGACTATGCTGATATGCTGAAGTCAATATAAAAACTGGCAATTTTTCTCCAAAAAAACTAAGATAAATCAATTCTCAAAAGCTAATTTTACTTCTTCTGATGTGTCTTGGTGGCAATTTTAGAAACTGCTGTTCCATTTAGGGTATCTGAAGATGGCTATATTTTGTCCCTGTTGTGTGTCTTGATTGACAGCTCCTCGGGCTATAACTTGCTGCCATTTGTTCATCCCAGCTCAGCTCCACTCCACTGCCCCCATTTGGATTTTATGGCTCCAGTAATAACTGATAATGATGGCAGAGAGTAGGGATGAGGTTATTATTGGTATTTCAATAAATCTGAATCTAGTATCTAATCTGCTTTCTGACACTGAGTTCTTTTCAATAGTGTTTTCACTATTCACTATTTTCGCTTCCTCCAGTATCTCAAAATGTACATGTTTATTCATCAGCAACATATTAGTTAAACCAAAGTACAATTCTAGGATGTGAATGCTGTAATTTTGGCACTATTGCATCAGAGCATTTTACTCCCTGCACTTTAAATTCATTCTCAGGTCCACAGGTGTTTCTGGAGTTGCAACACATATATTAGAAAGGTCACTCAGTGGGCCCCTGGGGTTTAACATTATCAATCTAAGTGTTGTTAATGAAACACGCTGCCCCGGTTTGGATTGGTGAGGCCTAATCCTCGTTGAGTAATCCAGAATCCTATTGCAGGATTTAATGTATAGTGGAGGGCTTTTCATTCACTGCGAGGGGGTGGGGGGTAGGTGAGCAGGTGGAGAGAGCTGGAAGATGTTATGAACTGGTTTAGAAAGAGTGGGGGAGCAGCGGGGTGCTGAACAGGCAATCAGGGGATTGGCATCAGTGGATCAAGCCCGACTGCCACTTATACGCCTTCAGCAGGCCAGCAAACAGGTAGGTGGGCTTGAGACACAGGTGCTCAAAGGACATAGTGGACGTGTGAGCAGAGCTGTTTCCCTGTCGGCATAAAAAAGTGTAATACACACAGTTATTGGTGGTTTTTAGACATCCAGTTCCACCTCATATGACAGAAGAAGGAGCCTGATGAACATTATAGATTGTAAACACACATTTTCTATTTCCAATTTCTACCAGTTGCGCCCCTTGCTGTCTTCAAGATGTGTCATCTTTTCCGTTTTCGAACATTTCTCAACAACTACTAACTCTCTGTTCTGTTAATGGAGCACTACCTTCCCTGATATCCTTGTAATAGTAACAAATCTTACAAAGCAAGTGACAAAAGTACAACACTGGTCCATGGACTAAATACTTTCCACTTACAAAGAAGCATTTTGTGATCTGAAGTCTCATGTGCCTTCCAAATATGCATGGGCGGTATCATAGTATCTATGGTATTCAGAAATCCTGATGGTATGATTTTTTTTTTGTACCTTCATAAATGACTTACAAGACTAACTGAGTCAGTTTTGGTGAGTTCTATTTTATTTCTGTCCAGTTTAAATGAAGTGTGTTAATGACTTAACAGGGGGATTAAGCTCGCTTTAGTCTTAGTTCAGTCAAAGAGTGAAACTTTCAGAAACAATGCAGCTGAATTTCTCTGCTTAATAACAAAAATAGCTGCATACTAATACTTTTATATACTCCAGTTAAATTTCTGATAGGTATGTAGTTATGAAAAACTAGATACCACCCTACCCTACAGCAAAAACTGAAAAACAAATCAGTTTTATGATGTGACAACTTTGTGGTTTAGTTAGGTTTAGGCACAAATATGATTTGGTTAGGTTTAGAGAAACCTTATAGTTTCTGTTAAAATGATTTCTTTAAGGTTACGGGATGTTCATGGTCAGGGTTACAGTGATTTCTCACTTGCTGCCGTTCTTCTTGAGAGGTCAGTCTCCATAGACCCTTTTTTTACTATTTATAGTGTATTTATATCTCCATGTACAGGCACTTTTTTCCTAAAACAGTTTCAACTTGTTCTTCCACTAATAAATCTACATCAAATGATTTCACAGCATATCTGACATTTATGTAACTCACCAAAATGAATGCCACAAATAAATGTTTGTATCGTATGTTTTTGCAAATCATCTTTTTTTTTTTTTTTGTCCACATACATTGAAACTTTGGTTGGCTATGGTTAGGTATAGGCATAAAAATCACTTGGTGATGGTCAAGAAAAGATCATGTTTTGGCTTAAAGCGCCCACGTCTCATGGAACAAAAGCTGCTGGAAAAGCAGGGACAGGTCAGTGAAAAACATCACAATTTGGTTGGCTCAAATGCCACTGAGAAATGCTGCAGAAAAACAACCTGTCTTTTTGTCTGCAGCTTACGTTAGCTTATAAATTACACTGCACTTTAAAAACATTGATACGATGAAACGTGTAAATGTGCCGTACTTGGTATTATCAAAATCAAATAATGCTGTTATTTCACTCTGGGGACTGAGATGAACTTTCTACTTATTTTGGCTATAATAAACAAACCTCTGTAACCATGAGTTGATCAATATATCTTCCACATGTTCGGCCAATCATTATCTGAAATATCAATTCAAACTCTCTTTAAATTTTTCTTTAATGTAGTTAATGGACTGCTCATCGTGTTCACCTCATTCTTTGATATAATGACGAAATTTCTCTCGTACGACTATGTTGACTATGATCTGAATTACACACTTCCACCCATGATGCTTTTACTTCAGGTCAAGCTCACTCAGCAGCCACAAACACATCCAACGGTCTCCCACATACTATCCCGCACAGCAGCGGCAGTGATGATGATGCACAATTTGTGCCTTTGCAGCTGAGTAGCTCTGGGCCACGGCTGCCTGGACCTCTCTGTGTCTGCCTCAGTTACCATGGAAATAGGAGTTAACTTAAGAGTCGGGTCTCTCCCAGGAGATTTGACTGATGTGGAAGAGGGGAGGAGATCTCAGAGAGCTCATGGCAGACTAACGCTTATAGTGCACAGCACAGTTCACTAAAGACCACAGCGAATAATAATAACAATAACAGTATGGCCTTAAGTGAGCAGTTTATAAAAGAGGCTAATGCACCCAAAAGACATACACATGAAAAGAAGAAAATGAGGGCTGTGCTGAAAGTAGAAAACACAATGAAGCACAGACAGTCGGTGAAGTACTCAAGTTCAATAAATGACCCTTTGTTGTTGTGTGACAGTTACATGACCCAGAAACATGTTCAATTATGAAGCTAAAGAAGCCAAAATCCTGATAATTCCACGGTCCAATGCATTGTGCAACTGACTACTCCAACCCCTGACACAATATCAAAACACTAACGCTCCTCACAACATTATTCATAAGTAGTTCAACCAATGACACTGCTTTCACTGTATTTTTCATGATGCTATACGACCAGGATGAGTCAGTCCACTGCGCCCAGGCTGAGGCACATGAACTCGCATGTCGGGGAGAAGACGGCGGTGCCAGTGTGTGCCAGGCAGTGCAGCAACACCCAAACACAGACAGTGGAAGAGAGAAGAGAAAAAGAGATTTGTTGACCTGCATGCTACCTGAAATCTGCCCTACAAACTGCCCTTATCAAAAAGAGCTGACAGGAAAGAAAATACAGATGAATATCAATAATAACAGCCGTAATGGCTGGGACGACAGCACACTAGGACGACAGCCCGTTAGAAAAAGACCGTTTCTGAGACCCACTGATGTCAGCAGAGCCACACAACAGATACTGCCCACACAAGGATACATTTTAGCTCTGGTCCTCAACCCTGTCATTGTCGCGGCCCAGCTCAAGGCATGAAGTGCCAAATCCCACTTAAGTAATCAACTGCTCGGAAATGTCACATAAAATCAACGGTGATCACACAGGAGGAAGAAGCAAAAATGCAAAGAGCCTTGGAGGTGGTGAAGAAGCCTTGATTTGGCCTTCAGGGAAGCAGCTTAATTTTGTCACAAGGAAAGATGAAGGGGTGATAAAAAAAAGGGGTTGCATTTATCTTAAGTCTTGTGATTGGATGACTAAAGAATCCAGAAAGAGCCATATGGTATCATACGATGTCAGTAGATTAAATGCAGTAAATGCTGATTTTTTGTTTGACGGATTTAATTGAGACATGAGTCATATAAAATATCATAAAAGCCACTGCATTATGGTATTTATCTTTACTTAGAAATCCTTTGATCAGCGGTTATATGCAAGTACTAAGTGGGTGGTATAATGCAACAAAGAATTATTGTCATTACTGATTAAGCTGCATTTCATTTTTGCAGTAAATCATACTCAGTCTATAAAGTACAACAGTAAATAAAAAAAATCTCACTGCAAAGTCCTACAGTACAGTCCAATGTGACTTACTTGTATGCTTGTTTTGTTCAACCAACAATCCAAGAATCCAAAAATATTCAGTTTACAATTAAAAAAGAAAACCAGTAAAATATACACTCAGGATGCTGGTGCCAATAAACCTTTGGGTAAATTTGTAATTGATCGACTGTCAAAAGTGTTGCTAATTTATCTCCTATACATCAACTAATTGATTGACTGACTCATTGCACAAGATGAAAGAAATAAACAAGTCATAGTTTAACATCCCAACCGAAGATCAACTCAAAATGTAAAGTCTGTAAAATCAGAGAGAATAGGCTATGGTGGCCCTGAAAGCCCAACTCTCTATTACTTAAGAAAACAGACGATTAGATTAAACAAATGCAAATTGAGGAAAAAAAATCATTCTTTGTTCTTCACTGGGACAAAAAACTGAAAATTCATTACTTAAAAAAAACAACATCAAAGAAGCTATAGAGAGAAGAAATTGATCCTGAATCTTTTGACCTATTTTTAATGATCTGTAGCACTTTTCTTCATGTATTGGGAACAATGATGAGACATTTGCTCATTTTTAGGGCTAAATACATAACAAAACTGAGTATCAAGAAGATACTCATTTATCACCAATGTATTTAGGAAATAAAATAATTTTGCTAACTGGTTTTCTGAATGCTTTTAAAATGTTGAGTAATTGAAATAGGTAAAACATTTACAATAAAATGAACATGTAACACACTGAAATGAAGCTCTCTATGTCAGATCTAGATAAATGTTTAAGAGGAAACAGGCAACCTTTTAACTTCCCCCACTAGCGTTTCCAACCGGTGCTATTATTGGTGCCACTGTTGCAGAGACAAACACATCACTTCACAGTTTTCTAGGAGTCAAGCAACTAGCAGTTTTCGTGATTACTTTGGTTGTTCCACAGCCTGCGATTCCCCTCACTGTGGATAGTAACTGCAAAGAACCTAAAATTAATATTCTTTGGTAACTGGGGATAGCTTCTGAAAGGAAAACAATGTGATATTCTTTTCCTGTTTTGGTTGTGCAAATGTTGATGCATTTTCTTTGAGCTATAAATTAAGCCTTCGTTTTCCTGGGAGATCGTACCCAGTGGAAGACAGAACTGCATACTGAATGTGAGGCTTATAGGGAACCAATCTAAATAGGTGGTGTCATCTATCTAAAACCATTATACTATGCAATGAAAAGTTAAGCAAAAACAAGTCTATTTCCACTTTTACAGAAACTTCCAGGTGACACAAAAAAACATGATTGTTTTGTAACTCTTTTTTGTTGTGTTCTGTGCGACCTGCATTTTTGCATTCTGTTTTCTCAACTTATAGTGTTGCTGCAGTGCATCTGGCTCTTGGAGCCACTGCAATAGACAGAGCCATAATTCTTATTTTTCTAAGGGTTTTTTTCCCCTCACACCTGTGTCCTCCTAACACACTGTTCGCCCCTGTTGTGATTTGTGTTACGACACATGATGCACGAGAGAGACTGGCCAGCTTACACTGCAGTTGTCAAAGGTCTGAGGTCACAGCAGCTTAGCTGAGCATGTCAGTAAACAGTCTGCTGTCAGGGATCACTAGTTAGCGCTGAGCAAAAAAACACCTCTTGTTTACAATCCTGTATAAATCAGCGGTTTCTGAAACGGCCTATGAAATAACAGAGGCTGATTATTTATGTGTGTGTCTAGATGAATAGTTATGTCATAATAGTCACAAAACTAATAACAAAATAATTTTCAGAAGATATTAAAGGCCTCATAATCAATAATCATTTGATTAAAAAAAGAGAAAAAGGAAAAGGAGATATAGCTCACATTACATTCTTCATGTAAAAAATGAGACCCTGAATCACTTGTCATATCACTCGTCTTTATATCAGATCAAATGTTTTCCAGTACTTGTAGGCATTTGAAAGCAGTGGTGGATAACAAGCTTCAGGCTGCTTTTATCCCCTGGAAATCTGGTTCAAAAGTCCATCCTTTTAAGTCTGCGACAGAAAAGTGTTTGAAGTTTACCAATTCTCTTTTGTCTTGGCCCGACACTAACGCTGCAATCTAACACAGAGAGCAGCAACAGTGATGATGCTGCGACCTACATCATCACTGCATAGCACAGTTTGATTTTAATATTGTGACCTGTGATTAGTTTCAAGTGCCCGACTCATTACTCGAGTTAACGGCAGCCTCTGATAAGCATGACTGCAGAAAGCCTCGTTAGGTCAGGTACTGATATGTAGTATTTCTTATTTCTTTCTTAGTTACATCATTCCATTAATTGGCAATTTTTTTTTTCCAAAGAGATTCACAATATTCAATAAAAAAATGTTAGTACCTCCCTCTCAATCAAACAAAAGAATAGTTTTTTAAAGAACTGATGTGAAAAGATGTGAAGATTTAGTGGAGCCAGAACAAAGAGCAGAGAAATGTAAATGACTTTGTCATTTTTTTTCATTTTTTCCCAGTAAAAGTTTTGACAAAGTTTTGTTTCCACACCCAACTAAAATGAAACAAGACTGCAGCATTATGAAACAAGAGTATTTTAACATTAAGCTATGTAGGTCTGCCCCTTAAAAATCAAATGCCCTCAGTCAACTGACATTGCTTCAAGTTGAGCAGTTAATTGTTTTTTCTGTGCAGCGTACTTCTGGGGACGTTTTGGTTCCCAGATTTTTCTGCAGAGTGAGTGCTCTTGACTATCACGGCGCTATTTGCAGCTGCGGACATGCAGGCAGTGGCACGGAGGGATTGAGAGACTGCATTATATGGTGAAGGAGTGGTGAATTTACAGCCCACAGCTGTAGTCTTTATGATACAGTCACTTTTGTTGGCAAAAAAAAGTTTTTGCACATTTGCTAACAGTCGCACTGTTAGCTTGTTTACTATATTACATGAATGATGCTGTCACACTGAACGTCCCACGGAGCCCATTCAAACTTTTAACTTTGTCGGGTACAGCCCTACAATTATGCAATCCATTAACATTTATAAACCAATTATTCTGAAATGACCCATTCTGCATGATGAGCACTTTCAGTTTTGGTGCATTAAGTATATTTTAATACTAATGAACGCATAATTTGTATTTGCAACAGGCTATTTCTTCACTGTTGCATTGCTACATGTACTTAAGTATAAGATTTGAGTACTTCTACCACTTTTTACTGTGCCAACAGTATATTGCTGAAGTCTTCCAACCATCGTCAATCATTCAGAAAAGAAACCTTTCACAGAGTAACTGACACAAATTACTATTTCTTCTATTTCTTATTTCTTATCAAACTCAATGAGAGGATTTGGTTAAATCTCAACACTGGCATTTGAAATCAAGATCAAAGGTTAACTAGCATACAGTATCTTTATGTGTTTCCCTTTACAGATCAAAAGCTGGAGTCTGAAAAAATTGAGGAGCTTGAATGAGAAAGAGCAGACGTTGTTGTTTTTTTTGACAACCTGTTGCATCCAATGTGCTGTACGTTTGTTTGTGTTGCACTAATTCTTCTTTTCACTCTGCTCTTGTGAGTATTTTAATGCCACTCTGTTGCTGCCATATGCCTGGGAGCAACTAAGCCTAGCTAAGGCCTCTGAGGACAGGGCCTTACCACTCTAATAAGACAGCAGAAGAAGACAAAATCTCCTCTGAGACCTAATTTGCACACAAATAACTAAAAAAGGCGGAAAAAAAATAAAACCACTTGCGAATTCTCCTTCTAAGAGGCGATACTCGCTGCTGGAGTATTTTCTATCCTGAAATCTAGAGTTATTCCTTCTCTGTATTTATATGAGGATGATACGGCAGAAAAAAAGGCGGTGAACCAAAAGTGAAACCCACATGGCTAAAAATGGAGTGTGGATTTAAAGCGGAGCTTCTCAAACATGCAGCTACAAGTTATAATTTTAAAAGGGGAATAAGTGGTAATTAGGGAGCTGGGTGTCGCCATGTGAGTGGGAGAATAAATAGAGTCCAGGGTGGGAAACACAGAGAGTTGTTAAACACAGACAGAGATACAACTGGCTTTGTCATGGATGTACATTTACACATGACCACAACAAGTGAAAGAAAAGTTCTAGTAAAATTTTGCTGATCTCAACCAATACATATTTATTAGTGAAAAATCGAGTCACAGGTCACGAGTTGGGATTCCATCCAAATGCAGCACTATTTTTTACCAAAATCTGCAAAAGAAGAAGTAGATTTATGCACTTTTTATGCAAATATTAAGGGTTAGAGTAATTCTTCATTCAGGTGCCATTGCAGAAGAGGTCACAATGAGATGAGCTCTAGTCAAACCTAAACTGAAGGAAAACAACAGATGTATAATAACATAAAGTAAACTGGACAATGGAAATAGAGAGTTTGAAGTGCACTTATGTGCTCTTGAAGGAGTAAAAGCCATTCAGAGATGACAAAAAGAGCTTGCAATGGCATATGCAATGAATAGATCTGTTTCCATTGCACATTTACCTTCTATCAATACACCAACTTTTACTCACCAAAGCGTCATTATATTTTGTTTGAAATATTTTGAGGTTTTTCACATTTTTGTTGTTTCTACTTATTTTCACACCCAAATTGAAAATGTGCATAAAAACTGGTGTAAAGAAACACACCTATTGTGAATCTCTAAACAGTCAGGGTTTTGTGTTTGCCCTGAAACAATGCTTTACATTTTTAATTACTTAGGTTTGCTGCTATGCTTATGAGAAGTGTCAAACTGCTGCAGCATCAACACATTTAAATAATACAAGATAATACAAGGTTTCAACAAAAAATGATTGTGTACAATCCAGCAGACACCCTGCTCCTCTCCAGGTGTCTGTTTATAAGTGTTTCTCTGTGGATACTTGATTTCTTTATCAATTGGATTGCTTGGTGATTATTTAGGTATACTACAAATGTACTTATTGTAACTTGTTGCACTCAAACATAACTATCTAATAAAATGGCTCAAAGTTTTGACAGCATGCAGGAGCTTAGTACTGATATTTCTACAAGTACAAGAATGTATTATCTGCATCTGATCTAAAGTATTTTCTCTCCCGCGTTTGTGACTAAATATCAGTTTAAATAAGGTTTTTTTTCAGGCTAACCTTTTTACGTTTGCATACTGTTTTTTTCCATATGTAAAACAGGTGATTGTTTTTGTTTTGTCAGGGTCATTTTTCAAATTATTGCAGTACTCATTTTGGCCACAAGAGACTGAAGTGGATCACCAACCCAAGTTTGTATAAGACTAAAAGCATTGGAAGCATGTTTTCTTCCAGGTGAGTTGTTTTCATTTCTCCATGCATTTAAAGGTACAATATATATTGTATGTTGCAAATTATTAAACATGACTTTCATGTCTGTCTTTGGATAGAAATGTTTTTATCAGGCACCTAGGGCATGAGGTAGTGTTGCACTTCAGCCTCAAGTGGCCGAAATTAGTATTACAATGACAAACACTTTTTAAATTATCCAGACAAAAATAAATCCCACCTGCCAAAACTGTTCTTTCACACCTATATCACAGGTGAAAAAAAGGAAGAAAGAAAGATTATCCTGATAAAACCCTTTTTCTTACATGTTCTCAAGTCATAACCACAGGCGAGAAAACATTTAAGATCAGGCTTAGAAAAAAAAAAAATATATATTTTCTAACTCGCCTCTCAGAGCTTCAATAAATATTACTATTTTTTAATAGAAAATTAAAGAATCATGAAAACACAAAAGCACAAAACATAATCAGTAGTAATTATTTCACTTTGTAAATGGACTGAAATAAAAAGGAACATTAATTATATCCCAGCAGTATGAAGCAGTTTAAGTCACCAGTGCACTTCATCAAAACTGCTTGTCAGATGATCGATTGGGAGCAGCTCAAGTTTCAGCGTCTTCCTCAAGGACACTGAAAAGAAGTTGGCATTACCGATGACCTTGCATTGATCGCCCCCAAATGTTTACATTGACTTAACTTGACAGTATTGCCTTATTTATTAATATTGAGCAGCTTTGGCATGAAGCAAATGGGGGGGTTTTTTGTGTTTTCTATCAGATGCCGTGCATGTTACGCTTGTAGAATGCAATTTTTTCGCACACTCCAGTTGTTCAGAATTTTCTACTTCTCCACAGACAGTCTCAATCATATCTGAGTTGTTTGACAACTTCATCAGATAACACAGCGGTGTTAGGAGGAAGAGGTCAGTCCACACTGTGTGTCTGTGTGTATGTACCGACTGTCCTCTCTGACCCTGATGGCTGCTCCTCTGCAGGATAGCTCCTCTCTGGAGAGTAGAAAACCTATCAGTCTCAGTAGTCAGAGAGCCACACAGACAGACACTGAGGTGCTTCACAGTAATTCATAGCCATCAACCCCCATCACAGTGAGGGGGCAGAGGGTTCGGGACGGTGGCAGCCAGAGGGCAAAGAAATAGGCTCAGACTCAGGATGCATCCCTTTCAGTCCAATCCTCTCCTACCTACCGTTCCCTCCTCTCTTATCCCCTCAGATCAAAGCCTCTTCAGTCTGTCTCTGGCAGTGCACACACACACATTTTTCTGCGCTGAAAACTTTATTTACATTCATGCAACCTCAAATGTTCACACAAATACTTTCTCAGTTTTTGCTTTCTCAATCTCACCCACTATCGCACACTCAAACTTCAGCTCGGGTACAAATTGTGTCCTCTGTGGCTTTACTACATCTGCAGCTCCTCACAGAGGAAGTTACAGTGACAGGGACGTTAGATCAGAGGGGAAACAACACAAGCAAACACACACATATACACAAATATAAGGATTAGGTATCATTTAAAAAAAATCATGATATCAGCACCAAAACCAGCACCGTAAAAGTGATACCAATACCAACAGCTAACTTCATTAAATACTCATGATGTGAATGAAGTGGCATGTAATATATCCATACTTTCTAACCTTCTGGTGACAGCTTAGCAGGTTTTACTGCCAGCTCCCTTAAATACACCACACTCAACTTCCCCTCAGCTCAGACTAAAGGGTTACAGCTGCTGCAGCGGGAGTGTGAGCATCACGACAGGTTGACAGGTTTAACAACAGTGTTGCATCGTTTTGGTGTCAACATGAGCTTGTTAGGACTATTTGGTGGCTCGGTGTTGGATGTTGGCTGCTGCACGTTGCTGCTGTGTTAGCTCGTACTAACCGGGCAGACACTGAACTGACTGTTCACTGAAAGAAAAGCAGCTCCAAAGATGGCAGCAACAGAGAGTTGCTGATCTGGTGGGGATGTGGGACGGTCGGGGATCAGAACCCCAGTGCAAAAAGGATCGAATGCAGGTATGATTTGGCTGGACACATTTTAATACTAAATGGTCACAAATATACACACTTAACCCTCTGAACTCTGCTATAGTAATGGTTCGCCAGGGCCTATGTTGGTAATTTTGCTTATTTTTATGTCATTTCCTGTAGTATCTTTAAATGCTTCATATCCCTAAAATATGTACAACCTGAGCGAAAAGGTTTTGTTAGCTAATAAACCAAAATTAGTTACAAAAGTATTAAAATTGTGTCATTAAAGCAAGTAATACACATCAACACAATTTTATCAGATTTTACTAAATAAAAACACAAAACATATTGATCCAACAGATTTTTAACCTTAGAAACATTAACAAAATACTTCTAAACACTCTAAATTATTTGAACTATGTATATTAGTATTAGTATTATATATTTTATTATTACACTACAGATCCAAACATCCAGTCCTTTTACTGAATCTTGTTAGTTTTTAAGAGTGCAAAGGCACTGCGATAGAGTCATTATTACCACGCCACTGTATAATTTTGCACCACAGGTAAAGTAACACAGCACATCATTACGAGCGTGATGTCATGGAAACAAAAGCCTAAGCTCTCTGCTGCAAAAACTATGAAATGGTTACATGTTATGGTTTTTATTTCAGATCAATAGGCTATATATTCAGGATAATGCCATCAGCAATCTCCTGCAGCAATTACGGGGAAATAACAGAGTAATTACATCAAAATACATCGCTTGTACTGCATTTGGGAAGGTAACGTAAGGTCATGACGTGATGGCGGGGAAGTCAGAAGCCTTTGCTTTCTGCTGCAAAAATAATGACTGCTTGCGCTACTATAATACTTATTTTAGATCTAAACTAAATCATGCAAACAACAACCTCCCACCTGTTTAAAAAGGGGTTAACACAAGCACATAGACAAAGATCCTAGTTTCATTGACACTCTACTGACCATGAAACAAAACAAGCTTTCAGAAAGCATAACAAAACCTGCTAAATCCATAAAACATGCAAACCAATGAGCACACTCAGACATTTGTCAGTGTGTGCTCGTACAGATCCCCTCCGGTCAACCCAGTGATGCTCAGACTGCAACCACACAGAGGAGAGAGCGGTGAAAGAATCACAGGAAGCATCTCGCTCGAAGCAGCCAATCAGGGATTAAGCAGGACTGAGCCCAGCCAATCCGACCTCTCATCTTCTTATGGCCTGGAGGCCGGTGGAGTCAGCCTCGGGTCAAAGTCAATCTCAGTCTCTCTGTTGTTGTTTTTATTTCTTCCTCTCTGCCTCCCTCCCTCCTTACGATGGCTCCTTTTATTTCACAACCCGTCTGTAACTTTCCACTGCTCATTTTGGCTTTGCTACTCATTTTTTTTTTTTTTTTATTGCAGATCAGAGGTCTAAATTGTATTTGTGATTCATTAAAATGTATCTTAATGTGAAAGTCAGTGTTGATGTCCCATTTTTTCAATGCTCACATTTCCATCGTGATGTACATTCAATTTTTCTTTTCTTTTCTTATATAACCTTCTTTGAAATGACAGCACAAGAGAATAGATGACAGTGTCACAATATATTTTTTCAGAGGAAGCCCAGAGCCTGTGAGCACAGTGTGCACTGAGCAGCATAGCGTGTGGAGTCATGATGCTTGATCGAGCATTTGGGGACCAGAGGGAATGAGAGAGGAGATTATCAGGCTCCTGAGCTAGCCAGCTGCCACTGGAGCTGTGTGGGCAACACTACAACCTGTCTCCCTTGCTTTTTATCTCCCTGCCTCTTTCATGGTCACCCTCATTAAACAGCACTGATAGCAAATGTTTCTATGCCCGGGCACTGTCAGCAGAGAGAACTGACAAAGCTTCTGCAGTTATTAGTGATGCTCAGAACAAGAGCAAAGAAATGTGCTCTCAGTGTGTCCAAAGACGAGACACTGGCCACCAGTGCATTCATTTAGATGCATGACAATTGCATAAAATGTGAACACAGTAAGGCAGAAAACTAACAAGTAAAGATTAGTTAATCATTACTGGGCTTCACAAATATAAGGGTTGGCTAAAAACAAATTAGCGATACCAGGAGTGGTTAAGGTTAAGAAAAACCAATTGAGACACTCATAAACATTTTGCGTAGTTCCCGAACATGAAGAAATGCATATTTTGTATTTTTCTCTGTTTATTTCAGTTCTTTTACTTCCAGTAGCTTACATTAAATGCACGTTTAGGTGGCTGCATCAAATTACACCTCACTGACAAGCATTTCTCAGGTTGGAGATGACAGCTTGTAGAAAGCTACTGGTTGCATGGCAACTAGTGGCCCCTCACAAGTGCCGGGGGCATTGCGTTCTGTCATTAATGCTCAGCTCATTCTCATTTCCATCTCATCAATTACCGCCACTCTGTCTGTGATGTCAGCAACAAAAACCAATGTTCAGACGCACCTTTGGCGGTGGTATGGTATGGCGGCAGCTATTTCTGATGCAGAGGACAACGACCCAACTCGTCACATACCGCTGCTGTGTCAGTGGATCTCCGCCTCAGACATCGACACACAAAGGAACCCTTTACTCAAGAACGATTTGCACTGGGTGTCAGCAGCTTGTGACGCCGGCGGCAACTAACTTAGCATAAAGCGTGAGACAGACCGTATAGCGGGGTGGGAGGGGAGGTGGCTGAGTCAAACAATTTCTTAATTTTCACCCAGGAGCCCGCTGTTTGTTTCTGTTTTAAAAACTAAAAGTCAGTGGCATTAGTTTAATAACAACGTAGTGTGCTATTGTGTAGCATACTATGTAAGTGACTTATGTCACATGACATTACGCTAGGAATGTCAGTTTCCAATTTAATTTTAAATGTTATTTTTACAGCCCAATATCATGAGGAGAGACTTTATGTTCTCTGCAATTAGGTTGAAAAATAATGCGCCAATATATCTTGATCGGCATCTGCAAAAATCCTAATACCACGTATCTCTCATCGTAATGAAACTTGTGATTTACACCCCTATTTATTTCCACATTTATTTGGCCAACTGTATGAATATGCAAAATCCTGTCCTCACACTAAAATATAATCTCTAATATTGTTTGGCCAAGGCTACAGTCTGAACAAACACCAGCGCCGGTACTCATTTAATCATGAAAATTATTTTCATTTTAGAAGCTGCCAAATATTTTATACTCAAGGGCAGGATGGCCTTCAAAAATTGAGAGGGATTTTTTTTTTCTTTTTTTTTTTGCTTTGCTGAAAAAGCTTTTCTTTTCATCTTAAAAAAGTGCAGCCTATTGCTGAATTTTGTTTGTTCTTTCAGAACTGGATAAAAAGAACACACACGCCATTTGCACTGTGATTCACTTCTGCCTTGACCATATATAAATCCTGAATATATATACACAACATATTGCTTTAATTCTTGGAGACATTGATTTATACATATTTCCTGGAACTGACAGTCAGCGAGTACATTTTGCATGTTCCTGGCCACCTCGTGTGGTTTTCAAACTTAACACAAATGTAAGCATCAACAGCCACAACATCCTGGTTCAGAGTCTAATTGGCTCAGCAGACTTTCTGGGAACTACAGACAGCGCAGCAGCGTACGACAAGGACCTTTTAATGCTCTTCAAACCAGTTCTAAAATCTCTTACACAACAACACCTCTGTGTGTTTAATGAGGCAGCAGAATCAGCAACAACAGGAACATAACTGATTAGTTATTTCTCTAGAAAGGATAAAGCGTCTCCTTTTTACCCATTTAGGTGATTTTTTTTTGTTGCAAGCTGGTTTTATCAGATCTTTATTTAGGTCATTCATGATAAAATCCAACAAGCCATCAAGACAACACAAATCCCAAGACTTCTACTGAGTCTCTCTCCAGCTGGAGCCTATAAATGCCAGTTCACAGTCCATGTGCATGAGCATATGTGTGCACGTGTACGCAGTGCAGAGCTGCATCTGCTTCATGAGAATTATTGTAAATCAGCCTTGTGGCTGTTTCCATATCTGTCACAACAGCTTGCACGAGTAAAGCATGTACAGTAGTAGAGTCATGGGCTGTATTCATTAAGATAAAAGAGTTCAATCTACTTTCAAGTTAAAGCGAAGTTAAATTAGACGTTATATCGACATGATAAGCAGTCTGTTATCATCCCTGCATCACTGACACACTGTTAGCTCCGCTACAGCATCGTGGGACTGTTTGTACTGAAGGAAAACAATTATTATCTCCAAATAGGGGGGCACCATCCGTTGAAATTTTAATTAAAAGACTGGCAGAGTTTCATCTCAGTGTGACAACTCCATTATTTCGCAATGATAAAACAGTCTCCGAGCAGAACAAATTCAGCTTGAATGGAGTGAGTACCACTGGCAGTTTAAGTGGGCAGGCCCGGCTAATCGCTTTCCTGACCTTGGCATTTTGATATCCAGCTAAAGTAGAGGTGAGGCTGAAATTAGAGTAATTATTCAAATGTGGCGTCACTGATCTTTGTGCTGGGTTTGACTGAGCTTATGAGCAGCACATATCTTAAGTGTGTTGCCTCGTTACAATAAGAGTGAATGTAAAGTGGTTAGATTTTGTGGGACCACTTGTCACGTATGTTAAGAGAACCACATCGAGCGCCCATAAATCTACTTTTCTAATTTGCACAACTCATAAATATCCTTAACTGCCCCTACCTTCATCTGGATCATTCCTGGCCGACGCCTCCAGGAGTGCCACGCTGGCTGCAAACGACACATGCCTTTTGGACTCTGCTTGCTGGAGGTTGTTGGCATTACGTCCCTTCTTGTCAGCCTTTCGCTTCTTGTTTTGCATCTCCTTCTCGTACACAGCCCATCTCTTCAGCTGCTGGGTTCGCCGCTTCTGGGCTGCCCGCAGCCTCTCCAGACTGGGCACTTTGTCCAGCTGCTGCAGCTCCTGGATCAGCTCCAGGTGGTTGGCCATGGCGCCGAGGGAGGGGGGAAGGACGGCAGTGGTGGATGGATAGTGACGAGGTAAAGTTGGGGGTGAAAAGTAAGACTCTAGCGAGGGCTGCACCTTCGTCCGTGGCCTCCTCCCATCATTGTCATCATCATCCTTTCAGCAGCAGTAAACGTCCTGAGTGAGGAGACACGGAGAGAGAGCCTGTTCATAAATATCTCAGCCACAAACTTTTACTACTTGGGACTTTCATAAATACATCAGCAAATAAAATGTGGAAGTGATTTGATGCAGCGTAACACTTCTAGTAAATCTTTGGAAAGATGCACAGGGGAACCACGGACATTCAGAAGTGAGCATTGATCTGATGCACCACAGCAAAGTGCACACAGATGCATTTTGGTGGCCCAGTTAAAGAGATCATCTTCAAAGTACCACACAACAAACTGCTGAATAAAGCTAGTTTATGCACGCTGCAGTGTCCCTGATGCGAGGTTTGTCATTGCATCTTTTATATTGGGCGCAAACGCTTTGAAAGTTGCCTGGTTGTGAACTTCTTAATTTTTTCAACCAGTCACCCACTGCATGCGCTTTTCAGTTCAACATAAATACCTTCATGGAAAGACTGGCCGAGCAAACATCTCAACAACTCTTCACTGTGAGACCAAGAGTCACAAGGTCTTAAATTTTTTGGAAAGAAATCACCCACACACACTGGGGAAAGTAGCCTTTTAGCTGCAGGGTGTAAAAGAACATGAAAGACTGCTGTAAAGGCTTGAACATACAATTTCCGAACAGAACACCTGCGGACAGCTGCGGTTACAAAATTGTGCAGGCGGGTCTATTCATGGTTCAATTTGTGATCCGTGTCAGCCCCCAGTGGCAAAAAAAGAGGGCTGGGAGGTATCGTACTGTCCTCCTATGTCACGGACACTGGGTGAAAGTGAAAGGAAGACGACATTGTTGAGTGTGGAGTAAATATCTCCGATATCCAGCTTTAAACTAACCTCACCACGGTGCAGCGGCTGCAGCTGGCTTGACTGCAGCAATTTGTACTGGACTGGAGTACGAAACAAGAGACTGAAACTTGCACAGTCTGTGTGCTTGTTATGCCAACAGTCTGCGCACTCCCAAAAAATGGACTGCATGTGGACGTCCGCCTCTAGGTCTGTGCAGACCCTCACGAGCACACAGATGCAGAAACTATGAATTTATCTTAGGAGCTAAAAACTGTTTCATGGAAAGAATGAAAACTCAGGGGAAAACAAAGCAGTTTAAAATCATTTCAAGTCAGTGTTAAGTAAATTAATATGAACAGTAAACAAATGCAGTGTTTGGTGGTACATCAGTGTTCATAATAAATTAAATATATACCAACTTTAAAAAAAACACACTTACAAAGTGCTTCACAATTAAACTAAAAATATTAGGGATGTACCATTTTTTAGTATCCAAAATGTCAATATAAAAGCAATCCATTTGGCCAATAACTGATGCCGATATTAATATTTCCACTTTTTCCTCCACCTAATTTTAGTGATCATCAAGTCTCTTCTGAGGTGGAATTAACATCATATTATGCTCTTACCATGATGGCCCACCAGCAGATGGAGACATGACATACAATGCTTTTCAGTGTATGTAATATCAATTTATTATGCAATACTGCTGAAGTACTTTTCCCTGTTTTGTACATGTTCACAGTGTCAATAAAACGATATGCTTTACGGTAAAACTACGTTTTTAGGCAACTCAAATGAAGACACTGACTCCGACAGTCTTATATCGTCAAACAGGTCATTCCAGAGCCTACGTGTCCCAATTTCAAGAGCAATCCAATCAGTCCTACGTCACTACTGTTGCAAGGAAGCCAACGTTTCAGGTAATTTTTCTGATTACACTCGTTCACTTCTTGCTTATTCACAGAATATTTAGTTTGTATGCCACCTAGCGTTTAGGAGCATATTGCAAAGAAAAACATGTGAAACATAAATGCCTCTGTGTATGCTCATAGTTCTTAGTTTAACTCCATTAACGCTAAACAGTTTCCTTGTCCCCTGTTTCCATTTTACCAAAACACTCTCTGGTTCACATCGAGGTGATACAAAAAGCAATAAGTCACTCCCCTAATCACTCAATTTTCTCACAGTCATTTGCATGATACACACTCCATCAAGACGATGCCGTTAAGGGTTCAGGAAAAAGGAACAAATGTACCTCAATGAGAAAGGAGGCCAATTTCTCCATTTTTTATCTAAACGACTGAGCGTGGGTCGCAGTCTCAATTTTCCATTTGCTTTGTGAGCCGTTATAGACCTCCTTCTACCATCCTCCATCAAGGTTAACCGCTTCCTGAAAGCTACAAGTAGACGCCAGTGTGATGAGAAACTGATAAAGACAAAAGAAAAAAATGTTCTAGGGCAGTGAGCCGAAGCGGGGATTTTTCATGTCATTATTACCTTGATGTAGCCCGGCTGCCTCTTTATAAAGTCTCTTGTTCTCTCTCTATAGGCAATTGAAAGTTATGCTGCCAGTAAATCAACAACAACAACAAAAAAAAGCTTTAGATTCTTATCAATGTTTTGAGATCTACCAAGAAAGTAGCACACTGTATCTTTACAAATGAGGAGGAGAAACAAACTTTTATCAACAAAACAAAACAGAACGACACAGATTTGAAATAAACCTGAATCAAAGTTGAACAGATTATATAGACGTACAATAGGTAGGAGATCAACAGTAAGGTTATTTAGACCACTTCCTTTCCTTCCTTCCTTTACTCTAACACATACAAAAACAAATGACACTTTGTGATTTCCACAGCTTTAAAAACAAAGTATGCACATTTTATATATTCAACATGATCTTACCCACTATTTCACAAATGCAGATAAATAGCTCCTCATGTCTGCAGTTCTTTACAAATGAAAACAGCAGCATCACCTGATGAAATGCTCCTCAATGCAATGTGATACTACATCTAGTCAGCCTGCCACCATCGACCTTACACCATATTTCCTCTGCAGCTCTACTGAGGCTATATAACTGCTAAAAACATGGGCAGGAAACAAGCAGTATAATCACTTCCTACAGCAGCATCACTTTTAGTCGTCAGTTTAACAGCATGTGTGCGTGCGTGTGTGTGTGTGAACAGAAAGTTGTCTGTTACATTCTCAAGTGTATAACTCAAAAAGCCATCCAGACACATAAATGAGACTCTGAGCTAAACCGTGCCACACTGTTGACTCTGACACCTTTAGATGTATAAAACTCTCCAGCACAACGGTCCATCCTTGACTTCCCTCTAAATGACAGGCAGATCAAGACTATGAAAGCTGGAAATGTCTATAACACAGTAAATTGGTTTACAGCAAATGATTCGTAAAGACTGGGTCAGGATCCAAAGGTTGATCACAAGAGGATTAGCAGCAGGGTCTCAAATTATTCTGGAGGAATTTCAAACTAAAGGCTGTCAGCAATTTTTTCCCCCCGCTAAGTCTTTTGAGGAAGGCAGAGGCAGAAGTACAGAGCGTTCAGTCTCTAAGTAGGGTTTAATTTGTTGGCTTACATGACAGTGTGTAAAAAAAAAAAAAAAAAAAAAAATGGTGTGAAAGCAATAAATGTATCAATCTGCACAGTGATTGTACCCGAGGTAATAATAACAGTATTTCCTCTTAAATGTCTTGCATGTATATATATTCTGAAAGCAGCGCTTGTTATCCCCACAACAATGTGGCATTATCCATGAGGTCATAAATATTGAGATATTGTTTGTTTTGACGTCTGTTCCTGACACAATGTTCCTTCTCATAAAAGCACATTTATTCAGGTAATAACATGAAACAGACTCATCTTAATGCACTGTCAGTGCTAAAACAGGAAACGCACCATGCTGGCTGAAAAGGAGACTGCTTGGATGATGACTAAAATGAAGACAAAAAGGTACAGGCCATTTCTTTCGTTTTTTTCAAATATTCTAAAACAAACTGCAAGACCTAATTGTTTGCTCATATTATATTTTACAATACACTTTGAAAAACGTTGCCTAGTTGTAAAGTTTTCACTGCCTTATTTTATATGTGAAATTAAGGCTCGCTCAGCTGAACTGCAGCCAAAACGTCAGCCGCCCTTCTCTGGTTTAGAGGAGCCATGTTCAGGGAAAGAGCTGATGAAATAATAACACACACACACACACACACACACACACACACACACACACACACACACACACAGTGGTGGCCTTTGGTGCAGTTTCAAAATAAAAAACAAACATGGTCATGAAAAAAAAGTAAGTTTTAGAGAGGAAATAACTCTCCATAGCAGCTGGCAGCCTTCATCTGTATTTTTCATTCAAAAAGGGAAATCAGAAGACTGACAGGACAGATGATCCAAGATGCTAGTTAACCAGTTAGTGCATCAACAACACACCCCGATGCTGAAAGAACAAACGTTTGCTGCGCAGTAGCGAGCAATAACACAAACCATTACTGAGCGTTTTTGCCAAAGAGTTCAATGGCTAAAAACATTAATTTTATCGTATATAACAACTTCATTTTGATCTCACACCCTCTTGACCTTAGTTTGTTTGCCTTCCTCGCTTTTTTTTCTCTTTTTGTGCGCTGAACTGAACCGCCAATCAGAGTGATTTCATTCATCAACTAGCTCCGCTGTCTGCGACACTGATCCAACATGCTGAATCATCCAGAAAAAGCCAACAAGGGCTGACTAGTGCCAATGGGGTGGGACATGCCGCAACATCTAGGGCAATAGATGCTTGCCAAAGACCCCTCACTGATCGACCACCGACCATGCTGTTGGTGTGTCAAGGTCTTTGCAGATTAAGTAATTCTTCTTGAAGAAGCTTAGATCCTTTGTTATCAGCGAGACGTTTCTACTTTTTTTTTAGATCAGGAAATCTAAACTGGTGTCCTCTTTAATGTCCTGCAGATGAAAAAAAACAGGGTAAATAAGATGATCAGAAAGGCTGGCTCATTGATTGGCCTTGACTCAGTGAGGTCACTGTAGCAAAGAAAACTAGAGTCAAACTAGAAAAGGTTTCTGTATTTTGAAGGCCATCCACCACACTGAGCTCACTCAGTGACTCAGTGTTACTAAGTGACTCAAAAGGTCTTTTGTTCCAGCAGCAGTCAGATTTTTTAAATTAACACTTTTAGATGTGGTCTTTAAATGCGGCACCTTTCAGCTGCTATTTATGTCTCAAATGGCTTTTATATAATGTTATGTATTTGGGGTTTTTTTGTATTTGTTTTGTACTGTGAAGTCTATATTTTTTGTTTTCTGTATGAGTTTGGTCACAATTGAGTTCCCTCTCAGTGGATTAATAAAGCTTTCTAATTTAATCTAATCTAAATAAGAGTCAAGTTATAGAGAATAATTCTCCGTAACAACGTTAATACAAATATCACGAAATGTTTCCACTGGGATGATCAAAGTTTTCACCAACATTACAATAAGAGTCACACACAGTGAAGCTGATCCAAGAAAAGAGCAACGAGCGAAATGGGTCTAACAACAACTACAACCTGAAACCGCTGACATCTATAAAACATTTTACATGAAATGTTTTACTTTACAACATGTGGAGTTTTACAAGGTAAAAGTTTCCTCTGATGCACCGTGAATGCTGCCAGGCACGGCGTACCTCTCTCGCTCTCTCTGTTAGATGTGAGTGCAGCCGACAAAGTGAATTATCTTCAGACAGGATGTGTGACAAACAAGAACGTCCAGTGTTTTCTTTAGCTGTCTTTGATGGTCAATGGCATTAGTGCCAGGAATATGAAACCCAGGAGCTACTGTTGATCAAATCAGGGGAATCAGAGCAGAGGTAATGATATTACTCACACACACACACACACACCCCTACACACACACACACACACACACACACAAAGTGAAAGTAAAGCCACAGACAGAAAAACAACTAGTGACAAAAACAGACCCAGACAAGCCAACAACTTCTGCATCAATCAGCAAGTTTGTCATAGTTTATGATTCGTGTCTGTATGTAAAGCACTTTGAATCACCTTGTTGTTGTAAACTTGCGTCACCCAACCAAGATCTTGAAATACTGGGTTCATGTAAAAGTTCACACATAGAGCATTTATAGATAATAAGCAAAGGCCTCAATTTTTACTGGGAATAATCCGACTTTTCAAGATCCTACTTTTGTCCAAACTTTTTTGGTTTAAAGGTTTGATTTCCTCATTAAAATCTCCAACAGCGACCTTTGATTGTCCAGCTGTCGTAACCCTGATGAAAGAATCTCTGAGCTGATAAAAAATGTCAATACACTAAACTGGGTCTCCTTTGTGCTTTATCAGTCTAAAAATGTGTGCTATTTCATTTGTTTGGCAACATCCTCTCCACCCAGTTGTATTTTTTGCCGGTGAGCGTTTATCAAGTTGTTAATCAGTTTGTTGAAATAAGGACACCAAAGAACGGACTCATTCTGCTGTAGGTGCGACGGTATTATCAAATGTAAAAGACACAGGTTTGGTTTCAGAAGTTGGAAAACACAATGAAGCTGGGAGTGCTTTTATAAAAAATAAAATAAAAAAATAAACAGGTTATCCAATACATGTTAAAGGAATACTTCACCCCCCAAATGATGTTTTGTATGTCACTTATCACCGCATTGACTTGTGAAGTTAACTTTCTTGCATGCCTCAACAGTGAACGTAGAATACAAAAACAGAGAAAATTCTTGATGAATTGCAGTTAAAAGGGTCTGCTATATCCCCTATAAACTCTCACACAACTTGTGCAGTGTAATCCAAGTCTCATTTATGCAATCATATGCGCAGTGCTTCCCAAACAAATGCATTTTTGCAAAAAACCTTAGACAGTCTCAGACACGAATGAGCAGCATGCGTGCGCTTTACATGAAAGTGTTAAAATATTATGGTTTTAATGAAAATGCCCGTGTTTGGGATGTTCTGAGCGTACCACTGGGTAATTGAGACTTTGATTTTACTGCATGAGTTGTGTGAGAATCCGCTTTACTTCAATTCATAAAGATTTTTCCTTCCTTTTTTATTTATTCTTCTTTCACTGTGGAGAAATGCGCGAAAACAATGTTTTGTTTAATGTAACCAGGGCTGAGTAATTGATGTACAAGTGGTGATTTTGGGGCTTGAAGTACAAGCAAGATTTTTTTGTCAAATCATTCCAGACTTCATTATGTTTCCAAGCCTCTGAAACCAAACCTATACCATTGTTAATTTTAACATTGTCACTTACCTACAGCATTTTGAGTCCATTCTTGGCTATCCTCCTAATTAAAATATTCTGAGTTTTCCACATATTTATTCATTTGTGGCAGCCCACCACGATTAAAACATCTGCCACCATGAAATGAGTTTATGTTTTTGCTAGGAGCTCATTAGGAGCACGATTGAAATATATATACTGTTCGGTTATACATTGCACCACACTCCTGGAGCACAGAGCGTAGCTTGAGCACAGACGGAGCAGTAAAACGCCAGGCACACTAAAAGTGAAAATTAAGCGTTCTTCACACTGGGTGTGAAGTCTGCAGCAGCGGCTCCTCTCAACCATCGATCTGATCAGCTCAGATCGGATCAATTATCCACCCATCGACTCCTCAAACTGCTGCTGAGGTGAAAAGAATTCATGAAAATTTCCGCCTGCACTGTGTTTACAGACGCAAAACCGTCCAAAGTTAGACAGGGGACTTTTTTTTTTTATTTACATACAAGCACCCTCAACTTCAGATGTGTTTCACAACTTCTGAAACAAAACCTACACCTCCGTTTTTTTGCCTCCTAATTTCAACACTCTGACCAACTACATGATTACTGCCCCTCATGGAGAATAAAAATCATTTTAAGGAGAGGATGTTGCCAAATTAGTACAACTTTTTTTAAATACCGAAGACCTTTAGGGCTAATAAGCATTTTCCTACTCTTTCACAAGCAACCCAATGCACCAAAACCACATGAGTGCAAGGCCAATGAGCTGCTGGGCAGGAAACTAGTCCCTGAACAAGCAGGCAGCGGTTTCATCACATACTGCCAGCTAAAGCTTCTCACGCATTATTCTGTGAGGGGATATTTACAAAGAAGTTTCCATTTGACTGCTCTATTGACATATCGACTGATGGCTCTCTCACAGACTAATTATGAAATTTAAGGGCCCCTCATGCTGATCTGTAGTCTTGTTTCTATAACATTAGCAGCAGGTGAACAAGAAAATGTCATTAGCAGGTCTATAAGCAGATTTTTTAACAAGCTGAAGATAGAAGAGAAGAAATCATTTGTTGCCTAAAGGGGAGACTCCCACATTTTGAGTTTCACCAGTGCATGAAAAACAGACAATGCAAACACTCTGTGTGCTTGACATGATGTCCTTGCAGGAGGCAAAGATAAACTGTTTGAAGATATGTTAAACTCAGCGAGCTGTGGGCAACCGTAAGCCCTCTGGTGATATCACAGCCGGTCCCCGGGGCCAAGGCGGCAAATCACAGATTGACCTCAATCAGCTCCCAGGCTGCAGATGAGAATGTTACACTGCACTCACACTTTGTATTTCACATTTTCATGGAAAAGCACAGCTGAACTTTTACACCAATTATTTGAAAAAGAAGGTCAGATGCTGCACATCAAGCAGCTGCTGCTAACAATGTTTATGTCCACAGTAAACCACCAACAGTTAACAATTACTGACAATTGTTCCGGTTTTGTCCCTGTTTTTTATTCAGGTTGTTGTTTGTGTAAATTGCCAGCCTCCTGCGCATCACAAAAGCCCCGACTTTGTTGTGATTACAAGATCACAAAAAAATGCAAACCACACCACTCACAGTCCTGAATGAAATATAAGTGCTGTGGACTTTAGAAAATGCTCTTTCTTTGCCTAAAAAG